>NC_051388.1:19678674-19703674 GCF_015228065.2 Penaeus monodon | reverse complement strand
CCCCGTCCGTCCGTCCACCCATCCCTGGGTTCTTTCCTGCCCCCCGCTCGTCCCCTCTCTCTCTCTCTCTCTCTCTCTCTCTCTCTCTCTCTCTCTCTCTCCTCTCTCTCTCTCTCTATCTCTCCTCTCTCCCTCCTCCCTTTCCCTTTTTCCCCCCCTCTCCTTTTCTCCCCTCTTCCTCCTCCTTCTCCTCTTCCTCCTCCTCCTCCTCCTCCTCCTCCTCTTCCCCCTCCCCTATCCTTATCCTCTGCCCCCTGTCCTCCTCCCCCTCCCCCCATCCTCATCCTCCCCTTCCCCCCATCCTCATCCTCCCCTTCCCCCCTCCTCCCCCTCCCCACCCTCCCCCCAGCCTGCTGCTCCTCCCCATCCTCCTCTTCCCCCTCCCCCCATCCTCATACTCCCCTCCCCTATCCTCCCCCCACCCTGCTGCTCCTCCCCATCCTCCTCTTCCCCCTCCCCCCCATCCTCATCCTCCCCCCAGCCTGCTGCTCCTCCCCATCCTCCTCTTCCCCCTCCCCCCATCCTCATCCTCCCCCTCCCCTATCCTCCCCCCAGCCTGCTGCTCCTCCCCATCCTCCTCTTCCCCCTCCCCCGGCGGCCTCCATTTTGTCAGAATAAATGGCGCTCACTCCCCGGCAAGAAGTTATGCTCGGCTTATCTGACTGGAGAGAGAGAGAGAGAGAGAGAGAGAGAGAGAGAGAGAGAGAGAGAGAGAGAGAGAGAGAGAGAGAGAGAGAGAGAGAGAGAGATGGGCGTTTCATTAAGGGTTTAAGGTGCGATGCGAAGGATGTGATTGTCGTTTGATGTTGTTTTTTTAAGGCGAAGGGGGCCAGGCTGATGAGGGATGGGGGAAGGGGGAGAAATTGGAGAAGGGGAAGGGAGGGGGGGAGGGGAGGGAAAAGGAGGGAAGGAGAGGAAGAAGGGAGGGGAGAGATGGGTGGGACTGTGGGGGGGGGTTAAGAGAGAGAGAGAGAGAGAAGGAGGAAGAAAAGGAGGAGGAGGAGGAGGAGGAGGAGGAGCAGGGAGAAACTGGGGCCTTGAATAGCTCTGGCAACATTGTACGGTAGGCGGAGCGGTCGCTGCTGCCCCCTGTCCTAGGCCTAGGGAACCACTAGTTGGGGCGGCGGCCGATAGGTGTCGGCGGTGGCGTGTTTTCCTCCTCCCACTCATCCCCCCCACTTACCCCCATACACCCCTCTCCTTCCCTCCCTCCTTCCCTCTCCGTCTCCCTTCTCCCCTTCGACTTCACAACCCTCCACACCACCCTATACTAAAATCACCTCCACATTCTCTCTCTCTCTCTCTCTCTCTCTCTCTCTCTCTCTCTCTCTCTCTCTCTCTCTCTCTCTCTCTCTCTCTCTCTCTCTCTCTCTCTCTCTCTCTCTCTCTCTCTCTCGTTTGTTCCTATCTCTATGTGTATACCTCTTTCTCTCTCTCCATTTTCTCCGCGTTTTTCTCCCTTCTGGCTGCTCTCCCTCCGGCTGCTTCTCGCCTTCTTCTCCATTGCTCTCCTCTCTTCAGCTCTCTCTCTCTCCTTTTCCGCTCTCTCCTTCCCCTCTCTTTTCACTCTCCGCCTTCTCTCTCTCTCCCCTCCCCGCTTTCTCCTTTCTCTCTTTCCTCCCCCACACTCTCCTTTCGCTTCCTCCTACCCCACTCTCTCCCTTCTCGCTCTCCTTCCCCAATCTCTCCCTATTCTCTCCCTACCCTCTATCCCCCACTATCCTTTCTCTTCTCACCACTCCTTCCTTTCCCTCCTCTTCCATCATCCTCATTCCCTCTCGTCCCTCCCCACCTTCCTCTCTCTCCCTCTCCACCTTCCTCTCTCCCACCTCGCCATTCCCTCCCTCTCTCTCCCTCCCCACCTTCCTCTCTCTCCCACCTCCCCACTCCCTTCCTCTCCCTCCCTCCTCCCCACTCCCTCTCGCCCCCCCTTCGCCTCCCCCCCTCGCCCGTACAGTCATTCTGTATCACTCTTTTTCTTGATTAATTCATGGCAAGGTTGGGTCCCCCTCCCACCCTCCACCCTGCCCCAACCTCCACTTCCACCCGGGCCCCCATTACAGGTCTGATTAGGTTTGGCCGACGGGGATTAGACCGCGGCGAATTGAAAAGTTTCTTGGGAGAGAGAGAGAGAGAGAGAGGGAGAGAGAGAGAGAGAGAGAGAGAGAGAGAGAGAGAGAGAGAGAGAGAGAGAGAGAGAGAGAGAGGGAGAGAGAGAGAGAGAGGGGGGGTGATATGGAAGAGGGAAGGGAGCAAAGTCGCACTTGTGTACACGTTTCGAACACGTGGTGTGTGTGTGTGTGTGTGTGTGTGTGTGTGTGTGTGTGTGTGTGTGTGTGTGTGTGTGTGTGTGTGTGTGTGTGTGTGAGAGAGAGGGAGAGAGAGGGAGAGAGAGAGAGGGAGAGAGAGAGAGAGAGAGAGAGAGAGAGAGAGAGAGAGAGAGAGAGAGAGAGAGAGAGAGAGAGAAAGAAAGAAAGAAAGAGATTGAGTGTGTAGTATGCATGTGTATATTCATGAATGAATGAATTCACGTGCATGCAACTCCTGGCCGTCTCCGTACCCCGCCAAGGCAAAGAATCGTGCAACCTGCCCTCACATCCCTCCGTTGCATAGTTGCATCCATGAGAGGAATGTGAGCGAGCTTTCCTTCGGCAGGATGTGTGCGCCGCCTTTTTCGGATGGCCGGCGCATGCGTAGTCCGGATATGCTCATATGCGTCATATCGGGCGGGCATGGCCGGGCGTTCCTTGCCGAAGACCTAGTTTGGTTTATGCGTATATTTTTCTTGTTGTTTCTCGTACGATAATGAAAATAATAATAATAATTAGTATTGTTACGGGTAGGGACAGTACACTATTTATTTTTTCATCATTATCGTGATTATTATTGTCATTATCATCATTATGAATGTTGCCCCTACTGATATTGATATTATTCTATCACTTGTTTATTTTGTGACGTCGAAGAAGGCAATTGATGAGTCCACCGCCAGCAGCATTAATCAGATAGCGCTGATACTGTTTGGTCCCAGGGTCCCGTGCGCGTGTTTGTGACGAATGGAAGGAGCAAACGGCGCCGAGAATGCCTTGGCGTGAAAGAAGAAGCCCCGCAAAGTTTCCTCCTCCTGGTGTGAGTGTGAGGAGGTTACGTAGTGGCGGAGAGGGGGAATGAGAGGGGGTGAGAGGGGGGGAGGCGACACGACGGGTGTGGACAGGACAGGGGGGGGGGGGAGGTTGTCGATAGGGCAGTTGTGTGTAGTGTGTAGTGGTCAGAGCTCGGTTGGGTGACCTACGTCCCTCCTCTTCCCCTCCCTCCCTTTCTCTCCTCGTCTTGAGTCTTTCCTTCTTTCTCCTTCTCTTTCTTCTTGCATATTTTCTTCTTCTTCTTCCTCTTCTCCCTCTTTGCTTTTCGCACATGACGAATGATGATGATTATGGTAATAACGTAATGCCACGTGAGCACGACAGGCAGCGCGCTCGTTAGTCAGTCACACTCAGCTAGACAAGTCTCTCTGCTTTTGTATGTCTGTCGGGAAGGCTGTCTCTCGCGTCAGTCAGTGAGACAGTGCAGTCAGTCAGTCAGTCAAAGTGATGTCAGTCAGTTAGAAAGTGCAATTAGGCAGCCATTGAGTTAACACAGTCAGCCAATCAGTTAGTGGATATGGTTAGTGCAGTCAGTCAGTCAGCCAGTGCGTTATTGTAGCCAGTCAATCAGTCAGTGAGCTTGATAGTGCAGTCAGTCAGCCAAGAAAGTGAAGTCAGTGAGCAGGCATGTGAGGGAGGGTACATCCATGTGGCCTTCCCTATCTGTGATTAGCAGTTAGGCCTAAGGGACTGCGCCAAAGGAAGGCCGCCTCGGCGTCTTCACTCGCGTCTGGAAGGCGCTGGGCAAGGCGTGGAGAGGTTGGGGATGTTGGGGGTGGTGGTGGTGGTCATATTGTTGGTTATGTTATTGATAGTGATGATGATAACTTGGTGGTGGTGATAGTGATAGAATTAGGGATGAGAAAATGCAAAGGTAGGGATAGAAGTGAGGGAGGGGAAAGGGGGGGGAGAGAAGAAAGGACAGGGTAGCGGGGAAATAGGGGAAAGGACAAGGGATGAGGAAGAACAGGAAAAATGGACGAGGTAGGGGGGAAAACCGGAAAACAGAGAGAGGAGGGAGGTCAGGAAAGGGACAAGGGAAAGGAGGAAACAGGAAAAGGGAAAGTGTCACGGGATGAGGGAAACAGAAGAGGGAAAGGAATGGAAAACGGGAAAAGGGACAAGAGAAGAGGAGGGACAGGAAAAAAAGGACAAGAGAGGGGGGGGGGGGCAGGCAGCGAGCGAGTGGAGTGCGGGCGGCAAAAAGATCGGGCGGCTCACGGCGGGTCGGGGAGGGGAGGTAAGGAGGAGAGGGAGGGGAGTGAGGGCGGCGCAGGTGTGGTGGAGAGAGACAGAGAGAGACAGAGAGAGAATGAATGAACGAGAGAATGGAGTGAGTGTGAGTGAGTAACTGAGAGAGAGAGAGAGAGAGAGAGAGAGAGAGAGAGAGAGAGAGAGAGAGAGAGAGAGAGAGTACAGGCGGGGGATAGAAAGGGAGCAGGGTTAGAGGTTAGGGGTTAGGCGCGGAGGCAGGGGCATGTGTGTGGGTAAGAGGGGCTTGGGTGGGAAGGGGGGTAGGGAGGGAAGGACACGGGTAATGTGATGACCAGGACATATTCCTCCCCCTCCGCCCTCTCTTTGCCCTCTCTCTCTCTCTCTCTCTCTCTCTCTCTCTCTCTCCTCTCTCTCTCTTCTCTCTCTCTCTCTTCTCTCTCTCTCTCTCTCTCTCTCTCTCCTCTCTCTCTCTCTCTCTCTCTCTCTCTCTCTCTCTCTTCTCTCTCTCTCTCTCTCTCTCTCTCTCCCTCCGCCTTCTCTCTCTCTCTCTCTCTCTCTCTCTCTCTCTCTCTCTCTCTCTCTCTTCTCTCTCTCTCTCTCTCTCTCTCTCTCCCTCCCCCCCCTCCGCCCTCTGCCTCTCCGCCCTCTCTCTGCCCCTCCGCCCTTTCTCTCCTCTTCCGCCCACTCTCACCCCCTCCGCCCTCTATCCCTCCGATCTCCACTCCTTCGTCCTCTCAGCTCCAGAAGCGTACTAAACAGGTCCTTTCCCACCTTTCCCCACGCAGGTTCGGGAGCACCTGATTTCGTGATGGAGGGGTGAGGGGAGGAGTAATAATGCAGCAGTAGAGAGGGCGTGATAAAGGGCTGGTAAGAGAGAGAGAGAGGGAGAAGAAGGAGAGGGAGAGGGGAGGGAGAGGGAAGGAGAGGGAGAGGGAGAAGAGAAGGAGAAGGAGAAGGAGAAGGAGAAGGGGAAAGGGGAAGGAGAAGGAGAAGGAGAGAGGAGAGAAGAGAAAAGAGAGAGAGAGAGAGAGAGAGAGGAGAGAGAGAGAGAGAGAGGAGAGAGAGAGAGAGAGAGAGAGAGAGAGAGAACGGGAAAAGAAAGGGAAGAGGCGAAACTCTACTGATGACGCAGTGGCTTGTCATAGGCCTAGGGAGTCAGAAGAGAAAAGCGAGAAAAAAAAAGAAGAAAAAAAAATGTATAACGATGCTTGTTTTTATTGGCCGTCCCCTGTCGCCGCGGCTACCTTTGGCGGGCGGACGCGGCCGGAGGTGCCTCGGCGTGACGTGGAAAAGCCATATGGACGCAGGGAGACGATAGATAAACAGAGACGTACCGATAAACAATAGATGGATAGGGAGGTAGATGGAAAGACGTGAAGGGGAAAAAATTGATAGATAGATAGAGACAAATAAAAAAAGGAACGTTAAGAGCAAGCGATAGACAGACAGACAAGATGGAAGGACGATGGTGTAATCGGGCGAACGGGGGCGCAGGCAAAGGAAGTCGCAGAAACGCAGAAAGACTGAGGAAGGCAGAGTGATATTAAAAACAAATATTCAGTGTCTGAGGAACTGGCGAACAGGATTCCTGGCAGGTGGCGGACGGGAGGGCAGGCAGATAGGCAGGCAGACAGGCAGGCAGGCAGGCAGGCAGGCAGGCAGACAGACCAGACAGACAAAAAAGGGAGAAAAGAAAAAAAGAAAAAAAACAAAAAAAAAAAAAAAAAAAACAAAGGGGAAAAAAAAAAAAAAAAAAAAAAAAAAAAAAAAAAAAAAAAAAAAAAAAAAAAAAACAAAAAAAAAACAAAAAAACCCCAAAAGGAACAAAAAAAAACAAAAAAAAAAAAAAAAAAAAACAGGCCCCCCCCCCCAGGGGGCCCCCCCAAAAAAAGGAAAAAAAGGGGGCAAAGGAAAAAAAAAAAAGGGGGGGGGGCGGAGGGGGGGGGGGGGGGGGGGGGGGGGGGGGGGGGGGGGGGGGGGGGGGGGGGGGGGGGGGGGGGGGGCAGACGGGCCAGGGCGGGGCAGCAAAGGCGGCAGACGAAAAAAGGGCAGCAGCATCGGGAAGGCGGGCCCCAGACGGGCAGACAGGGAAACAAGACAGACGGGACCAGGCAGGCCAGCGGGACAGACAAGACAAAGGCAGGAAAGGGGGGCCGCAGACAGACAGGCCAGACAGACAGGCAAACAGACAGGCAAACAGACAGACAGACAGACAGACAGAGATAGAGACATTCTAGAGTATGAAATGGATTTTCTTCCCTATCTGTTTATTCTGCCGGCGGACGATGGTCGATTTCGTCATGTATTTGTTAGTTTGTCTGCATGCTTTGTTTATGCGTTTGATTCAAGGTAACCCGAATCTGTTTAGAAGTCGCTTCCGTGCGGATCTTTCATTTATTTACGAGTTCGTTATTTTTTTTTCTAAACCGATTAGTGAAGTCGTCCGCTCGGGGGAGGCGAGCTCTCGGCCCCGGTTGGGGAAGGAGCCGCTCCTGCCGGCCGGCGATCACCCCGCTCTGCGTGTGTGGATGTTCGTATATAGTATGTGGATATAGTTCTGTATTTATTGTGTGTGTGTTTGTGTATTATATATTAATATATTTTAAATTTTAAAATAATTAAAATAATATATAATAATATATGATATTAAAAATTTTATTTTATAATTATATAATAATGATAAAAAAAAATAGTATATATATATTATATATATATAATATTCATATATATATTTATATATATTATAAATATATATATAATATATATATATTATATATATTAATATTATAATATTATTTATATAAATTTTAAATCATTTTTTTATATACTATATATATATTTATATTTTAAAATTTATATTTTATATATATATGTATGTATTATGTAGATATATCGTATATACATAAAACACAAAAATATTCTTTAATTATATTATATAATAATAATATATATATATATTAAAATTTATACATAAGTGTTTTTTTTTAGGGAAAATCAAAACCTTCATTCTGTGGGTCTTTGATGGGAAGCACCGCGACGAAAATACCTGCGCTTCGCACACATCCTTCACCCACATGCATGCAATGGAGATTCGTGCAAAAGCAGTAGCCATGTTGTTTGGTGAACGTATGTTTACAGGTGCATATATGTCTCCGTAAGTAGAGAAATAATTAAACAAATTAGGTGTGTGTGTTTGTGTGTGTGTGTGTGTGTGTGGTGTTTGTTGTGTGGTGTGTTGTTGTGTGTGTGTGTGTGTGTGTGTGTGGTCTGTGTGTGTGTGTATGCGTGCGTGCGTCTCCGTGTGCGTGTGTGGGCTTTTTTTTTCTTCTTGCATCGGGTTATTCCCGCGTGTGTCTTATACCCTCACCTTCAAGTTGAGTCTCTCTCCCTCTCTCTCCCGCCCCTCTTTCCTCTCTTCTTTCTCTCTCTCTCCTTTCTCCCTCCTCCCCCCCTCCCTCCCTCCCCCTCCCTCCCCCCCCCCCCTCCCCCCCCCCCCCCCCTCCCCCCTCTCTTTTCCCCCTTTCTTCTCTCTCTCCTCCCCTCTTCTCTCCTCTTCTTCTCTCCTCTCTTCCTCTCTCTCTCTTTTTCGTTCCTCCCCCCTCTCCCTCTCCCTCCTTCCTCTTTCTCTCCTTTTCCTTCCCCCCTCCTCCCTCCCTCCCTCCCTCCTCTCTCTCTCCCTCCCCTCCCTCTCCCTTCTCTTCTCCTCCCCTCTCTCTTTTCTTTTTTCTTTCTTTTTTTTCCTTTTTTTCTTTTTTCTTCTGGTTCTCTCTCTCTTTTCTATCTCGTTTCTTCTCTCTTTTTTCTATTGCTTCATCCCTCTCTCTCTCTCCTTTTTTCTTTCTTTTTCTCTCTCTCTCTTCTTCTCTTCCCTCTTCCTCTCTCTTCGCCTCTTCTCTTTTTTTTTTTCTTTTCTCGCTTATTTTTTCCTCTTCTCTCTTCCTTCCTTTTTGTTTTTTTCTCTTCTTCCCCCCCCTTTTACTCCTTCTCCTTCTTTTCTTTTTTCCGTCTCTTTTCTCTCTTCCCTTTTTCCCCCTTTTCTCTCTTTTTTTTTTCTCTTCCCCCTCTCTTTTTCTCTCTCTCTCTCAAATCCTCTCTCTCTTTCTCTCTTTTTCTCTCCCCCTGCTCTCCTCTCCCCCACCCCCTCTCCCCTCCTCTCTCCTCTCTCCCCTTTTCTCCCCTCCCCCCGCTCCTCTCTCCTCTCTCTCCCCCCTCTCCCCCCCTCTCTTCTCTTCTCTCTTCTCTCTTCTCTCTTCTTTTTTCTTCTTCTCTCTCCTTTTCTCTCTCCTCTTCTCTCTCCTTCCCCTCCTCTTCTCTTCCTCTCTCTCTCCTCTCTCTCCTCTCTCCTCTCTCTTCTTCTTCCTTCTCTCTCTCCTCTCCTCTCTTCTCCTCCCTCCTCCCCTTCCCCTTCCCTCCCCTTCCCTCCCCTTCCCCCCTCTTCTTCTTTCCTTCTCCCTCTCTTTCTCTCTTTCCCCTTCTCTTCTCCTCTCTCCTCTTTTTTCTCTCTCTCTCCTCTCTTCCTCTTCCTTTTCTCTCCTCCTCTCTCTCTTCCTCTCTTCTTTCTCCCCCCCTTTCCCCTTTTTCTCCTCTTCTCTTCTCCTTTTCCCCCTCTCTCTCTCTCCTCTCTCCTCTCATTCTCCTCTTCTTTTTCCTTCCTCTTCTCTCTTCTCCCCCTCTCTCTCTCCTTCTCTTCATTCTTTCTCTCTTCCTTTTTTTTTTTCCCCCTCCCCTTTTTTCCCCCCCTTTTTTTTTTTTTTTTTTTTTTGGAAAAACCCCCCCCAAACCCCCCACCCCCCCCCCCCCCCCCCCCCCCCCCCCCGGGGGGGAAAAACCCCCCCCCCCCCCCCCCCCCCCCCCCCCCCCCCCCCCCCGGGGGGCCCCCCCGGTTTTTTTTTTTTTTTTTTTTTTTTTTGGTGGGGGGCTTTTTGGGGGGGGGCCCCCCCCCCCCCCCCCCCCCCCCCCCCCCCCCCCCCCCCC
Source organism: Penaeus monodon (assembly GCF_015228065.2). Classification (NCBI taxonomy): domain Eukaryota; kingdom Metazoa; phylum Arthropoda; class Malacostraca; order Decapoda; family Penaeidae; genus Penaeus; species Penaeus monodon. The sequence continues at coordinate 19,694,342 of NC_051388.1, read as the reverse complement.
CCTTTTTTTTTTTTTTTTTTTTTTTTTTTCCCCCCCCTTTTTTTTTTTTTTTTTTTTTTTTTTTTTTTTTTGGGGAAAAAATTTTTTCTTCTCCCCCTTTCCCCTTTTCCCCCCTTTTTCCCTTCCCTTTCCCCTTCCCCTCCCCCTTTTTCCCCCCCCTTTTCCCCCTCTCTTTTTCCCCTCTTCCACCCCCCTCTCTTTCCTCTCTCCTCTTCTCTCCTCTCTCTCTCTCTCTCTCTCTCTCTCCCCCCTTTTCTCTTTTTTCTCCCCCCCTCCTCGCTCTCCCCCTCTCTCTCTGTCTCTCCCCCTCTCTCCTCTCTCTTCCCCCTCTCTTCTCTCTCTCTCCCCTCTTTCCCCTCTTTCCCCCTCTCCTCTTCTCCTTCTTTCTCTTTCCCCTCCCTCTCTTCTCTCTCTCTCTCTTCCTCTCTCTCTCTCCCCCTCTCTCTCTTCCCCTCTCTCCTCTCTCTCTCCTTCTCCCTCTTCTCTCTCTCCTTCTCCTCTTTTTCTCTCTCTCTCTCCTCTCTCTCTCTCTCTCTCCTTCTCTTCCCTCTCTCCTCTCCTCTCTCCTCCCCTCTTTCTCTCTCTCTCTCTTTCTTCTCTCTACTTTTCTCTCTTCTTCTCTCTCTCCCCCTTTCTTTTTTCTCTCCCCTTCCTCTCCCTCTCTCTCTCTCGTCTCTCCTTCTTTCTTCTCTCTCTCTCTCTTTCTCTTCCTTTTCCCCCTTTCTTTTCCTCTCTCTTCTTTCTTTCTCTCTCTCTCCTTTCTTTTTTTCTCTCTCTCACTTTTCTCTTTTCTCCTTTCTCTCTCTCTTTTTCCCCTCTTCTCTCTCCTCTCTCTCTCTCTCTTTTCTCCCCCCCTCTCTCTCTCTCTCTCTTTCTTTCTCTCTCTCTCTCTCCTCTTCTCTCCTCCTCTCTCTGTCTGTCTTTCTGTCTGTCTGTCTGTCTGTCTTCTGTCTGTCTCTCTCTCTTCTCTGTCTCTGCCCCTCTCTTCCCTCTCTTCTTCCTCCTCCCCCTTCTCTCTCCCCCTCTTCCCCCCTCCCCTTTTCCTCTCTCTCTCTCTCTCTCCTACTCTCCTTCCCTCCCCAGCCTTTCTTCAGCTTAGGCCCGAGTTTTCTTTTTCGCTTTTCTCATTCTCTTTCTTTTCCCTCCACATTATGACTTTCCTCCTCCCTCTCTCTTTCATTTTATACTCCTTCTCTATCCATCTTTCCCTTCAAGTCCAGGCCCAAGTCTCCTCCTCTGTTCTTCTCTTCCTCTTGAGCTCCCCTTCTTCTTCTTCTTCTTCTTCTTCTTCTTCTTCTTCTTCTTCTATCTGTTTTTCATATGGCTCTTCTTCCCCCTTTCTTTTTTGCCTGATGCTCTTCGTTTGCCTGGATTTTACGATCTCTTTTTTCCTTTCCCAATGTTGCGTTTTATTATTATTATATCCCCCGCCTTCGAATATTCGTTTCATATCCTTTCCTCTCCTTATTATCTTAATTTATGTATATATCTGCTTATTCGTATTCTCTCGCTTGCACCATCTTTTCCATTTTTCTCTTCCTCCCTTTTCATCAGGATCTGTGTCATCCATCCATCCTCCTTGTATCCTCGGTTTCCTCTCTTCCTCCATTTTTATTCCTCTTCCTCCTCGGCCATGTAGTGCGGCTTTAGACAGGGACGACAAAGGGCATTCGACTCCCGGCATACAAAAACCTCACCCGAAGAACGCCCCGTGTCTCTGTTTCGTTTCGGTGTTTCTCTCGTTCCGTTCTCGGCGTCTGTCTGTTTCGTTCCGGTGTTTCTCTCGTTTCGTTCTTGGTTTCTCGTTTTGGTGTCTTTCTTGTTCCGTTCTCGTTGTGTCTCGTTCCGTTGTTTATTATTTCGTTTCGGTATCTCTCTCCTACCGTCCTCGGGTGTCTCAGTTAATTATTTCTGTTTCGTTTATCGGTTTCGTTGATACCGTTATCTCCGTCTCGTTCCGTTGCCCCTATTTCAATTTTGTGTTTCACCGTCTCGGTTTGTTGGCTTTGACTGGTGATGGTGTTTCTGTCTCACTTACTGTTTCGTTCCGATGTTTTCGTTACGTTCCATGCCTCGCGTTCGTGTATGTTCTACTTTTTACGATAGTACTTTCGCGTTGTTTCCTTCGGGTTCCACGATTCCTGACATTTTATTTGTTATTGTTCAGTTCCTTTCCATCATTTCGTTTATTTCTTTTTATTGTTTTTATTTTTTTCCCCGTCTTTTTTAACTGTTTTGATCGTGTTTATTGTTCACCTGCTTTTAGTTTCGTTCGACCTTCTCCTATTCTTTGCGTTCTTATATTCATTTTATTTTTTTATTCCTGAATGTCGTTCCGTTGATTTCATTACCTTGTTATCCTCCTCACTCCGTTGGTTTCAAGTTCATCCCGTTGTTTCAGTCTAGTTTGATTGTGTTTCGATCAGTGCTCTTCTGTATGACACGCGGCTATCGGTGTTCAATTCCTCTGTGTTCGCTCTAAGTTCGTGCTGCTTGTGTCCTTTCGTTCTACCTGTTCAATTTCATTTCTTTTTTTCCATCTACTTTTCGGTGTTTTCATTTATGTTTCTTTTCGCATCTTTGTTTCGGTTCTTCTGTCTGTCTGATTTCGTCTTGTTGCTGTGTCTCATTCCACTGTTTCTGTTTACCCCGGTTCTTTCTGTTGGTTTTTGTCGTTCTTCTAATTCGTTTTCTTTATTATTATTATTATTATTATTATTATTATTATTATTATTATTGTTATTATTATTATTATTGTTATTATTATTATTATTGCTGCTACTGCTAATGCTGCTGCAACTACACAACAACAACAACAACAACAACAACAACAACAACAACAACAACTACTACTACTACTACTACTACTACTACTACTACTACTACTACTACTACTACTACTACTACTACTACTACTGCTACTACGACTACTAATACCACCACCACCACTACTACTACCATTACCATTATTATCATTTATTAAATATTCCGCCAGTTCACTGTCCCCGACTGCTCCGTTTTCTATTTCCTTCGGTCCGCTGTTATTGCTATCGCCCCGTTATTTTCATTGCCGCCTTCCATAATTTCCTTTCCCGTTATTTTCCAGATTACACAGCTGCTTCTCACACGTTTTACAGCTACTGCTTCGTTACGTTGTTTTCCCTCCTTTCTTTTGTCCGGTTTGCTCGTTCTTTTCTTGACTTTTTTTTTACGTCTTTCCGCGTTTTGCTGTTCCGCTATCTCCTTCATTCCGGCGCAAGACTTTTTCGGCTTTTTCTGCCTGCAGCCGCTTATCAGACTGATAAGATTATCGCTTCTTATCAGTTTCCTGTTGTGTGCATTTTTTTCCTTCTCTCTCGGCAAGACCGGCCGGTTCTGTCACGTTCGTGTTTCTGTTGTTTCATTTATTTACCACTGTTCCATGTTGGTATTTTTCACTGAAACCACTGTTTCATGTTATTTTTGGTTGTTTCATTTGGTTTCCACTGTTTTATGTTGGTATTTTTCGTTAATTCGTTTAATTACCTCTGTTTCATGTTATTTTTCGGTGCTTCATTTATCTGCCACTGCTTCTTGATTTGCTTGATTTGGTTTCTACCTTTTCATGGTGTGTTTCGTTATTCTATTTACTTTGCTCTTGTTTGTGTTTTGTCTCGCTGATCCGTTTCAATTCGCTGGTGTCGCCTCATTTGATTTTCTAATGTTTATAATTGTTATTGTTTAACATTGTTTTGCAGTATTATTTTGTCGTTTTCATTGTTTTTTGTTTATATTATTATTATTATTATTATTATTATTATTATTATTATTATTATTATTGTTATTGATGACTACTGTTTCTTTTTTATTGTTTTTGTTCATTCGACGAATTGCAGTTGTCTTTTTTATCAGTTTTTGGAGACTTACAGAAGCAAGCTTTTTTTTTATTTACGTGTAAGCTAGCTCTGTTTCGCCGTCGGCTTCTGCTCCTCTCTTCTCCCCTCCCTTACCCCTGTTCCTGCTTTTTGTTGCTCACTCCTTTCGCTCCTCCTCCTTTCCTCTCCTCTCTCTCTCTCCTTGCTCTTCCATTAGCCCTACTCTTCTCATTCTCTCCATTCTTTATACCTATTTACCCTGCCCTCTCTCTCTCTCTCTCTCTTTCTCTCTCTCTCTCTCTCTCTCTCTCTCACTCACTCACTCACTCACTCACTCACTCACTCACTCTTTTCCTCCTCCTCCTCCTCTTCTTCGTTCTCCTTCTACTCCCGCATCTCCCTTCCCCCCCCACCTCCCTCCTGTCCCCCCTTCCCTCTCGCACCCCCCCCCCCCATCTCCAACGAAGGCCACAGTTGAACGGCGGGAGCGAGCGAGCGAGCGAGCAGCCGGGAACGAAGGGATAGACTTAGGAATCGAGTCATCCCGACCCCCATTCCCGTCGCTGCTTTCGTTTTTCGTCCGTTTTTATCTTGGATAATCGTCATCGTCGTCATCAACATCATTGTCGCTGTCACTATTATTATTATTATTACTCTCACCATCACTATTCCCGTCGTCATCATCATCGTCGTCGTCGTATGGTCATCGTTATCATGAGTTTTTGTTGATACTCTTACTGGTGATGGTGATAATGATATTACTAATGCTCATCGGCGTAATGTTGCTGTTAGGGAAGATAGGGTAGAAGGGAGAGAAGAACTTTGGGAAGTAGGAGTGCCAGAGGGGGAAAAGCAGGAAGAAGAAAGGGGAGAGGAGAGGAGAGGAAAGGGGGGGAGGAGAGGAGAGGAAACGAGGGGAAGAGAGGAGAGGAGACGAGGGGAAGAGAGGAGAGGAGGCGAGGGGAAGAGAGGAGAGGAGACGAGGGGTAGGAGGAGAGGAGAGGAGGAGGTGGTGGTGGTGGTGGTGGTGGAAGAGGAGAGGTGGTGGAGGAGAAGGAGCGGGGCTTGCAGGCGGGTAGCCAGGCCTACCCTCACTTAATTACCGCACCAGCCCCGCTGCTCCCCTCTCCTGGCCACTGCGCTCCCCTCTCCCTCATCCCCCCTCCCTCCCTCCCTCCTCCCCTCGCGCCGTCCCTCGTGTTTAGCGCCGCCCTCCTCCGCCCCCTCCCCTCCTTCTTTCCCTCTTTCTCCCCCCCCCCCTCCGCTGCCTCCTCCATCTCTGCCTGTTTTCTATTTTTATAATGTTTGTGTCTGTATGCGTGCGTATGTATATATGTATGTGTATGTACGTATGATACACTTAGGGTTTTTTCTGCTTGTTCTCCTCCTTTGTTTTCCTTTTAGAGATCTGTTCATCAATTCTCCCTTCTATTATCCTTCCCTTCTCCGTCTCACTGACTTGTCGACCTCGCCCCCCCCCCACCCCCGCTCCGTCTTCTCTCGTCCCTCCCGACCCCTCTTTCCTACCTCCCCTCTACCCCTCCTTCCTACCTCCTCTCTACCCCACCTCCCTACCTCCTCATCTCCCCTTCTCTCTTGCCACTACCTATTCCCCCTATTCGTTTAGCTGCACGCTCCCTTGCTCCTTCCGCCGCCCCCCCCCCCTTCCACTCTCCCTCCGTTACGTTTCATTCTTCCCCTCCTCCCCCTCCCCCTGCTTCCCCTGGTCTCCCTCTCTCTTCCCTCCCTACATCCGGCGGAAGAAACTGGCGGGGATTGAGAGAGAGGAGCAGACAGACAGACCGACAGACAAGGGGGAGAAGGGGAAGGGGGAGAGGGAGAGAGCAGGGCAGAGCAGAGCAGAGCAGAGCAGAGCAGAGCAGAGCAGAGCAGAGCAGAGAGAAAAAAAAACGTCTCCCTCTCTCTTCCCCCCTTTCCTATCTACCCCTCTCTTCTCCCCTTTCCTATCTACCCCTCTCATGCCCCCTTTCCTATCTACCCCTCTCTTCCCCCCTTTCCTATCTTCCCCTCTCTTCCCCTCCCCCATGTTCTCCCCCTCGCCTTCCAAATAGGCCGAAGAGGAAATGCGATCGGTCATAAACACTTAGCCACGCCGTTCGCCGCCATGTTTGCCGAGGGGGAGAGGGAGGGAGAGGAGGGTAGATAGAGGGGAGAGGGTGGAGGGGTGAGGGAGGAAAGAAAGAGGGAAAGGAGAGAGGGATGGGTGTATGGGAGGAGGGAAGAAGGGAATAAGGGAGGAAGAAGAAAGAGGAAGAGGGAGAGGAGGAAGACCAAAGGCTACGGCTTGCTACTCCTGCTGATCACAGGGGGGGGGTAGCTTTAAGATGTGACTTGTCTTCGCTTCTTGCCTGCTTGTTCTGCTCTGCTTCTCTGCACTTCCTCTTTCCCACCTTCGGTCGCTTGTTCTTTCTGTTTCCTACTTTTGGGTCCTATTTTTGCTGGTTTCATATGATGATGATGATGATGACGTTCATCACCATCATCATCACCATGACCATCATCATCATCATCATCATCATCATCATCATCATCATCATCATCATCATCATCATCATCATCATCATCATCATCATCATCATCGCCGCTCTCTCGCTCTCTCGCTCTCTCTTTTACCCTTACCCTCTCACTACCCCTCTCTTTTTTTTCCTCTCTCCTCCTCTCTGTCTCTCATTCAAGTACAACATATAGTTTTCCCCTTCTGTATCACTGCCTAGCCAAACCCCTTTCTCTCTAAATACCGTACTTTCTTCTGGTAGTTTCTTAAAGTAAGTTCCGTGGGAAATAGTTTTGCCTCTTCCCCTACCCCTCCCTACCCCTTGTCCAATCCCCACTCCTGTCTTGCAAGGGCCATGCAACAGCTGTCTGACCCAAAGGGTCATGCAAAGCTTGGCGTGTGTGTGTGGGGTGTGGGGTCTCATTTTGAATGGGGGTGTCGGGTGGGTGGGTGGAAGGTAGTATATGGTGTATGTTGCTATTGTTAGGATGGTTAGTATTATCGTATGATGAATGGATGCATAGATAGTGTGTGTGTGTGTGTGTGTGTGTGTGTGTGTGTGTGTGTGTGTGTGTGTGTGTGTGTGTGTGTGTGTGTGTGCATGGGTAATTAAATGTGATTAAATGTGAGTGATTATTTTTGTTTATGAGCATTCATGCATTGACACATGTATTGTACATGTGTCTATAAAAGTAATACGCGTGTGTTACCGTATGTATTTCCGTGTGCGTTTACGCGTGTGAGATAAGTGCAGGTAAGCCGCCATGGAAACGGCAATGGCGGCGGCGATTCCCGTATGGAGGAAATGGCTCACTTCCGGTCTGGCAATGTGTGTGTCGGTGTGCGCGCGCGCGTGTGTGCGCGTGATAAGTGTATGTATGTAGTAGTGCATGCACATAGCCATATGTGAGAATAGGAATGATTGTGATTGCTTGTGTATGGAACTTCGTATTTATGATATGTTCACACATGTATTTGCATATGATGTAAGTGTGGGTGCAGACGCGTGTGCGTATCTGTGTGCGTGTGTGGCTTGCGGCGACGCCAGGAATGCTATGGGACCGGAGGGAGTGGGGGGGGGGCGGAGGACAGAGAGCCATAGAGGGGCAAGGGAAGGGGCGGGAGGAGGTGCTAACCATCTTTTTCCCATACAAACCGGAAAAAGGCACAACCGTCCACCCTCGCGAGCCGGAAGTCGGGATATCACTTTCATGACCTGTGCGCTCTCGCCGGCGGATATGTGGGCGAGTGAGGGAGGGAGAGAGGGAGGGAGGGAGAGGGAGAGAGAGGTAGGCAAGAGACAGAGAAGGAGTGAAGAGGGATGGAGGGAAGAGGGGAGCGAAGGTATAAGCACCTAGCATTCTTCCTCCTCCTCCTCCTCCTCCTCCTCCTCCTCCTCCTCCTCCTCCTCCTCATATTGCTCCACACTTTCCTTTTGCCCTCCCCCCCCCCACCTTTCTCGCCTCCCCTCTCCATCACATGATATAGAAGGCTCCTCCCTCTGTCCCTTCCCCCTGTCGCCCTCCCTCTTTCTCCTTCGTCTTCTTCTTCTTCTTCTTCTTCTTCTTTCTTCGTCGTCTCCTCGTCCTCCTCTTCTTCCCCCTCCCCCTCCTCTTCCTCCCCCTCCCCCTCCTACTTTCCTTCCCCTCCCCCTCCTACTTTCCTTCCTACTTCCCCTCCTCCTCCTCCTCCTCCTTCTCCTCCTCCTCCTCCTCCTCCTCTTCGTCCTCCTCCTCCTCCTCCTCTTCTCCTCCTCCTCCTCCTCCTCGTCCACCTCCTCCTCCTCCTCCTCCTCCTCTTCCTCTTCCTCTTCCTCCATTTTTCTCCTCCTCCGCTTTTCTCTCTTCCTTTGCCCCCATCCTTCCTTCTACTTTCATCTGTGTTGATAAGTAGGAATTCCTAATAGTCTAATTTGCCTTCCTCTCTACCCCCCTACCATTTCGTCTGCACTGGCAGACTAGTGAGTGAGTGCGTGAATGAGTGAGATATTGAGAGAGAATGAGTGAGAGTGAGAGAGAGAGAATGTATGAGAATGAGAGTGAGAGTGATAGAAATAGAATGAGTGAGAGATAATGAATGAAAATTAATGAATGAAGGAGGGAGGGAGGGAGGGAGAAAGAGTGAGTTTGTGGGTTGGTATTTATGAGTGTGCGTGAGTGTGTATGTGCGCGCGCGCGCGCGTGAGTGTGTGTGTGTGTTAGAGAGAGAGAGAGAGAGAGAGAGAGAGAGAGAGAGAGAGAGAGAGAGAGAGAGAGAGAGAGAGAGAGAGAGAGAGAGAGAGAGAGAGAGTATGACTTAGAATCAATACCTGGTTTGATATGAAGGTCTTGACAACAACGCGCAAGTGTGTGTGTTTGTGTGTATGTCTTGATATGTTTACTACGGCTTATCAGCGTCTGTATACACACGCACAAACATATGTAATGTATGTGCGTATTTTTTTTACGGAATGGCGTCTAAATGTTCGTAAACACACATGTAGATTTATGTTAATTCGTTCTCACTCCCAACGACTTTTGAACGACGCCGAGTACTGTTTGAGGGAAGTTGACATGCGGTGACACGCAACCACGCCGCGGGTCGCTTTAGCGGAGCATAACTCACTTTCGGTGTGGTTGGAGCCTATCTATGAGGGAGAATGTGCTCTCGTGTTTTTTTTTTTTAAAGGTCGAAAGATGGGTGCTTCCGAGTCACAGGTAAAGTATTTTAAGGTAGAGGAAACCTATATGCTGCATTCATGATGGTGTGGGAAACTTAACCTTTCTATGCCAGACCTGCACAAGGTTTTAATTTGATTGGATTGAAAATTGACCCACATTGCAAACACTTGCGCGCACACAGGAGCCGAAAGGCGAAAATTTGCATTGTGATTCGAAAGAGCAAAAGAGCTTGTAAGAGCTTGCAACAGGAAATATTCTTGGTTGTTCTTCCCCCGTTGCATGTGACACCGGGCAAGTTGTTTTTGTTGATGCATTTGTGTTTTAGGTCGATGGATTGGATAAATTTCGCGGTCAGTGTCTACTGTTTATTCATAGCTGAAAGGGATCGAATTCGTGTGTAAAGGATGGATGGATAGGCACAGGGATCGGTGTGTAATTTCCATGGCTGAGAGGGAATGCATTTGTTATACAGGCAAGATGGATGGACAGATACAGAGATCGATATGTACTACAGTTGAAGGGGGATTGCAGCTATCAATAGATGGATGGATGGAGAGAATGATTATACGGGTTGCTTTTAAAAGTTTGACTTATATATCATTGACAAAAGTATCTGATTCAAAGATTACATTGCACTCTATGATGAAGTTTGTAATATCCAATAGCAGCTGTTGCTCCATCGAGTCCAGTATGAATAGGCGATATTTTTTTCTTTTTCTTTCTCTTCTTCTTTTGCACTATGTTTCCTTCTTGTTATACGTTGATTTATGGTTGTAGGTTATCGCCGTTCGTGTAGTTAACGGTTATTATCGCCATTGCCATTGTCCTTTTTATTATTTTTTTCCTTTATGTATGTGTGGTTGACTCAGGACACAAGACTGTGAGTCAGCTGTCGTGAGTCACCTGAAGATATGCATAGTCACGCGCTGACGGTCTCCATCCGCCACATACAATCACTATCTATCAGTCTATCTGTTTGGTATACATGTGTGTGTGTGTGTGTGTGTTTACTTATATATTATTTATTTGTATAGATATAGATAGATAGATATATCACACATGTATGTGTATATTTGTGTGTGTGTGTAATAAACATATATATAAAAGAATATGAATAGATAGATCGGTAGATAGATGTATAGACATATTACTATACGCAAATGTGGTCGCATGTATACGTATGTATCCATGGAAATGGAAATGAACACCTTATATCTAGAAATAGTTATGCATAATGTTACATACAAATTTTGGTTTATAATTGAGTTTTATTATTATTATTATTATTATTATTATTATTATTATTATTATTACTTTTAATTATTCTTAATTTACTGATTATTATTTTCTTTATGATCTTCGTACTCCTTCTCGTTACTGATTCCTTGCTTGCGTCCGCCCTCAGACGGCGGGAGCGGCGGCGGCGAAGGCCCCGCAAGCGGCATGGGCGTCGGGGGCACTGACAGCGTAGGCGCGAGCGGCCAGCCCACGTTAGGGGGCGGCGGACACAGCGACGAGGAGGACGAGGAAGAAGAGGAAGAGGAAGAAGGCGGAGGTGGAGGAAGAGGCGTGGCCGAGGAGGAAGGGTGCGGAAACGGAGGCGAGGAGGACCCGGCGGCGGCCACGCCCCTCGCTCGCCTCCTCAAGTGCGCCCACTCAGACAACTACTTCGACAGGTACGTGCGCTAGGGGCAGGGTGGGTGGGTTGGGGGTGGGGGGCTCTGTGGGCGGTTGAGGGTGGTGGGAGTGGGCGGGTTTGTGGGCGGGGAGGGAGTGAGGGCGTGGAGGAGGGGGCGGGACCCTGGCACGTATTCCTAATTTGTGTAGAAGTTCCCTTTCCTTTTCCCTTCCTTCCGTCCCATACTCCTTCCTTCTCCTTTCGTCTTGTCGTCCTTCCCACTTCCCTTTTCGTCTTCTCTTTTCCCCTTTCTCTTTGATTTCCCTCCCTCCCGCAGCGTCAACTTCCCTTGTCTCTTATCTTTCATCCATCTCCCCTTCCCCCTTCATGTCTAGCCCTGCTTTCCCCTCCCTACCCTCTCTTCCTTCATTTTTCCATCCTCTCCCTCCTTCCCCTCCTCTTATTCATTCATTCATTCGTTTTCCTTTCCCTTCTTTTCTCCCTTCATTCATTCCTTCCTCAATCCATTCATTCATTCATTTTCTTCCTTTCCTCCTTTTTTTCCTTCATTCCTTCCTTCCTTAATCCATTCACTCATTCATTCATTCATTCATTCATTCTTTCATTCATTCACTAACTCCCCTTTCCTCCTCTTCTTTTGGTGCACGTGGGCGAAGGGTTGGGGGAGGGGAGGAGAGGGGGTCGTGAAACGGAAAGAAGATGGGGGAAGGGGGGGGGGAAGAATGTAGGATTGGAGGGATGACAACCCCTGCCCCCCCCCTCACCCCCTCACCCCCTCTCTACTGCCTGTGTATCTGGTATCGGTTATATTACAGAAATTCCTTCTTCACAAAGTCCCTTATTAGCATCCCCTCGCCTGTCGTCTGACGCTCATTTATTCCTTCTCATCCCTTTTCTATATTATCATTATCATCTTCGTCCCCTTTTTTTTCTCCTCTCCCTTCTCACTCCTTTCTTCCTCCCCTTTTTTCCCCTCGCCTTTTATTTCTAACCTTTCTTCCTGCCCTTTCCTCCGTAGCCTTTCCTCTCTACCCTTTAACCCCTCCTCCTCCTGCTCCTCCTCTTGCTCTTCCTCCTCCTCTTGCTCTTCCTCCTCCTCCTCCTCCTCCTCCTCCTCCTCCTCCTCCTCCTCCTCCTCCTCCTCCTCCTCCACCTCTTCAGTCTTCTTCAGTCATCCTCTACCTTAAGTCTTTCAGTCTCACCACTTCCATTTCTCCTCTCTATTTACTCTTCCACTTTTATCAATTTTTCTTCTTTAAAACTGATACGTCGCTTATTTCCCTTTTTTATTTTTTTTTTCTTGCATGTCATTTTATTTCCTGTTTTATTGTATTTGTTAGCTTAGGAGCCCCCGCCCCCCCCTCTTTCCTCTTCCTCTTTTTTCCTCACTTCTCATATCCCCCCCCCCCCCCCCCACACTCCTGCTTTTTTATCTCGTTTTGTCCACTTTCCTTTTTTATCGCTATTTCTTGCCTCTTCGGTTATCTCTTTTAGCTCTTTCATTTCCTCCACGTTTTTACCTCTTTTTAACTTCTTATTTCTTTCCTTTTTTTTACCACCTTTTCTTTTGCCTCTTCCATTTTTACTTATTTATTTTCAAATCCTCCTCCTCCTCCTTTTTCGCCATTCCTCTTCTTCCTCCTCCCTAATTATTAGATTTATTTATATTTCTAGCCCTTTTTTTCCGTGTCCTCTCAGTCATCCCCCACTGGCTTACTATAACCATTTTAACCATTTCCTTTTCTTGCTCGTTTTTTAAAATTATTATTTCCTCTTCTTCCTCCCCTTTTACCTTCTTCCTCCTCCATGTCATCAGGCCTCGCTACGCCTCCTCCTATGACAGCGAATGCCATGTCATTTGTTCCGCCAGCTTCGTCTGTCTGCCCGGTGACATGAACGAGGCTTGGTGATACCCCTGGGATACCCCCTGAGATACTCCCCTCGGATACCCCCCCCCCCCACTCCTGGAATACCCGTCGTATACCCCTCCTGGGATACCACTCCTGTTGGTGCTACTCCTTCCCTCCAGTTCCTTCCTCGCTTCTCTCTCTCTCTCTCTCTCTCTTCTCTCTCTCTCTCTCTCTCTCTCCCTCTCTCTCCTCTCTGACTCTCTCTCTCTCCTCCTCTCTCTCCTCTCTCCCCTCTCTCTCCTCTTCTCCTTCTTCTCTCTCTCTTTCTCCTCTCCTCTCTCCTCTCTCTCCTCTCTCCTCCTCTCTCTCTCTCTCTTCTCTCTCTCTCTCTCTCTCTCTCTCTCTCTCTCTCTCCCTCCCTCCCTCCCTTCGTCCCTCCCTCCCTTTCTCTCCCTCCCTCTCCCTCTTCCTCCCTCTCTTTCTCTCCCTCTCATTATCTCATACATTTTCTCTCTCTGTTTATCTAACTATCTTGATATCTTCGCTTATATGTATTTATGTGTGCATATATATATATATATATATATATATATATATATATATATATATATATATATATATATATATATATATATATATATATATATGTATGTATATATTATATATATATACATACATTATTATATCTTTATATATCTCTCTCCCTCTCTGTAGTTGTTCATATCACCCTCTATGTCTCTATCTATATCGATGCAGTTTTAGCGCTTTTGAATTGATGTTATCGGCGAGGTTTCTCAGGGTCCTTGCTTTGCCTTAGAGTTCAGTAACGGTTTCGCTGATAACACTCTTTTGTCCCCCATTTCCTATTTCCTATGATCCGTCGAGGGAGAGAGGGAAAGGGAGAGGGAGAGGGGGAGGGGGAGGGGGAGGGAGAGGGAGAGAGGGAGAAGGAGAGGTAGAGGGGGAGGGAGAGAGAGAGAGAGAGGGAGGGATCATCATCATCATCATCATCATCAACAATCATCGCTACCACCACATCCTCCTCCTCCTCCTCCTCCTCCTCCTTCTCCTCCTCCACTTCCTCCTCCTCCATCTCCTCCTCCTCCTCCATCTCCTCCTCCTCCTCCACCACCCTCTCCTCCTCCTCCTCCTCCACCACCCTCTCCTCCTCCTCCTCCTCCACCACCCTCTCCTCCTCCTCCTCCTCCACCACCCTCTCCTCCTCCTCCTCCTCCACCACCCTCTCCTCCTCCTCCTCCTCCACCACCCTCTCCTCCTCCTCCTCCACCACCCTCTCCTCCTCCTCCTCCACCACCCTCTCCTCCTCCTTATCATTACCGGAGATTGCCACATCGCTCCCTTATCTGCCGGTCAGATACAACAACCAGCCCCCTCCGCGCCTTCCTCACCAGGAGTAAGCAGACTGGCGTCTTCACGCCGGCGAGGCGAGAGGAGGAAGAGGAGAAGGAGGTGGAGAAGGGTCAGGGAAAGGGAAGGGAAGGAAAAGGGAAGAGAGGGGAAGGGGAAGGAGGAGGAGAAGGAGAAGCAGAAGCAGAAGCAGAAGAAGCAGAGGAGAAGGAGGAGGAGGAGAAGGAGGAAGAGGAGAGAAAGGCAGGGAGGGAGGGGGAGGGGGAGGGGGTTACAAGTGGGATTAAGCCGCACAATGATAACTCGTGATGATAGTGAGATAAAAATAAACGTGTAAGTGAATAAAAGGCGCAAATAAAACGTATAATGCGGAATAGAAATGCAAAAGAGCGTAATCTTGAGGGCGAAAGAATGCAAACAAAGGTAGAAAAAAATTAATAAAAGTAATATGAATGGATAACCAAATGACTATTGATACTAGATGAATGAAGAGCGAAATTTATTACTAGTTGTAAACTTGATGAAGAGAAGGCGAGTGTAAAACGGCCGTGAAAGAATTTATATGATAATTTTATATTTTCAGCCTTTCTCTGTCTTTCTGTCAGTCTCGCACTCTCCCTCCCTCTCTCTTTCTCTTTCTTTCTCTTTCATTCTCTTTATCTTTCTCTCTCATTCTCTTTCTTTCCCATTCCCTCTCTGCCTCCCTCCCTCCCTCTCTCTCTCTCTCTCTCTCTCTCTCTCTCATTCTCTCATTCTCTCATTCTCTCTCTCTCTCTCTCTCTCTCTCATTGTCTCTCTCTCTCTCTGTCTCTCTCTCTCCTTCCTTCTCTCTCTCCTCTCTCTCTCTCTCGCTCATCTCTTCTCTCTCTCTCTCTCTCTCTCTCTCTCTCTCTCATTTTCATTCTCTCTCTCTCATTTTCATTCTCATTCTCTCTCATTCTCTCTCTCTCTCTCTCTCTCTCTCTCTCTCTCTCTCTCTCTCTCTCTCTCTCTCTCTCTCTCTCTCTCTCTCTCTCTCTCTCTCTCTCTCTCTCATTCTCTCTCCCTCTCTCCCTCTCTCCTCCTCTCCTCCTCTCTCTCTCCTCTCCTCCTCTCTCTCTCTCTCTCTCTCTCTCTCTCTCCTCTCTCTCTCTCTCCTCCTCTCTCTCCTCTCTCTCTCCTCTCTCCTCTCTCTCTCTCTTTTCTCTTCTCTCTCTCTCTCTTCTCTCTCTCCTCTCTCTCTTTCCTCTCTCTCTCTCTCTCTCTTCTCTCTCTCTCTTCCCTCTCTCTCTTCTCTCCTCTCTCTCTCTCTCTCTCTCTCTCTCTCTCTTTTCTCTCTCTTCTCTCTCTCTCTCTCTCTCTCTCTCTCTCTCTCCCCTCTCTCTCTCTCCTCTCTTCCTCTTCTCTCTCTCTCTCTCTCTCTCTCTCATTCTCTCATTCTCTCATTCTCTCTCTCATTCTCTCTCTCATTCTTTCTCTCCCCCTCTCTCTTCTCTCCCCCTCTCTCTTCTCTCCCCCTCTCTCTTCTCTCCCCCCCCTCTCTCTCTCTCTTTCTCTCTCTATAAGATGTGGATAATTCTATTTCTGTTACAGGATGTGGATAATTCTATTTCTATTACCAGTGGACCACGTGGCTGTTTTCCACGTGGATCCAAATGTCCCAAATAAGAACCACCCGCTCAGCGAGGGCGGAGGTCACGAGCAATATAAGATGTGGATAATTCTATTTCTGTTACAGGATGTGGATAATTCTATTTCTATTACCAGTGACCACGTGGCTGTTTTCCACGTGGATCCAATGTC
>NC_051388.1:19653327-19655827 GCF_015228065.2 Penaeus monodon | reverse complement strand
ATATATATATATATATTTTATATAATATTTTTAATATATATATATATATATATATATATATATATATATATATATATATATGCATATAAATAAATAAATTAATAAATTATATATATATATATATATATATGTATATATATATATATATATATATATATATATATATATACATATGGGGCCGCGGTGACCGAATGGTTAGAGCGTCGGACTCAAGACTGTCACGACGGCAATCTGAGTTCGAGGGTTCGAGTCACCGACCGCCGCGTTGTTTCCCTTGGGCAAGGAACTTCACCTCGATTGCCTGCCTAGCCACTGGGTGGCCAAGCCAGCTCAAGTCAGTGCCGGGTAAAAAGAGATGGTGACTCGATAAAAACACCGGGCGGAAGGCAATGGCAAACCACCGCTCTAAATTGCTAAGAAAAAATCATGGAAGCCCATGATCGTCAAGGCCGCGGTGGTCGAATGGTTAAAGCGTCGGACTCAAGACTGTCACGACGGCAATCTGAATTCGAGGGTTCGAGTCACCGACCGCCGCGTTGTTCCCTTGGGCAAGGAACTTCACCTTGATTGCCTACCTAGCCACTGGGTGGCCAAGCCAGCCCAAGTCAAGTGCTGGTCCTAAGCCCGGATAAAATAGAGAGAAAAGATTACCAAAAAAAAAAAAAAAAAAAAAAAAAAAAAAAAAAAAAAAAAAAAAAAAAAGGTACCACCGGCACTCTCCGTGGAAAGGAACTGGGGACCCTACCACGTACTCACTCCAAGAGCATCACAACATGAAAACTACAGTTAAGTATCGTGCTGTGACCACGGCGGCTCAGACATGAACCTACCGTTAAAAGAAGAATATATATATGTATGTATGTATACATTATATAAATATACACACACACAAAACATACATATTCATTTATACACACTTATGGATGTGTATATATGTATATATATATAAATTGTGCAGTTTTTGACTGTGCAGGTAAGCCGGAGAGAGAGAAAGAGAGAGAGAAAGAGAAAGAGAGAGAGAGAGAGAGAGAGAGAGAGAGAGAGAGAGAGAATAGATAGAAAGAGAGAAGTCGAGAGAGAGAGAAGGAGAAAGAGTGATAAAATAAAGAGAAAGAGATAAAGGACGAGAGAGAGAGAGAGAGAACTGCTGGTGTACCGAAAATCTCCCTCTCTCCCCCTCTTTATTTCTCTCCCTCCCTCCCTCTCTCTACCTACCTACCTCCCTCCATCCCTTCCTCTCTCTATATATATTTCTCTCCGTCCCATTCCCCCATCCCTACTCCTCGACACTCCTCTCTCTCCCTCTCTGTATATATAATATATATATATATATATATATATATATATATATATATATATATATATATATATATATATATATATATATATAATTTCCATATATAGATATATACAGACATCCTTTTCATGTTAACACATGTTTCGCACAGAGACAAAGACCCACTGGCGTAGCACTATCCCCCCTATCAAGCAGACGACCCGTCTGCTCTGACATACCTAAACCTGAAACATACAGAAAATTTAAATAAAATCAGTTCTCAGAAACAAAAATCTTTCATCCAGCGCGGCTTTCTTCGCTCTCGCTGGGGTCGCTCTGGAGGAGGTGTGGGCGGCAGTAGATTGGCAGTGGCACTCAGAGGGGTATCTTCTGCCCCAAGACCTGGCTCATGGTCACCATTGACGTCTGTTGCATCGCCCTCACCGTCCAAATGCTCGTCCTCATCTCGGTCAGCATCTACCACGTCCTCATCGCCGCTACTGGGGCTAACGTCATCTTCTCTGTCTGTGCCTCCGTCAGGTTAGCGCCAAGTCCTCGAGGAAGTCAGGCAATGGCCCCACACCAACCAACTCCTTGCTCCCCGACGACTCTTCTGGATGCTCCACTTCCTCACAAGTGCCCAGCTTTGCACCAGCTGGCACCTTCTGGGCCTTATGGAGAGTTAGCTACCAACACTGTAACTAACCCCTCCCCTGGTCCAACAAGGCTCCGCCCAACCGCTACGCCATCAGCCAGCTGCAGGTTTTGGATGGGCTCCACGAGGCCCTCTACTCCACGCATCACTCTTGACAGTCGACACCAGATTCTAGACTCTGTCCTGGGGCAAAGGTGCAGTCGCTCAGCCGTAACTACCTCTACACAGCCAACCTCTGGAAGCAAGGGCACATCTTTACCGTGCACCCTCACCAGCTTCCGTCCAAGGTCGACACACGCCTTACTCTACGTCAGGTAGTTCAAGGCCCAGCAAAACGTGCTCGTCCAGTGTCCACTGTCAGGCAGCATGGCTTCCCATCTACTGAGCCCTCCACCTGCATCGTGCTGATTCGACGCAGCTTACCCAGGTCGGGGGCCCGGGAAACCGAGGACGGCTGGGTTTCGGCCCCCTTCTCCAGCCTGTCCGAGTTTTCCTCCTGTACCACTTCCTTAGCCTTATGACATGCACTCAGATGGTGACCACAGTCCTTGCAGCACTGCTGGGAACCT
>NC_051388.1:19649608-19653227 GCF_015228065.2 Penaeus monodon | reverse complement strand
CCGTAGCCAGTAAACAAACACACATGCTTATTTCAGTCACACATCCATCATGGAATTAAACGCACACATAAAAAACACAAAAATAAATCGGATCTTACGAGGAACAGCTTTAACAAATCCTCCAAAATTCCTCCAACAGACTGACGTGGCTGAAGGAGGAAGCAGACCTTGGACTTCTTCAATCTCAAGGGCAAGAGAGGCGTGAGTATAGAAGCTGAAATAATAGAGAGAGAGAGAGAGAGAGAGAGAGAGAGAGAGAGAGAGAGAGAGAGAGAGAGAGAGAGAGAGAGAGAGAGAGAGAGAGAGAGAGAGAGAGAGAGAATGAGAGAAAGAGAGAAAGAGAAAAAAAAGAGAGAAAGAGAGAGAGAATGAGATAGATAGATAGATAGATAGATAAATAGAGAGAAAGAGAGAGACAAAGAGACAGACGGAGAAAGAAAAAAAGAAAAACAATGAAAGAGATGTGGGGGGGGGAGACGTAGAGAGAGAGAGAGAAGCGAAAGGAGAGACAGAGAGAAATCAAACAATCATAAAGAAAACCAGATAGTAAGAATGAAAAGAAAGAGACAGAGAGAAAAATTGAAGTTGCAAAAAGTTGTGAGAGACGAAGTAGAAACTAGAATAGAAAATGGAAAAAAGGGTGGAAGAGAAAACAAGTAAAAAAAAGATAATAATTTAGAGAGATATCACAGAGAATCGAAAGAGAATTCAAAGAGAAATGGGCCCGAAAGTGGTACAAAGATAGAGATAGAGATAGAGATAGAAATGTGTGTTATTATGTGTTGTTCTTCTTTTTCTCATCAATGGTATTGATATTGTTATATATTTGTTAACGTTTTTATTGTTTTTTTATCATTATTATTATCATTATCATTGTTATTGTTATTTTTATTATTATTATTATTACTATTATTATTGTTATTATAATAATAATTATTATTATTATATTTATTATTACTATTATTATTATTATCATTTTTATTATTATCGTCATCATTATTACTATCATTGCTATCATTACTATTTCATCACAATTGTAGTTATTGTTATTACTATTTTATTATTATCATCAAACTTATTATCATATTTATTTTCATTATCTTTGTTATCATCATTTTCTGTTATGGTTATGAGCATCATCTATGCCAGTGGATTCCTAGCACCGCCCCACCCATTTCTTAACACAAATTAAACACAAAATGTATTTCACAAATAAAACTTCATTTAGTAAACCAATTTGCTTTAGTTTACTTTAGTTTTAGGTGTGGTCGCCCACTTTGGGAACCACTGATCTATAAAATGTTCATCATAGCTACCATTATCATTTGTTAATGCAGCTGTTACTATTAATGATGATTATAACAATGCTGATGATGAAACCATTTATAGTAATTATTATGGCGATGATATAACTATTTTCACTGATTGCATTATCAATGTATTGTATCCTATTTTTACCACTATCAGTTTTGCTTTCTCATTATCATTATTGTCATTATTTCTTTTTTTCATGATATATGTAACGCTTTTACCACAAACATCAACACCCTGACTCACCTCATTTTCATCCTTACTCTCACCATCACAATAACTGCTTTAGACCCTACTACCACCACCATTTCGGACCATTTCCACGACCACTACCACCACAAATGCCCATGTTAACTACCATGTTAACTACCATGCAACCATCACGACCACTAACAACATCAACACCCAGGTTTCGACGACTGTGGGTCTGTGTACTGGCTCAAACCAGGCGAGTGTGTTACCGTCACGTCTCCTAACTTCCCTCAAGACTACCCCAAGGATTCCAGGTGTCTGTGGGTGTTCGAGGTAAGTTCTCGGCGTCTTAAGCGCTTCTGGTACTTCGTCAGCTGACTGCTTTGTGATCGTTAGCTGTTTGCTTTACTTTTTCCTCAGCTGATTTCTCAGCTATGTTTTTTCTTTAGTCTTATCATATGTATCTATGTTTTATAAAGATTCCTGCGTACGTACGTATGTATGCATGTATATAGGCATGTGTGTCTCTATATTTATGCCAGTATCTATGCTTGCATGCATGCATAAATGTCAGTATATCTACTTATCTATCTATTTGTCTACCTACATATAAAAATGTATATGGGTACAACATGCATACGTACATACATACATAAATACATACATACATACATGCACACACACACACACACACACACACACACACACACACACACACACACACGCACACGCACACGCACACACACACACACAACACACACCACAACAACACACACACACACACAACCACAACACAACACAAACACAACATCACTAATATATGTATATATATATATGTCATATATATATAATATATATATAATATATATGTATGTATATTATATATGTATATATATATATAGTATATATATATATATATATATATATATATTAATATATATATATATATTATTATATATAAAATTATATAATATTATATATATATATATATATATGCCACACACGCAACACACACACACACTCACAACACCCACAACACACAACACACCAACCACACACACCACCGGCTTATATATATTAATAATATATATTATAATAATATATTATATATATGCGTGATCTATGCAAATCGAATGGTGCTGTCAAATATGTAAATAGCATAATACACAGTCTAATTTATATCTGTTCCCCCCTTTTCGTCCTCCCTCCCCCCCCCCTGTCTCACCAACTTCAGCATCTATCCGAGTTCAGCAACATACATCTTTCGTTTTAAAACCTTTCTCCTTATTCCTACCTAGACTCTTTTTCACATCCACCCATCAATCATCTCCCATTGATCCAAGAGGGATAACTAAATCGACCAACACGCATTCTGGGAATAGAACGAACCTACCAGTATGCAACAAGGATAATATCTTTAACGGGAACGGAGTCAACGAAAAACGGGCGTTCACTTTAAAGATATTATTTTATTTTTATATTATTATAATAAACGTAGATAAATTATATATAACATAAAGTATAAAAATATAAGATACACATATATATAATGGATAAAAACATCTATATACACATATATTTTAATATGATATAAAGCACACACACATACACCCTCACACACACACACACACACCACACACACACATATATCATATACACAATAATACACACACACACACAAATAAACAACAACACTATCGCATTACACACAACCATATATATATATATATATAAATATATTAATATATATGATTATATATATATAATATAAAAAAAAAAAAAAAAAAAAAAATTAATAAAAAATAAATTAATAATGAAAATAAATAAATAAAAATTAAAATATATATAATATATTAATATTTTTTTTATAATTATTTAATATAAACTATTTTAAAAATAAAATTATATAATAAATATTATATAATAAATTATTTATATATAATAATATTATATTAAATAAAATTTATTATATAGAATATATTATTTTATATATATATATATATATATATATTAATATATATAATTTTATTATATATATTTTAATAATTATATAACACACACACACACACACAAACAAAAAATATTTAATATTTATATAATATATATATATATATAT
>NC_051388.1:19639608-19644608 GCF_015228065.2 Penaeus monodon | reverse complement strand
GTACCCCCCCGAGACAGTGCATCGCTCTCCTCGAAGTCTCCCGCGAGATCCCCTTCCCGGTAGACAAACACATCGCACCGGTTTTGTCTTCCTTACCAGTCCATCTACAACGAGACCGGGAGCGCCATCGCCACCGGCTGGGCGTTTACTTATCCCGGTAATAAGGCTGTATTGGCAAGGCTGGCAATTTTTAAGGGATTAATGGTGATAGTGATTGGGAAGGTCATTTTAAAGGGTTGATGGTGATAGTGTTTGGGGGAAGGTCTTTTTAAGGGTTGATGGTGATAGTGATTGGGAAGGTCATTTTAAGGTATTGATGGTGATAGCGATTTTAAGGGGTTGGTGATGATAGTTATCGGGAAGGTAATTTCAAGGGGTTGATGGTGATAGCGATTGGGAGGGTAATTTTGAGGGGCTGATAGTGATAGTGACTGGGAAGGTAATCTTAAAGGCCTAAACGAAAATTCTGATTGGGAAGGTCTTTTTAAAGGGATTGATGGTGAAAGTGACTGGGAAGGTAATTTTATGGGTCAATGGTAATTTTATAATGGTGTAGTTTGGTGATAATGACAGGGACGGGATTTCCTAAGGCAATGGTAGGTTTACAGGCTTACGATAAATACTGTGATGATAGAAACTGAGTGCTAATGGCAATCCCCTGAATCTAATTTTCTAAGGTGATGATAATGCCACTGCCTATCTTCGAGGGAAAAAAAAGAGTGACAAAGACAAACATCCCAATGAACCTCGTATCTTTAAAACCGATCTTAAATTCATGCATATTCATTTACCTTTTTTTTTTATTAATCTATTCGACTTCTTCCACAGAGGGAAAGCGCTCGGGTGTGCTTCGCGACGCGGATATCCCGCCCATGAGAGACGCCGCGTGCAGCTACTGGTGGCCCGGAAAAATCACCGCCAGCATGTGTGTGCGGAAACGACTCAAGGGGAAAGTGCTCGGTCATATGGTCACAGATGTCTCATTTTTTATGTGTATAAAAAGTGCACAACACACACAACGTGTGTGTGTGTGTATTTTTTTGATGTGTGGTTACAACCCCCCACACCACATACACATCAAACACAACACCACACCAAAAACACACACACAATATATATATATAATATAATATATATATAATATATTAATATATATATATATATAATTAATAATTTTATATATAAATTTTGTTGTGGGTGTGTGTTGTGTGTGTGGTGTGGTGTTGTGTGTGTGTGTTTGGTGTGTGTTTGGTGGGGTGTGGTGTTTGGGGGTGTAAAGATTTAAAAATAATATAAAATTAATATATAATATAATATATTTTATATATAAAAAATATTTATAATTTAATTGTCTATCTTTCTATCTATTTTCTATCTATTACCCATAACCTATTATCTACCTATCTATTTTTTATCTATTTACTATCTATTTATTTATATATACATATGTATATATATACTATGCACACACACAACAACACACACACACACACACACACACACAACACACACACACACACACACACCCCAACACACACACAATATATCTATATATATAAAATATATATTATAATATAAACCAAACACACACACTTAGTAGGGAATAACATAATAATATATATACAAAATATATAATATATATATATATATATTTATTTTTTTTATATAATATATATGTATACACAACCAAACACACACACCCACACACCCACACACACACAACACCACACCACACACACACACACACACACATGCCACACACACACACACACACACACACACACACACACACACACACACACACACACACACACACACACACATACACACATACACACACACCCACACAAAACACACAAAACACCCCACACACACCATATATATATATATATATATATATATATATATAAAATATATAATATATATAATATATATATATATATATCCCACACACAAACACACACACATATATGTATGTATATAAACATAATATATATATATATATACATATATATATATATAATATATATTATATATATATATATATAATTTTATATATATTTATATATATATATGTATACACACACACAAACACACAACACACACACACACACACGCACACTCCACACACACACACCACACACACACGCACGCTCGCACACACATACACACACTCCACACACACACACACACACCACACACACACACACACACACACCATATATATATATATATATATATAAAATATATATATAATATATATATATATATATATTATATCACAAAAAACCACCCCACACACCACACACACACACAAACAAGCACGAGCAAAAACCACCCCCTTAACTAACCACCGGCGCTCGCTTCCATCACCAGTTCGACGTCGGGGGGCCCCTCGTGAGGGCCCGACCGGCGGGCCCGGGCCGTTCGTGCAGATCGGCGTGACGTCATGGTGGGCTGCCATGTGCGACCGGCCTCAGGTCTTCACGCGGGTTATGGGTGAGTTTCTGAGCAGTGATCAAGTTTATATACTTGATGGCATATGATGGATGTCCCATCATATGACTCTTTAAACATTTGACATCGCCAGTCCAAGTGTGGTCGGAGATCTGTGGAATCGGCTCCTATCCAAGGGCGACCTCAGCCCTGCCATTGATGAGGACACTGTCCATCAAGTAGAGAACTGACATCTTGGAAGATGATTGTTCATCAACTAGCCAAAGATGTCAAGATCATGTAGGGTTTTGGGGGCGAAATCATTCATGACCATCTGCAGATAAAAGCTGTCTGCTGATAGGTTCCCGGGCTTCTCACACTTTCCGAGGTAGGGACACATCCATTGTTCCAAGCCTTTTTATCCATTTCCAAGAAAACTAAAGGACTTTTTTGACGGACAAATTTATGCAGATGAACCTTGAGTCCATCACTATGTTTCTAGAAACTAAGGCCCAGTCAAAGAAATGGAAGCACCTTAAACTCACCACCCCAAAAAAGCATTGTCCTCAGCAGACAAGGTTATGATCAGTTTAAGGGACCAGCAAGGAGTATGATAATAGATTTTCCTACCAATAGGTACTATAAATACAGGAGCTTCCTACACCAAATGCTACAGAATTTAGGCATGCTATCAAAACCAAAAGGCGCGGAATGTTAACCAAAGGTGTCTGCCTCCTACAAGAAAATGCCCCCGTTCACAAAACTCATATTGCTACGGCATCCTTAATAACTGTACGACATTCCATTCCTGTGCATCCATGGTAAAATGGTCAGGGGATATCTTAATGAGCGCCCCTCATATATAATATTATGTATGGATATATATATATATATATATATATATATATATTATATATATTTTATATATCTATATATATATATATATATATACTGTTTTACACACACACACATATGTAGCATATATATATATATATAAAATATATATATATAATATATTTTATATAATATATATATTATATGCATATATATAAAATATAAAATATATATATTATATATATATATATAATATATTTTATATATATATATATATATAGGCCGCGGTTGCCGAGTGGTTAAGCATCGGACTCAAGACTGTCACGACGGCAATCTGAGTTCGAGGGTTCGAGTCGCCGGCCGGCGCGTTTTTTCCCTTGGGCAAAGAACTCACCTCGATGCCTACCTGGCCACTGAGGGGGTAAGCCAACCCAAGTCGGTGCCGGTCTCAGAAACGGGGAAATAGAGATGGGTGCTCGATAAAAAACACCGGGCGGAAGTTAACGGCACACCACTGCTCTAAATTGCCAAGAAAATCATGGCCGCGGTGGCCAAGTGGTTAGAGCATCGGACTGAAGACTGTCACGACGGCAGTCCGAGTTCGAGGTTTCGAGTCACCGGCCGGCGCGTTGTTCCCTTGGGCAAGGAACTTCACCTTGACTGCCTACCTAGCCACTGGATGGGCAATCCAGCCCAAGTCAGTGCTGGTCCCAAGCCCGGATGAATAAAAGAGAATGAAAAAGGTAACACCGGCCCCTCTCCGTGGAAAGGATCTGGGGACCCTACCACGTACTCACTCTAAGAGCATCACGGCATGAAAACTACAATTAAGTATCATACCCGTGACCACGGCGGCTCAAACATGAAACCCACCGTAAAAAAAGAAAGAAGAAAAGAAAAAAAAAAATATATGCATATAATATATATGTATATATAATTTTATATAATATATATTATATAATATATTTAAAATATATGCATATATATATATATATATTATGTATATTTTATATATATATATATATATATATATATATATATAATATATTTTATATATATATATACATTTGCAACACACACATAAAAAATTTCATACATATTTTTTATAAATATATGTATATGCAATTAATATATATATATAATAATATATAAAATATTATATTTATATATATAATAAAAATATATGTATATATATATATATAGTATATATATAAAATATATATATATTGTGTGGGGTGTGTGTGTGTGGTGTGTGGTGTGTGTGTGTGTGGGGTTTTGTGTGTGTGTGTGTGTTGTGTGTGTGGGGTGTGTGAGGGTTTTATCCTATGTTTTTATGTAAGTACAGAAAGCACTTTCAGATTTTTTCAGAAAAGGAACGTAATTTTAATTTAAGAAAACATTTGGGGATTCTCATCCTAATTCTGAGGTGGGATAAGGATTTTCGAGAAAGAGAGAGAGAGAGAAAAGAGAGAAGAGAGAGAGAGAGAGAGAGAGAGAGAGAGAGAGAGAGAGATCAGAGAACAAATCATATTACAATTTCTGACAACTATTTTCACGTCGTTACATTAACGCCAGCGTTTTCTGTTTCAGAATTCACCCTGGATAAGGCAACTTTTGAACGATCTACTCCTTTTACCGTGGTCAAAATGAAAACATCACTCAGTAAAGTTAAACCAGCTGCCTCAGGAAACCAGCTGCTCCTTAGTTCTAGCTGTCTTTTCGGAACGCAT
>NC_051388.1:19621426-19628926 GCF_015228065.2 Penaeus monodon | reverse complement strand
TATATTATATATTATTTTAATTAAAGAAAAATGCACTTCCATTACCGCCCGTTTCTGAATAGTAACGAGGTGTCGCAAGAGTTGTTTTGGAATGAAAGAGGCCTTAGTCGTGATAAGTTAATGGTGTCAAAACAGGGCGAGGGTGACAGTGTGGTGATCGATTGGCTTTTGGCATTAGGGATAGATTTCATTAAGGGTGAATAATGTGCCTACTCTAATTATTTTGTTTTTCCCCTCTTTCATCTTGTGATTCTTCTTTTTTGTTGACCTGTCAGGGCGATAATGAGGTGTATATCATTATTGTTATTATGACGTGATGTAATTGTGTTTATTATCATTGCGATTATTATTGTTTTATTTTGCTCAATTTTTGTCATCACCCTGTTATTTATCTTCATTATCAGTGTCGTTATTATTGTTATTATTATGTACCATCATTATTATTATCATTGTTTTTTACTGTTGTTGTAACGCATTATTAGAAACTTTTTTATTCTTGATTTTGTTTGTCCATACGGGCATTCTTGTTAATTATTTGATGTTATTATCATTATCAATGTTATTATTATTGTTATTATAACGACCAGTACAATTGTTTGCAATAGGACGCTTTCGTCATTTTCATTACGACAGGCAACACTTTTTCTGGTGTCGATGTAGGTTTATTGAGATCCACTGTAGGTTTAGACATCACTTCACATATTTATGCTATATAGATAACTATGTATTCATTTATGTCTGTCTGTATGTATATCAGTGAAGTGAAAAGTACAGCCTTCGATAGCGTTATCATGCTGCGAAGAGGATAAGAGGCGGCGAAAAGGCAAGGCTCGGCCACTTAAGTGTACTCGGGAACATTTCAAACTAGTTACCGCGGAAAGACACCGATATGTATTGTGCTGCAACTTGCATGCGGCGCTGTAATGAGGCTGGCTGGCTGGCTTGCTTCACGTCCCCGCTTGCTTGCTTCCATCCCGCTTCTGTGTGTGTGTGTGTGTGTGTGCGCGTGCGTGCGTGCGTGTGCACAGCTTGGGTGTACTGTTTTATTTTCCTTGCAGCTATTCTCATTTTACTCTTGTTATTTTTGTGGTAGTCTTTTGCTGGCGATGGTGGTGGTGTTTTCATTCATCTTGTCGTGGTGCTGGTGATTTTTATGGTTGTGGTTGTTGTTGATGGGGCTTGCGTTACTACTACTAAATATTGCGGTTCCTTGTTTATCTTACCTTTTTTTGTCTTTAATATAGTTTTTTATTAATATTTTTATCATTGTTTTAACCATTGCCATGATTAATATCACCGTTATTATCGATTATGCTTTTTTTTACTATTATTATTATTGTTGTTGTTATTGTCACCTGTTGCTGTTGTCGTGGGTCTTGTTAATATATATATATTTTTTTATTGTTTTCATTTTTATCATTATCATTGTTATTTTGATGGTGGTGATGATAATGATGATTGTTACTGATGTCATTATTATTACTTTTTATTATATATATTTCATTTGATATAATGATTTATTGTTGTTATTGTTAATATTGATATTGTTATTATTATTATTATTATTATTATTATATTACTATTATTATTATTATTATTATTATCATTATTATTATTATTATTATTATTATTACTCTTGTTATTATTATAAATGTTATTGTTATTTTTTTATTATTGGAATATTTTTTATTAATATTATTATTATTATTTCTAAAGATATTAACAGCAGAGCTAAGAAAAATTGCAGAAAAGAGAGAGAGAGAGAGAGAGAGAGAGAGAGAGAGAGAGAGAGAGAGAGAGAGAGAGAGAGAGAGAGAGAGAGAGAGAGGGGGGGGGGGGGGTTGGAAAGAGGTTGTGGGAGAGGGAATGAGGAAAAGAGGGAGTGGTAACAGGAGAGGAATAGAGGAAATAATGTAAAGAGGGAGCGAGGTTGTAAAGGAATAATGGGAGAGGAGGGGGGAGGGTGTAAGAGTTGTGATTTTGGGGAGGAAGTTGGATATGAATACAACATGAGTTTGTGTGTGCGTGTGCGTGTGTGTGTGTGTGTGTGTGTGTGTGTGTGTGTGTGTGTGTGTGTGTGTGTGTGTGTGTGTGTGTGTGTGCATGTGCATGCGTGCGCGTGCGCGCGTGCATTGTATTGCGGTTTTTCCTCGTTTCTGCATTTTATAGCATTTTGTTGTTACTAGAAGTAGGGAAGGGCCGCGGTGGCCGAATGGTTAGAGCGTTGTACTCAAGACTGTCACGACGGTAATCTGAGTTCGAGGGTTCGAGTCACCGACCGCCGCGTTGTTTCCCTTGGGCAAGGAACTTCACCTCGATTGCCTGCCTAGCCACTGGGTGGCCAAGCCAGCTCAAGTCAGTGCCGGGTAAATAGAGATGGTGACTCGATAAAAACACCGGGCGGAAGACAATGGCAAACCATCGCTCTAAATTGCTAAGAAAAAATCATGGAAGCCCATGATCGTCAAGGCCGCGGTGGCTGAATGGTTAGAGCGTCGGACTCATGACTGTCACGACGGCAATTTGAATTCGAGGGTTCGAGTCACCGACCGCCGCGTTGTTCCCTTGGACAAGGAACTTCACCTTGATTGCCTACCTAGCCACTGGGTGGCCAAGCCAGCCCAAGTCAAGTGCTGGTCCCAAGCCCGGATAAATAGAGAGAATGATTACCTAAAAGGTACCACCGGCACTCTCCGTGGAAAGGAACTGGGGACCCTACCACGTACTCACTCCAAGAGCATCACAACATGAAAACTACAATTAAGTATCATGCTGTGACCACGGCGGCTCAGACATGAACCTACCGTTAAAAAAGAAAGAAAGAAGTAGGGACGATGGTCATGGTCGTTGTAGTAGTATAGTTGTTACTGGTAACGGTGGTGATTATGTAAAGAAATTAACAGATTGAGGAATATTAGTTAATGTATAGATTATTGTTCGATAGTCGTATATAATTCATATATAATTTCCCTCGAGAGAGAGAGAGGGAGAGGGAGAGAGTGAGGGAGAGGAGGGGGGAGCCAGAGCGCCAGAGCCAGAGCGAGCCACAGAGCGCCATTTCGGGTGCCAAGCGATGGAAGTCTGAGCAAGAAGTGGCGGGTGGAGGAAAGGGGGGGGGGAGGGACGGAGAGGAGAGGAGGCAAGGCAAAGGGGACAGTCGGCCCTTGGGATCGATAGCTGGGGGTAGGGTAGCACCCGTAGGGAGGGAGGAAGGGAGGATACGAGGAAAGGGGGAAGGGGAAGAGAAAGAGAAAAGGGGGAAAGGGAAAGAAGATAGGAGGGAGATTTGTTCCCCCGAGAGAGGACGAAAGGAAAAGGAGTTAGGAGGGGATAATGATAACGAAGACGGTAGAGACCGTTGTTGTTTTTCGGGAGTGAGTGGAAGGGGAAAGGGGGCAGGAGAGAGGTGTTGAACAAGAAATAGAAGAAGAAGAAGAGGAAGAGGAAGAAGAAAAAGAAAGAGAGAGATCCAGAAATTTTGAGGAGTGTGTGACAAACCTGACGGAAGGGCGGCCGAACGGAGAGGAGGTGGCCCTGTGACCGAACTGCGAACTCTGACCCTGACCTTCCTTCCCTCCGCCCTCCCTCCTTCCCCCCTCCCCCGCCGAGGCTCTCGGATTGTTGGATTGGGGGCATGGGTAGGGGCCGGGAGGGGCTCGTGGGCTAGGGGCAGAGATAGGGTTGAAAGAGGAGGAGGAGGAGGAGGAGGAGGAGGAGGAGGAGGAGGAGGAGGAGGAGGAGGAGGAGGAGGAAGGGGGTAGGAGGGTGAGGGTGGAGAGTTTCGCGTCGCCGCCGCCGCTGCCGCTAGTGCCTCCTCTGCGTTGACGACTGGTGGCACCCGGGATGCCTGGCTTGGGTGGCGGCGAGGATGCTGTTGTGCGGCCCTCGGCTGTTGGGTGCTGGCTTGGCTGGTATTTATACCGCTGCTCTCCTGTCTCTCTTGCCGTCTCCGGCTATCTCAAGCTTTTGTCTTTTTACGTCTCCACTTCCATTCACTCATTCACTCTTTGCATTACTACTAGCATCGCATCATCACTATCACCGCCGCTGTAATGATCAATGGCCGTCGGCGTAGGTCAGTAGGGGAACGATAAGCTCACTGCTTCCGAAACCCTCGCCCGAGACACCAAGCCGGAAGGGACGCTGGTTGGAGTGGATAACGTGGCGCTGCGATGCCAGGCAGCTGAGAGATGATTCCGATAGTCGTAATGGTACTGGCATTCGTAATAATGATAATACTTATTATTTTTGGTGTCGATGTGATTATTATTGTTGTTGTTGTTGTTATTAATTATTGTCATAACCATCGCCGTCGTCGACTTTATCATTGTTATTGTTATAGCTATTTATACTTATTACTATTATAGTTATTTATATTATTATTTTATTTGTAGGTATCATTACCAATACGCGTTGGTGTATTATTATTTCTGCTAGTAGTCCCCCAAGTCATAGTGCGGTGTGGCCTAGTATGGTCTCGTTATAAATATGACCTGACTTAACTTACCTGTATGACCTGAGTGCCCGGGAAGTATGGGGGGGGGAGGTGAAGGGCAAAAAGGGGTATAGCATGGGAGGGGAAATAACGGACGGACGGGTGTTACGTCACCGTCTGGGCACTTGACTATTTATAATACGTCGCTCCGAGACGGTGCGAGGAACACACGTCTCGCTTTTGTGTGTGTGTGTGTGTGTGTATGTGTATGTGTGTGTGTGTTTCTTTCTATCTCACTCTGTTGCTCTCTCTCATTATATTTCTCATTCTCACTATGTTTTTCTCTCCCTTCTCCCCCCCCTCTCTCTCTCTCTCTCTCTCTCTCTCTCTCTCTCTCTCTCTCTCTCTCTCTCTCTCTCTCTCTCTCTCTCTCTCTCTCTCTCTCTCTCTCTCTCTCATTCTCCCTCCCTCCCTTCCTCCTTTCCCCCTCTCCCCCTACCCTCGTCCACCTGCCCCGCCTCTCTTGCCGTCTTTCCTTCTCTGTCGATCTGATTATCTCTATCTATTTGTCTCCCCCCCTCCATTCTCAGAGCTTTTGTACCCCGAGTTCCGTACCCTCTACTCTTTCACCTTTTATCTTCTTAATTATGACAGGGTGCCCTTATCCATTTTCTTCTCGCGTTCTGTTATCCTGAGAGAGCATCTGTATCTCGAGTCTTATTTCACTAACTTCCTCGGCGGTGCTCATAGCCTTGCGTGTTTCGGCGTCGTCATTCCGGTTTCGTCTTCCCCTTTTCCGTTTTTCCTCCTCCTCCATCTCCTCATGTTCCTTCTGTCCGCTGTTTTTTATTTTTATTTTATTTTATTCGTCGTTCTCCTCCATGAGTCTTCTGTGACCCCTCCCATCCCCCGCCTCGTTCCCCAGCGCCGTCCTTCCATCTTCTTCCTTCGTCTCCTTCCACCTCTTCTTTTACGCCCTCGCCCTCCTCCTCCCCTTTTTGGCCACACCCCGCGCGCCGGTTTAGCGCGAGTATTGCCCGGGTGTCGAGATACCTTAAAGAGGTATTGTGGAGTGTGTGGCGCGCGGGGGCCGGGCGGCAGCGGAAGGGAGAGTAGCGAGCAGTCACTCCTCGGTCCTTGGGAGCTTGGAGTTCTCAATCCTCCTCGGGCCTAAGAGTGCAGTTCCGAGGAAGGGCTCTCTGATGGGAGGTCTTCAGGGCAGGTCTCCTCGGCTCGGCGGGAGAGGCGCTGTGGCGTGCTGTCTCCGCTCCCGGGGAGTTGGAGTCTCTTGATCTCCTGCGGTTTGAAGAGCTCTTTTAAGCGCCGTGGGAACTGCCCCGTTAACTCCCCGTCACTCTCGATGTAGGGGCTGCGGCAGGGGTATGGTTACTAGTTTGTTCCGTTTAACGAGCTTTCTGGCGTAGCTCTTTCCTTGACTTGGTCGTCGGCCGGGGTTGTCGTCTTG
Organism: Penaeus monodon; assembly: GCF_015228065.2. Lineage (NCBI taxonomy): Eukaryota > Metazoa > Arthropoda > Malacostraca > Decapoda > Penaeidae > Penaeus > Penaeus monodon. Next base: position 19,623,026 of record NC_051388.1, on the reverse strand, counting down.
AACGTCCCTCAGCGCGAGGGTCGTGTTCTCGATTCCCCTTTAAGTTTCGTCGGGTAGAAGCCCTCCTCAGCCCAGCCTTGGCGTCGGTCTCGGGAGGGCTTGAATCCCACTTTAAAAATCCCAAGAGTCCGAGGGGGAGCGTCGCTGCAGTCTGTGCGATCAGTCTCAAGGTCTGTATTTCTTGATAAGGTGCAGGGCGGCCGTCCTCCGCTCGCCAGCCCTGGGAGTGGCTCGGTCTCCGCTCCGGTCCTCGCCGTCGTCCCAGGGGCAGCGGGCTTCGGCTCCCGCCCGAGTGGCATTCGTCAGGAGGGGAGGCTTCACCTCGCCCTTCGGAGCCCCAGCGCTCCTGTTGCCTCTCCTGCGTACCTGGTGCCTTGGGTCGCTCGCACTCCATAAAAATACATCGCAGGAGTGTCCGTTGCGATGATTTAGATGTCCGTGCGAAGGATGTGCCAAGGTATATCCTGCTGATGCAAGATCCAGAGCATTAAGCGAAGGCAGCAAAATGTATACCTGCACGTGGCTGCGTGTAGGTGTAAGCGCTCCCATATCTTTTTCTTCCTGTTTGCCTTCTGCGTCTCTCCTCCCCCTCACTACTTCTCCCCTTCCCTCCCTTCTCCCCGCCTCTTTCGCTTCTCCCGCCGGTGTGTTCCCCTCGGGCGGAGGAGGAGAGCATCCGGCAGGATCGGGCGACCGGAGAATCCTGCAAGACATTGTTGTCATTGTTGTTTTATTTTGCTGTGATTATTATCATTGCCGTCGCTATTATCATTATTTTGTTATTATAATCATCATCGTTATTGCTGTTGCAATTGTTATATTATTGTTAGTAATACTGTTGCTGATATCGTTACTATTCGTTTAGTTATTCGTATTGTTAACAGTATTACTAAATTAGTATTCAGGCGGTGCAGTGTTTTCACTGGGGTGGCAGGGCCCTCGGCGGTTTCCTTTCGTTCGCTTCCCCTCCCTTCTTCATTACTACATTTTTCTACCTCTTTTTCTCTCTCCTTTTCTTCCCCCGTCTTCGTATTCCTACCCTCTCTTCCCGCTTTCCCTTCGTCCTTTTCTTTCAGAGTCTCTAGTTCTAATCTCTCTCTGTCTGTCTGTCGGTCTGTCTTTCTCTGTCATTCTGTGTGTCTGTTTCCTTCTCCTTCCCTCCCCGTCCATCTTTCTCTCTCCCTCTCTTCATCCCTTCTATTCCCTTCCCTCTCTCTCTCCCTCTCTTCTATCCCCCTCCCTCTCCCTTTCTCCCTCTCTCTTCCCCCCCTCTCCCCCCGATATCCTGGGCGCCCTCTCACTCGCGCCTTCCCTCCCTCCCTCCCTCCCTCCCTCCCCCCCGCCTCCCCCTCTCCCTCCCCCCCGCCTCCCCCTCTCCCCCGATATCCTGGGCGCCCTCTCACTCGCGCCCTGCCATTCTTCCCCCGCTGGCCGCCGTTTCCTGCTGCTGCTATCTCGGGCGCTGATTTCCCCACCTCGCCCCCGACCTTATTTCCGCTTGCCTCCCCTCCCTTCCCTCCCCTCTTCACCTCTTCTCTTCCCCTCCTCTTCTTTTCCCTTCTCTTCTATCTTTACGGTTCTGCGCTCCTCTTCTCTTTTT
>NC_051388.1:19611426-19616426 GCF_015228065.2 Penaeus monodon | reverse complement strand
CCTCGGCTTCGTCTTCGTCGCGGCGAAACAGACGAAACATCTCGCTGCTGTTCAGGCCGGAGGTTGGCCTTACAGCATTAGAACATTTTCTACGTATTTTTGCGTCGCTGTTAGTGGAGGGGGTGGGGGCTCATACCAGTTGAAAATAAATGTATGATCATTGTCTGGGCTTTGACGGTAATTAAAACTAAATTGTTAAGCGTATGTAATTTGGATGATCTGGAAAATGAACATAAATCGTTCTCATTTCTTGCTGTGTAATGACATTTGACGAAATAGTGGCGTTTACTTTTAGCTGATCTATTATATAAGAAATCGATATTGGTTTCTAACTAGGTGATTCCTTGCTCTTTGCATCATATCTTGGGCCAAGTTTGGTCTGAAATGTATATATGTCCTACGTTCGCATGTACTGGACTGCATGAATTGTATTCGATTGTTTCCAGTGCATGAAGTTTTTGGAAAAGTAGCAGCATACGGCAGTCGCTTTTCTTAAGGAATATTTTGTCTGGCATTGCGACAACCTATTTACGAAGATGACCGTGATTGCGACATGGCATCAGCGGAGGTTGGCACCTGCACTCGGCGGGTCGCCGGTTGTTCAACTCATGCGCGGAGGAAGGCCGAGGGGCTGCAGCGGTGTGCGGCGGCGGCGGCGGCGGCGGCGGCGAGGGCGGCGGTGCGGTACCGACGGCGTGTTTGGCGGAAGTGTGTGCAACGGCGCGAGAAGAGGCGGCGAGGAGGGCGGAAGACGCGCGTGCACTCACACTCACTCACACTTACGCGTATTCACACTCATAGGAATTCACTAATTCTCACTCATAGACGCACTCACACACCCACTCATTTATAGGCACTCACTCACTTATCCACTCACTCATACACAAAAACTCACCCACCCGCCCACTCACTCACTCACCTACACACCCCACACGCACACGCGCACGCACACATACACGTACAGTTACTTACACGCACATGCACGCACACACAATTAACTTAATATGTTGCGTCTCTTTCTCTCCTTCTCCTCCCCTTTCCCTCTCTCCCTCCATCCCTCCCTCTCTCTCCTTCCCCCCATCTCCTCCCCTTTCCCTCCCTCCCCCATCCCTCCCTCTTCCCCCCTCCTCTCATTATCAGCATGGTATTATATTCCCCCGCTGATACAGTCCGTAAGAGTGTGTGTTGTGTGAGTGTTGGGGGTGGAGGAGTAGTGGGGTGCCAGTGCAGCGAACTCGAGTGGGAGGGAGAGAGAGAGAGAGAGAGAGGGAGAGGGAGAGGGAGAGGGAGAGGGAGAGGGAGAGTGGAGAAGGTAGGGAGGGTAGAGAATAAGAGGGAGAGATGAATTAAATGAGCGAGACGACTTGAACCGGAAGTTAACTGCAGGTCCCTGAATCCCACCCCGGTGCTGCTGCCCTCCGATTCACACTCTTGCCAGTTGATCCCTCGCCCACGCTCTCTCCCCTCTCATCCTCTCCTTCCTCCCTCTCTCCTCTCTCTCTCTCTCTCCTCTCCTCTCTCTCTCTCCTCTCTCTTCTCTCTCTCCTCTCTCTCCTCCTCTCTCTCTCTCTCCTCTCTCCCTCTCCCACTCTCTCTCTCTCTCTCTCCCCTCCTCTCTCTCTCTCTCTCTCTCTCTCTCTCCTCTCTCTCTCTCTCTCTCTCTCCTCCTCTCCTCTCTCTCTCTCTCTCTCTCTCTCTCTCTCCTCTCTCTCTCTCTCTCTCTCTCTCCTCTCTCTCTCTCTCTCTCTCTCTCTCTCTCTCTCTCCCCCTCTCTCTCCCTCTCCCTCTCTCTCTCTCTCTCTCTCTCTTCTCCTTCCCCCCTCTCCCCTCTCCCTCCCCCCTCTCTCTCTCCCTCTCCCTTCCTTCTTCCCTCCCTCCCTCCTTAACTCCCTCCCCCCTCTCCCCCCTTCCCCCTCCTCCCTCTCTCTCTCCTTTTCCCTCTCCCTGTTAATGTCTCCCTCCTCCTGCCATCCCTCCCCCCTTCTCTCTCCTCCTTCTCCTCCTCCTCCTCCCTTTCCCCCTCTCTCCCCCTCCCTCTCCTCCTTCTCTTGTATAAATTTGTGTTCTGATTGCGATGCGGCGCGCGTAGTGTCATCGTAATGCCGTTGCCATTCCTCTGTGCGCCGGAGCGGCAAGAAAATCATCCAGAGAGAGTTGTCGATTCCTGTTGCTGTGATGCTGACGCAGGTGTCGATGTCGGCCGCTTACGGATGACGAAGGCGACGATGACGACGCCGACGGTCCGTGTTGCTGGATGCGTGACTCGTGTTATAACGGCACAGGTTGCCAGGCGATGTGGACGCGCCTCTCGTCGTATTTCGCACATCGTTACGTTACCATCTTTGTTACCGAGCAGTTGTTGCCTGCTGCACGCCGCCGGAATGTACCCGGCTGCTTGGCGTTTTGTACCCTGAGTTGGTCGGTCGGTCGGGTGTTCGGCGTACCCAGGGCCACCGTCCGACCGACCGACCGACCGACCGTTATTTCCGATTTCGTGTTTCGTTTCTTTTTCGTATTTCTGAAGTCGACGGACTTGTACCCTGCGTGATAAAACTATTTGCGGCTATTCCTGTACCCGATGCAGAGAACATTTTACGGGTACGTTCTCAGGAATGTCCTTCTGTCCATTTCTCTCTCCCTCTATCAATATATCTATTTCTATCTCTCTCTTTCTGCGATAATCTTTCGTTAAATTAATATTTTGATGTATGGTGTTCCCGTATCGCAGGCTCTTGCCACGAAATGGAGTGGGGGGGGGGGCAGGACAGGCTGTTTTATGCGATTATCGAACCCAGCGAAAGAAGCTCATTTGTCCGAAGGAAAGGGGGGAGTCATTGACCAGGGACGATGGGAGGGGGGCCGGCAGGGGAGGAGAGGGAAGAGGAGGAAAGGAGAGTGGAAGGGTAAAGGGGGTGGGCTGGAGAGATCAAACACGAGATAACAGAATGTCGGAGTCTGTGGTTGTGATGTGTGTGACCTTGAGCCAAGCGGCATCCGTCGGCCCGAAGGCATCCCGTGTGCGAGCGGAGTTTTCTAGCGAGTGCCCCGCCGCGGAATGCTGCCCTGTGGCCGGAGTGCCTCCCTCGCCGTGCCGTCCTCGCGAGCCCGTGCGTTGCGCAGTTTCGGCGGCGTAGCGAGCGAACGAGCGGGCGAGCCGGCGGCGTAATTACGACGAGCGAGCGGCCGGGACGGGCTGGACGGGCGCGGGATGGTTGGCATTCCTGACATAACCAGGTTCGGCATAAAAACCCGAGCGGCGGCAGTGGCGGCGGCAGCGGCGGCAGCGGTGGCGGCGGCGGCGGCGGCGGCCCGAGTCAATGACCCGCGTCTACCCCTTCCTCGCCTGCCTGCCCCGCTCGCCTCTCGCCCGCGCTGCTGCCCGGTCCAGGGAGAGGCGGGGCTTGTGGCACCTCGGGCCACGCCCCCTTCTCGCGGGAGACACCTGCGACCCGTTCTTTTCATCCGGGTCTGTCTCTCTCTCTGTCCTTCGTAGCCTCGTGCTTCCTGCACTGTGCCCTTTCTCATTACCTATATTTGCTCTTTCTATCACACGCTCTCTCGTGAATGGGGGAATGAATGAATTGATTAATGAGAGAGAGAGAGAGAGAGAGAGAGAGAGAGAGAGAGAGAGAGAGAGAGAGAGAGAGAATCTTGCACAGGATCACGAGCGAGAGAAGAGAGGGAGAGGGTAGACGTCGGGCGAGCCCTTCGCAAATAGGTCTTAATAGCAATCTACTCCCGCCTCGCCCCGACGCCACAGCCCGGCGGGAGGATGGGTGGATGGGTGGGTGGATGGGTCCGCGTGGGTACATTTCTCCACATCCACGTATCCGAGTGTCCGCTTGGTCCGGCCGGCTGCATACCTACGCCATGTGGGGGGGGGGGGGGATGATACGCAAAGGAGAGGCGCAGGGAGGGTACTTATACGCATGGAAGTTTTGTGTGTGTGTGTGTGTGTGTGTGTGTGTGTGTCTGTGTCTGTGTCTGTGTCTGTGTCTGTGTGTGTGTGTGTCTGTGTGTGTGTATGTATGTGTATGTGTGTGTGTGTGTGTATGTGTATGTGTATGTGTATGTGTATATGTGTGTGTGTGTGTGTGTGTGTGTGTGTGTGTAGAAATATACATTTATATACAAATAATTGTATGAGGAAAGTTCACTGTTTTAGTTTTCACTCTTTTTCAATACCATCGTCGTCATCACCATAATAATCATCATAGCCATAATTGTTATTGATATTATAATTAATCTTATTTATTTTCGTCGATATAATTGTATAATAAAAATATTCATTTTTAGTATATTATTATTACCAGTATTACGTTTTTCAGTATATTTTGTATTATTATTTGCTGACAGAGAGAGGAGGAGGGAGAATGTGTTTGTCTGTTTGTTTTCAGGGTCCGTGTCTGTTTTTTTTTTCAGTCGGTTTACATTGAATGAAATTCTTTCTGTGGCATTGAGGCCCGGACTGAGCGGTAGTATTGGGGAATTAGAGCGCCGCGCCTCTTGTTGTATCGCATTTGAAGAGGAAATGCGTTTTGATTTGTAACCGTATCCGGCCATTTTCTTTTCTTTGTCCATTCTCTCTCTCTCTCTCTCTCTCTCTCTCTCTCTCTCTCTCTCTCTCTCTCTCTCTCTCTCTCTCTCTCTCTCTCTCTCTCTCTCTCTCTCTCTCTCTCTCGCTCTCGCTCTCTCGCTCTTGCTCTCTCTCTCTCTCTCTCGCTCTCGCTCTCACTCCCTATCCCTACCTTCTCCTCCTTCCCTTCTCCCTACTCCCTCCTCCTCCACCTCTCCCTCACCCCCCAAAAAAAATCGCTATTTACAAGGGATTTACTAACGTGATATTTTCTCTTTCTTCCGCAGGTGAGTGTTGACGTTAACCCGCTGCGCTTTTGATGTCGGTCTCCAGTGTTCAAGGTAAATAAGCAGGAGTTTGTGGTCATCGAAATACCCAGGCAAACGACACCTGATGAGGCAGAGGTGTCGGAAGGTGTCGGGGG
>NC_051388.1:19601426-19603926 GCF_015228065.2 Penaeus monodon | reverse complement strand
CTCTCTCTCTCTCCCTCCTCTTCCTATGTTGTGTATCTACCTTGCGTTCTAATTCTCCGCTGGTGTATGTCAGAGAGAGGAGAGAGGAGAGAGAGAGGCGAGGTGAGAGGAGAGCTGGGCATGTGCCATGGGGTGCCAGCAAGGTGCCGCGGGCGCGTGAGTTGGTAGGGCGGCGGCGGCGGCGGCGGCGGCGGCGGCGAGCGGCGAGCGACGACCCCCCATGTGGTGCGGCCGCGGTTAAAAATAGGGCGCGTAGGGGAGGTGGTGAAGGAGAGGGAAAAGGAGGCTGGGTTTTCTCTCTCCGTCTTCGTCTCTTTTCCTTCCTTCGTTCCTTATTTGCTTCTCTTTTCGTGTTTCGTTATTTTTTTTTTTTTACTGCTTCCCTTTCTTTCTTTCGTTTTTTTTTTTCCTTATTATTCTCGTTCTCTTCACCGCCCCTTTCCGCATTACTTTTCTTGTTCTTTTTCGTTTTTTTTCCGACCCTATAAGTCCTTTTTTTCTTCTTTCAATTTTCTCGTTTTCGCCCCTTCGTTTTTTTCGTTCTCCTTTTCTCCCGCTCTTTCGTCTTTCTTTCTTTCTCTCTCTCTCTCTCTCTCTCTCTCTCTCTCTCTCTCTCTCTCTTTCTTTCTCTCTATCCTTCGTATTTTCCTCCCGTTTTATTTTCCTTCTCTTTTCGTATTTCTTTTCCCCCTCGCCTTCGTTTATGTGAGTTTGTGTTTGTCGGTTTGTGTCCGTGTGTTTGATTATTTGTATATTTGTTGACCTAAGACTGCGTCCTTGATCTCGGACCTTGGAGGGAATGTTATGCAAAGAGGGATTTTAGATTTCGATTAAGGCTGTTTTTATCATCATCATCATCATCATCATCATCATCATCATCATCATCATCATCATCATCATCATCATCATCATCATCATCATCATCATCATCATCATCATCATCATCATCATCATCATCATCATCATCATCATCATCATCATCATCGCGGTATTATTATTGTTATTATTACTATTTTTAGTAGTAGTAGTAGTATTGGTATGAGTATTATTATCGTTAATGTTAGCGTTCATTATCAGTATTACTTTTATTAATTTTTGATTTGTAGTTCTCATCATCATCACTTTATTGTTACCATCATCATTTTTGTTTATGATATTGGTGTTATCTACATGCTTGTTTTTATTTGTACTGTGAATATAATCTTTATGGCCTTTAGCTAAACTTGAAAAAAATGGGGGTAAACGAAATCACGAAAAGAGAAAGACGAAAGGGAGGAAGAAGAAGAACGAGAAGAGCCAAATTGAAAGAGAAGAAATGCTGATGTAAGAGGAACGGGGAGAAAGGGGGGCGGAAGATATGCGGGGGGGGAGGGGGGGGGCAGCGACAGATGTTTGCTCTGCGTGTCCTCGCTCTCGGCCTTGAAGAGGGGTGGGGGGGTGCACAGGTGTTCGCGGGGCCCCGTTACACCTGCACGCCTCGGTGCGATGGAGGGGGGAGGGGGAAGGTGGGTGGGGAGGGGGAAATTCCAACCGGGAAACCTATTCGTTGATGTCGACCGCTGCCCTGTTGCTGTCCTGTCGTTTCTTTGTTTATAAACGTGTTTGTTTATAAGCCGTTGTGTCTCTCCTTTCGTTCGTTCGTTTGTTCGGCTGGTCGTTATAGCTTCACTTCTGTTTTTGTTACGTCCGTCTTGTGTTTCCGCTTTCCGTTGCCGTTTCCTTGTGTGTGTTTGGCGTATGGTGAAGTACTTTTTGCTTTCGCTGTTTGCACAAGCGGGACTTTTTGAGTGATTGCTTGGGATGAGATAGTGTTAGATTTGGGCAAAGGATTGTTTGTATGTGAGTATGTATGTGTGAATGTTTACATGTAAGTAGAACTCTTCGTGGCCTTGTCAGCAAGGTCGTACTTGCTTTTTGTAACACCTGCACAGTCACACGCACCCACGTACACTCAGAAACGTGTGTGAGCGCGCGCGCGTCAGCACAGCTGCCCTCACAGCGAATTGTTTCCGCGTTTACCCGCTGGCGCAGAAGAGGTCCGGCGGTAGCGGCGGCGGACGCTCGCACGGAGCGCGGCCACTCGCGTGCGCGGGCATCTTCGCCGGCGGGGCACCGTCGCGAGGAGCATGGGGGGCGAGACTTCAAGGTGGGCGTGGGCGTGGGGGGGAGCGGGAGTGCGGGCAGGCGTCGGGAAGGTTCGGCGGCCGGAAACAGGTGGGCGGCCCGCTCTCGGTCCCTCAAGGTAAGGTCAAGCAAGGTAAGCAAATGGCCCGTCCATCTTGTCCGCCTGGCTGTGTGTGAGGGAAGGAAGCCTCCGCCGCTGCTTCCCTGCTCCTCTCGCGCTCACGTCGCTGTGCCTCGGAGTAGCAGGTCATGTTCGTGTACGGTCGACATGGGCGGCTTTCGGGGGGCGCACCGGGGAAAGCTGATCTGCGAAGTTAAGACGACGAGGAGAGGATGGAGCAAGGCGAGGAGGGAAGGAGAGGGAGAGGGGGAAGCA
>NC_051388.1:19588926-19596426 GCF_015228065.2 Penaeus monodon | reverse complement strand
TGTTTACTCCTAGACTAATTCTCTCTCTCTCTCTCTCTCTCTCTCTCTCTCTCTCTCTCTCTCTCTCTCTCTCTCTCTCTCTCTCTCTCTCTCTCTTTCTTTCTTTCTTTCTCCCTCCCTCCTTCCCTCCTTCCCCTCTCCCCCCTCCCTCCAGTGTTTTGTGCGCGCGCATCGTCATAGCAAGTTTATGCACGTGATATTTATAGTCGGATGTTTGAATGTGACGAATATGCCGTGGGTTTAAGCGGGGGTGGGGGGGAGGAAGGGACTGGGGGCAGAAAGGGGAGAGAGGGAAGTCGCGAGGAGGGCGGAGACGAGGGCGGAGAGGGGAGTGCACACGTGTGGTACGGTGCGGGTCTGCTCCCCCATCCCCCCGGCGCTGCTCGTATGAATGGGAGCGGCGGACGGAGCGCTCCTTCCGTGCCTGTCTCTCGTGTCGTCTGGTGCCACCCCCCCTCTCTCCCTCTCTCACACACACACGCACACGCACACGCACACATATATAGGTGTATATATAAATATGTGCATACATATGTACACATACATACATACACATGCATACATATATACACATACATATACATATATACATACATACTAGAGAGAGAGAGAGAGAGAGAGAGAGAGAGAGAGAGAGAGAGAGAGAGAGAGAGAGAGAGAGAGAGAGAGAGAGAGAGAGAGAGAGAGAGAGATAGTGTGTGTGTGTGTGTGTGTGTGTGTGTGTGTGTGTGTGTGTGTGTGTGTAAATTAATAGGAGGGGTATGTTTAGCGAGAGCGCGCACCGGGGACGCCCCAGCGACCGGGGCCGTGAAGCGCCGCCGTCGAAGGGGCCAGCGGTGGAGGGGAGCGAGACGTGGCTTGCGGGTGGGGGTTGTACGGCGCCGCCATGTGGTCGTGGTCAGGAAATAGGGGGGAAGGGAGTAGGGGGGAGGGAGCCCTGCCCCGGCGCTCTTCACCCCATCACCGCCGCCGCCTCTGCCGCCCGCCGGAGCGCCGCGCGTGGTGAACGGGTGCCACCGAAACCGATCGGAAATGCCGCCGTTATTGCCACCAGATCCGTCGGCCCTCACCCTTCCTCTTTTCCTGCACATGTCTTCCTCCCTCCCTTCCTCTCTCCCTTCCTCTCTCCCTCCCCCTTTCTTTCTCATTACTGTTCTAGTATTTCTGTGTTGGTATGTAGGTGTAGTACAATGGGTGTAAGGCGCTTTTGTGTGTGTTTGCTTGTGTTTCTTTGTTCGAAGAGAGAGAAGAGAGAAGAGGGATGAGAGAGAGGGAACGAATAATCCGGACCCTGTGACCTTCTCGGCGAAAAGTCGGTACCTGCTTGAAGTGTTCTAAATATTCCTGGCGAGGCGTGAGTACATTCCGCCCCCGCCCCTCGAGACTCGCCGGATGTACCTCGCCCGTCCACGAACGAACCTGTCGCGCGGTGTACAATACGGGCGGCGGCGTGTGCTCCCGGCGGGGCGATGTACACTTAACACGGCGGCGTGTACCCCCTTTTGTGGGACCTGCGGTTTGCGCTGCGAAGATCTTTTGTGGGTGTCTGCGTCTGTTGAGGGGGAGGGGGAGGGGGATAGAGAGAGCGAGCGTATGCATTGTGCGTGTGCGTCTGTCTGTCTGTCTGTATGTATGTATGTGTATATGTATGTGTCTTTGTATGCGTATGTCCGTCTGTCTCTATCTGTGTGTGTGTGTGTGTGTGTGTGTGTGTGTGTGTGTGTGTGTGTGTGTGTGTGTGTGTGTGTGTGTGTGTGTGTGTGTGTGTGTGTGTGTGTGTGTGTGAGCGAATGAGCGAGCGAGCGAGTGAGCGAGATCTTGCGTGGGTCGCGAGGCACTTGAGTGTTAATTGAGGGGCCGTTCGTGGGTCTCTCGGTGCGGCTCGCGATGATTCACACCAGAAACATCCGTATCATTGTGGCCGACGTTCCATTGCTCGCCATCCCTCCTCCCCCCCTTCGCACCCTCGCCTCCCTCTCTTCCTCCTCCTCCTCCACCTCCACCACCACCACCTCCTCTTCTTCCTACACCTCCTCCATCCCTCCTTCGTTGTCATCCTCGTTGTCTTCTTCCCCTTCTTTTCTTCTTCTTCTTCCTTTTCTTCTTCTTCTTCTTCTTCTTCTTCTTCTTCTTCTTCTTCTGATACTCTTTCTACACCTACCCATTCTTATTTTCCATCTTATTCTCCTTCTTGTTTTTCTTTATATTTTTCCTCTTCCGTCTCTTCCCCATTTCTTCTTAGCCCCATTCTCGTTATCGTCGTCGTCCTATTATTATTATTGTTGTTGTTGTTGTTGTTATTATTATTACTGTTACTATTACTATTACTATTACTATCATCGATATTATTAGTCTGTCGCTTCTTTACGTTTTTACCTTCTGTTTCCTCGTTTTAGCTCTCTTCTGCCTCCGTTTTTTTCTGATTTTTTCTCATCTTTTCTTCCTTTGTTTGTTCCTTTTCCGCATCTTTTTTTCTAGCTCTTGCCTGTCTTCAAACCGTCTCCTTTCCTCCCCCCCTTTTTTTTATCTCTACCGACTGCTGCTTCTCCCTTTTGTTGTTTTATTTATCCGTCTCTATTCTTCCTCCTCCTTTTTTGACGTTTTTATCTTCTCTCTTCTTTCCTCTGTTTTTTTCGTGTACGTCGTCGTCGTTGTCGCTATTATTGCCATCGTCCAATCATCTTCGTCATATCTTCCTCATTATTATCTGGACAATGTTGGAAGAATGGGAGAAATAGAAGAAAATAGAAGGAAAAGAAAGGAAGAGGCAGAAATAGATCATGGAAAATAATCTGAATGAGGTCCAGTAAGGAACGACCTTGCAGTCATAGATAGATAAATAAATAAATAAATAAATAAATAAATAAATAAATAAATAAATAAATAAAGACATATTTACCGGGGAAAACGTGTGGAGGAAATGCCATAGGTGGATTGGCCAGGTGAACTCAAGGCCGGGTCGGGGTGGAGGAGGGGGGGTAAAGTGGAGTGGAGGCGGGGGTGGGAGTGGCGGGAGAAGGTTCTTTTTCTGGTGTTTTATTGGATAAGTTGAGTGTGTGTGTGTGTGTGTGTGTGTGTGTGTGTGTGTGTGTGTGTGTGTGTGTGTGTGTGTGTGTGTGTGTGTGTGTGTGTGTGTGTGTGTGTGTGTGTGCGTGTGCGTGTGCGTGCGTGCGTGCGTGCATGCATATGCGTGTGTGTTTCGGTTCCTTTGTTGATGACTATTTATGTAGAGTGTAGTTGTGTGCTTGCATGTCTGTGTATGTGTGCATATATTAGTGTTCGAGTGTATGTAAGGATGCATTGACGTAGGTTGACCTATAAGGGCGGAACGCATGCGTGCGGTATGTGCGTGTTCCCATCGTCATAACCAGCAGTGTCCATACTATGGCGCGCTCCTTTCGCGGAATTAGGACGAAGGAAAGGTTTGTATGGGCCACTCCCTCACCCCTCTCTCCTCTCTCCTCTTTCCTCTTTCCTCTTTCCTACTTTCCCACTCCCTCCTCTTGGCTCTCTCCCCTCTCCTCCTGCCTCTCTCCCCTCTCCTCTTCCCCCTCTCCCACTCTCCCCCTACCCCTTGTCCCCTCTCCCACTCTCCCCTACCCCTTTTCCCACTCCCTCCTGCAAGGGTTTGTAAGACATGCCATTGACTGGATCAGCAATAAGGGTATGGAGTACAGGGCAGGGGGTAGAGGAGGCCGTGCATTGGAGGTCTTTAATCTCAATTCCCTAAATTGGAGTAACGCTCTACAAGATATGGTGAGGACCCCCTAGGTGGTGTCCGTTTGGACCTAGGGGAGCTGGCGTAGTAATAGTAGTAGGGAGAGAGAGAGAGAGAGAGAGAGGAGAGAGAGAGAGAGAGAGGAGGAGGAGGAGGAGGAGGAGGAGGAGGAGGAGGAGGAGGAGGAGGAGGAGAGGGAGAAGAAGAGGGAGGAGGAAAAGGTGAAGGAGAAGGAGAGGGAGAAAAAGACAGACAGACTGACAGACAGAGAATATACTAGTGAAAAAGTGCAAGGCTGAGGGAACACGTAGTACAAATAAGTGAGACACTGCGTGGATAGGAGAGGATAGGAGCGCAGATGAAACGAAACAATAGGAGGAGGAGATGAGACGAGAAGAGAGAGGAGAGGAGGCGAGACGAGGAGTGGCCGGGGAGAGGCGAGCGAGTGAGCGAGGAGGAGGGAGGATGGAGGAGGGAAAGGGAGTTACCATTACACGGGTAACGGTTGCCGGTAATTGCATGGTGACCGCACAGGCAGCAACAATTACTGTCCAGCTGTTGCACGTCGGGCGGTTGGCTGGCCGGGCTGGGATTGGCCGGGATAGGATGGGATTAGCTGGGATAGGGGGGGATAGGGTGGCGTTGGTGGGGATAGGGGTGGGATGGGCCGATTTGGGTGGGATAGGTTAGGATAGAATAAGGATGGGCGCTGCTTGAGATACCAAGCTGACGACGTCGAAGCTCTCCTTGTCTTTACTCGAATGTCTGTGTGCCATTTCGACTTCCCTTTTCCTGCTTCTGGTTTTATCCGCATATTTCGATGTCTAAGTTTTTAATAATATTCGTGATAGTATTAATATTGCTGTTTGAGTGATTCATTATTTGCGCGCGCGCGCGTGTGTGTGTGTGTATGCATGCTTGTATGTATGTATGTGATATGTGCGCGCGCGCGTGTGTGCAAGGGGCTAACGACGGCGACGGCGATATGCTTCGCTGGTCGTTTCCTTCTCACGGCGCCGATCCTCTTGCTCTTCCCGTTGAACTCTTGCTGTTGCTGTTTCTGTTGGCTTGCTTGCTGTTCCTGCTCCCGTTGTCTTGCGGTTGCTGCCCCCGTCGGCTCTTTTGCTGTGGATACCCGTTGTCTCTTACATTTTCCGTTGTTTCTTCCTGTTGCTGTTTCCGTTGCCTCTTGCAGTAGCTGTTCCGTTGGCTATCTTGTTGTTGCCGCTCTTTGTCTAATGTTGCTGTTGCCATTGACGCTCTAGCTGGCATTGTTTACTGTTGCCGTTACCCTTTCTGTTGCCGTTGCTGCCGTAGTAACTGCTGTTCTATTACTCTTGTTCATTATCGTTTTTGATATGATCGTCGTGATTATGATCATTATTATTATCATTTTTGTTGTCCATAATTACTGTTGTTGTTTTGAACATAGCGTTATTCTCGCTGATCTCCTATCATTATTTTTTTCATTATAGATACAATAATTAGTCAGTAGTGGCTGTGGAACTGACAGTATTTATTAATATTTTGATAATTAATGTTGTTATTAGTTATTATTTGTATTATAATTATGACGAGGATAAAGATTAATATTTGTTATTGTTATTACCATCGTCACTATCAATGGTAGAAGCAGTAATTTTACCATTATTGCTCTTTTTACCATCAATGTTCTTTTTAAAATAATTTTCGTCTTGTCCCCATTTATAAACTTGCTCATAATTTATTTTATTTCTCTTCGCAGGTAAGTTACGGATGGAGACACGATTGGGCTGGTATGAGGTAAGAGAAAGAGAGGAATTATTATTTTATGGAGGACGAGGGGGTTGAAGAAAAGAAGAAAGAAGAAAACGGAGAAGGGAAAGAGAGAAGAGCGAAGAAAAATAGTGCTGAAGATCAAGGGAAAAAAAGGGGGAAGGGGGGAGGGGGCGGAGAATTGTGTTTGGGTGTAGATGCGTTTGTTTGTATTTCTTTTTTTCTTTTTTTCTTGGGTATAAGAAAATAAGGAAATGTATATGTATGTGAACGGGAAGAGACGAATATGAGAAAGCTTAGATGATGGAAGGGGAGAGAGAGAGAGAGAAAGAGAGAGAGAGAGAGAGAGAGAGAGAGAGAGAGAGAGAGAGAGAGAGAGAGATGAGGAGAAAAGAAGGGATTTGAGCAGATAGAGAAGGCGAGGAAAGTGTAGGCTGATGCAAAGGGGAAGAGACTAGGGTTGGGGGGGTGGGGAGGGGTCGTGCATGGCAGCCTTGCTGAGCGCGGTTGCTGCCTCAAGGTGAGTGGCTTCCCATTCATTCGCCATCCCCTCCTCTCTCTCTCTCTCTCTCTCTCTCTCTCTCTCTCTCTCTCTCTCTCTCTCTCTCTCTCTCTCTCTCTCTCTCTCTCTCTCTCTCTCTCTCTCTCTCTCTCTTTCTCTCTTTCTCCCTCCCACCCACCCACTCCATTCCTGTCCCTTCTTTTCTTTTCCCTCTTCCTCTCACTCCTTTCTCCCCCTTTCCATCTCTTCGATTTCCTCTCCCCCATCACTTTCCTGCCGCGTCCTCCGCCCGTGCTCCTCTTCTTTCCTCCCCTTTGTAAACTCCCACGCTTATCCTCCTCCTCATTTCCTTCCATCCTCCTCCTCCTCCTCATCATCATCATCTTCTATCCTCCTCCTCATCATCATCTTCTGCCCTCCTCCTCCTTCTCATCTTCCTCTGTCCTCCTCCTCGTCGTCATCTTCTATCCTCCACCTCCTCCTCCTCATCATCATCATCATCATCATCTTCTTCTATGCTCCTCATCGTCCTCCTCCTCATCTCCTTCTATCCTCCGTCCATTCTTTGCCTCTTCATCATCGGTCAGGATGTGACGTAGCTTCTCGGGCTCGCAAACACTTGCGCTCTTTTCTTGCGCATGCACGCACGCACGCACGCTAGCAAGTATTGAGGAAAGTAAGTACGTTGTTTATCCTCATTTTTTCCTGTTCTCTTCTCTTTTCTTCTATGTCTCTGCGTGATTTCATACGTGTTCGTGGGCTTGGTAGGACCGTCTGCCTCCCTGCATTTTGCTCGTACCGCTCGTCTCTCTAATGTCTTCACTCTCTCCCTCCGTTCACCCGTCCCTCACCTTCCCTTCCCTCTTTCTTTCCCCTTTTTTTCTCCCTCTACTTCTCTCGTTTATTCACTCTCCCGCAGTCTCCCCCTCTCCTTATTTCCCCCCCTCCTCCACTCCTCCTCCCCATCCCACATCTCCCTATCCCACTCCTGCATCTCTATGACAAGTTGAACGGACTTGTATTGGCTAAGTGTCGAAACACGTAACACGGACATGCGTGTGTGTGCGTGTTCGTGTGCGTGTGCGTGTGCGTGCGTGCGTGCCGTGCGTGCGTGTGTGCGTGCGTGCGTATAGTAGAGGAGAGACTATTTGCTGCGAGAGAGAGACATTCCCTGAAATGGAGTCTTGTCACATGCTGACGTCAACTAGGGTTCTGACGCATGATAGAACTACCAGAGGCATTGTCTCTCTCTCTCTCTCTCTCTCTCTCTCTCTCTCTTCTTTTTCTCTTTCTCTTTCTCGTTCTCCTCTTAGTCTTTCTCTTTCTCTTTCTCTTTCTCTTTCTCTTTCTCTTTCTCTTTCTCCTCTTTTCTCTCTTCCTCTTCCATTTTCTTTCTCTCCTTACCCTCCTTTCCCTCCTCCTTCCCCATTGTGACGATTGTTAGCAAACATGCAGGTGCTTGAACGTACGCATGCAAGCACCTACGCACGGAGGCACTTACACACGTGTTGGGAGAGCACAATGA
>NC_051388.1:19563926-19568926 GCF_015228065.2 Penaeus monodon | reverse complement strand
GAATGAGCGGGCGGGCGAATGAACTGAAACGAAAGAGAGGAAGAGGAGGGAGAGAAAGATGGATGTAGAGAGAAAGAAGATAAACAGACAAGTAGAGAAGAGGCGGGGAAGCAAAGGCGAAGAGAGAGAGAGAGAGAGAGAGAGAGAGAGAGAGAGAGAGAGAGAGAGAGAGAGAGAGAGAGAGAGAGAGAGAGAGGCAGAGAAAGTTTGCAATCTATTCGCATTCAGAGTTTGTTCTGGAACCGTCGTATGTACTCTTTAAGCAAAGGAAATGGACTAGATTATCTCGCATTGAAGCGAAGCTTGCATTTTTGCTTACACACACACACACACACACACACACACACACACACACACACACACACACACACACACACACACACACACACACACACACACACACACACACACACACACACATACATACAAGTTCTTTTGCTATATCATTTCCTGCTAAATAGTTCTCTGCTTGGATATGGCTCTTAAAAGTCGACAGGCTGTTAGTTGAATTTTTGTGTGTTAAATGAACAAGAAAAATGTATGATGAGAGTAATGGTATAAATAGTTGCAAAACTAGACGTGAACAGCTTCACATGTTTGGTCTGATTTATCATTTTGATTACCGGGTTTAACGTAGTGTTGATAACATAAATGCCAATATTAAAGATGTTGAGAAATGTGTAATTTCTTTTGCGCATGTGTTCTTAAATAGTGCTGTATAGTATTGGAGAGGGGGGGGGGAGGTAACGGTCAATGAATTAAAAGCACCAGAAGGCAATTCCTCAGATAGGTTTAGATAACAAGTCGGTTAAATGCCTGTTGGCGGCTTTAAAGGAGTCGGTTTATCCGTTCAGCTAAGAAAGACATCAGTTAAGAAGTCAAGCCAGGCCGCTGCAGATTTGTTTACAGACGGACTATTAAGTGCATTTTTGAATACAAGTGTTCGACATGTTTTGAATGTTGGATATTACAGATTAGCGTAGGGCAAGAGGAAGGGCGGAGAGTGGAAGAAAGGAACAGTGATGCCGAGATGATTTTTTTTTATGAAGTGGAAATGGAAGCCAAAGAGGGGCGTGGAGAAAATGTAGAGTGGCAGGCGAGAATAAGAAGGGGATGTAGGGTAGAAGGAAAGTTTAGTGGGGGAGCTCCGTGGAGGGAACGGAGGAGGGGAAGGGAAGGGAAAGAAGCTAAAGGGATTGTGGGGAAAGAAGAAGACGCGGGAGATGATGGTGGTGATGAGACTGATTCGGTCTTCGCAATTTGGTCTGGCGTGAAGGCTGTTTGCAGGCGGGAGCCTCCTTCTTTTAGTACTACTACTACTACTACTACTACTACTGCTGCTGCTGCTACTGCTACTGCTACTGCTACTGCTACTGCTACTGCTACTGCTACTGCTACTACTACTACTACTACTACTACTACTACTACTACTACTACTACTACTACTACTACTACTACTACTACTACTACTACTACTACGTCTGCTATGACCACTAAGTCTTTCTTCCAATGTGCCCGCCAGTACTCGCCTACTAACCATAGTTACGTCACCACTAATTACTTAACTTAAACATGCATATTACGCCATACTTCGAGCGGCATTCATTCACTAAGCCACGGTTTTACTACTGGTGATGCCGCTACTACTACAAAAGCACTACGACTATAAATACTACTACTACTACTACGACGACGACGACGACGACTACCGCAACTAGTTCTAATACAGACGCTTATATTAATAACGACAGTTGTTATGGATACTTTTATTATGGTTTCTTGTACTTTATAAGCTAATCCCCAAAGGTTATGCGAAAGAAGCTCGTGAATGGGGCTCCATTTTTGCTTTTCCTTCGCGTGGAAATAACCAAAGGAATAAACCGAAGATTGACGCGGAGATCGACCGTTCGTTTTAAAGTGGAAATAATCAGAAGGACGACGTATTTAATTGTAATTTATCGATTCCTCGTGAGTTTATTTGGGCGCGTTGAAGGGCAGTGCGCGGCGTGCTTTGTTTTGCGTTATTTCGGTCTTCGCAGGCTGGAGAGACTTTATTTTTGCTATTATTTTTGTGTTTTGTGTTGCTTTGGCGTTTCACTTTGGTCTTTTTTTTTTTTTTTTTTTTTTTTTTTTTTTTTTGGGGGGGGGGGGTGTTTGTTTTTATTTGTATGGGCATATACGCTTGCATGTGTATATGTTTAGGTGTACAAGGAATATGGTGTATGTGTGTTTATGTGATCTGGGATTTTTTTTTATTCAGGTATTAAGTAAACCAGAATAAATTGATGAAGATAAAATGAAGACCGTATTTCTTGGTATCAGAATTGTCGCTGTTGAGGGAAGTATGTGTGTGATATTTTTTCATTCATTGTTCAGAAAAGGGAAGCCATAAGTTATGATGATTATGATGGTAGCAAATTATAATGAAAGTGATGATGGTGTGTGGCGGACTAGTGTTGACAGTGGCAGTGGTGTTTTTTTTTTTTTTTGTGTGTGTGTGTGTGTTGAGAGAGAGTTCAAAGTCGAGTAGAAATTTGTTTCAGATTTTCATCCTGTAAACAGGTAGATAAAGAAATTGGTAGACACAAATTGAAAAGATGAATCGATCAGAATTAATGGATAACACACATGGCAGGGAATTAGGCATTTATGTCGCTGATATCAGGGATTTCACGGGTATAAAATTTTAGGGGAGAGAGAGAGAGAGAGAGAGAGAGAGAGAGAGAGAGGGGGGGGGGGGGCACAAATGTTGGCTTTTAAAAGGCCTAAGCAACACCAAATAATGGAAGATTTGAACGCGAATTTTCCTTGGGTTTGTTGCATAATCTGTTTTTTTACTCCGATGATTTACGGTTTTGTTTTTCTAGGCGTGTCATTAAGGCCGTGTGTGTTCTTGTTCATTCCTCGCCTTGGTTTTTCGTCTGTCCGTTGGCTGGTGTTGACTGCTCCCCTCGTCGCCGTCGCTGTCACCGTCATCGTCATCGTCATCACCTTAGACGCATTGTCCGCTGGATTAAGAGTGGAATTGCTGTTAGCGAGCGAGACTGGTTGGCAATTGTGCTGGTGGTGGTTGCCTTTATTATGATTACTATTATTATTATGATTATCAATACAGTGGCCGTTATTATTGTTGATTTAAATGTTGATGTTATAGTTATTATGCTTATTGACTTCATGCTATTCGAGTCTCTGTACAATAATTATTCGTGAGTGATAGTAGGTGATAGGAAACTAAGCGTTGAAGTTTGTTGATATTCGTAGCATCGAAAGTTACAATCCTTAGCATTTCTGTGGGTGAAAATACGACCGCTTAGTTGTAGTTATAGTGACGGTGGCGTTGGCGGCGGCAGCAGAAGTGAGCTGTAGTAGAGCCAACTGCATGGCCTTTGGAAAGCGAAAGACGGACCTACCAAACGGCTGACGCATCAGATGAGGCAAGAGCTGACCTTGGTGATCGAGGATTCTGAACACGTGGTACAGAGCCGCCTTCGACATCCGAATCTCTGACCCTGTGGCTCCGCGTCATCGGAGCTGGCATCAGCGGCAGCCCGTAAGCGAACTGAAGACGGAAAAACTCGGCGTGCTCAGAAAGAGTCCAAAACGTAAATCGCGGAACTTTCACACCATCAGTTTTTACAACTTCTATCTACGCAAGGCTGGCTGAAGTCATGTCAGGAAAAACGACCACCGAGGAGCTATTTGGTTGTGTATCTTGTCCTTCTCGCTTCTCTAGTCTCTCTCGCTGTGCCAGATTGGAATTTAAAACTACCTATCGCCTTAAGACTACTATCTCTCTCTGTGGATTGGACTAGGAACTGGCGGAGAGGCGCACGGGAACGGCGCAATATGTGAATGTAGTGCGGAGTATAACGTTGTATGCGTGGCCACGGTTAAGTAATAAATGGAGGCATAGGCTTGGCTACAAGGGGAGAATTGGAGGCCATAAAAAGTAATTGTAGTTGTTGCATTATTATTAGTAGCGATAGCGATAGCAGCATTAGTAGCAGTCTTAGTAGTAATAGTAGTAGTATTAGTAATAGTAATAGTAGTAGAAGCGAAACAAAAAAAATATAAGAACGCGAACAGGGCCAAGTGAGGGCCAGGTCCGGCGTGGGAGAGTGACGAGGGTGTAGGCCCACGCATACACCCCCCCTTGTCCGGCGTAGGGGAAGGCTGCACGCAATGGGAGATGGGGGGAGGGGTGTTCCTGCTGCGTAGGGAGACAGGCGAAGGGAGATTGGTCGAATGTTGGGGGAAGGGGTGGATAGAAAGGGGAAGGGGAAGCGGCTTGGCTGTTTATAAATATATATATGTATCTTTGTAGAAAGGAGTGTGAGTGTGAGTGTGAGTGTGAGTGTGAGTGTGTGTGTGTGTGTGTGTGTGTGTGTGTGTGTGTGTGTGTGTGTGTGTGTGTGTGTGTGTGTGAGTGAGTGAGTGAGTGAGTGAGTGTGTGTGTGTGTGTGTGTGTGTGTGTGTGTGTGTGTGTGTGTGTGTGTGTGTGTGTGTGTGTGTGGTTCGAGTTTATTTGTGAATAGCGGGATGCGATGTAGTTATGACATTTTTTTCTAGGGATGACTTTGAAAATTGATTGAATGGAGCGGGAGAGAGAGAGAGAGAGAGAGAGAGAGAGAGAGAGAGAGAGAGAGAGAGAGAGAGAGAGAGAGAGAGAGAGAGAGAGAGAGAGAGAGAGATGAAGGGAGGGAGTGAAGGAAGGAAGGAGGGAGGGACGGAGAGAAAAGGGGAGAGAGGGAGAGCCCTGACCGCGCAGGATCGATATGGGGGGAGGGGCAGGGGGAGTAGACAGGGGAGGGACAGAGTTAGGGGCTTGAGGGAGCAGTGAGGAGATAGAGGGAAAAGGGGAAAGAGAGGGAGGGGGAGAGGTGCCTAAAGATACACGGCGTGCAGGTAGAAGGGGGAGTAGATGATAGTAGAACGGGTTAAGAGTAGGGAGAGAGGGGAAGGCAGAGTATTGAGGGGGAGGGGGGGTAACGGATCACTAA
>NC_051388.1:19556426-19561426 GCF_015228065.2 Penaeus monodon | reverse complement strand
TAAGAGAGAGGGGTTTAGGTGACGTCCGTCTTTTTGCTGAATTTGCCTTTTAGGTGACTTGGCCTTTCTTTAGGTGACTTGGCCTTTCTTTAGGTGACTTGGCCTTTCTTTAGGTGACTTGGCCTTTCTTTAGGTGACTTGTCCTTTCCTTAGGTGATTTGGCCTTTCTTTAGGGGACTTGGCCTTTCTTTAGGTGACTTGGCCTTTCTTTAGGTGACTTGGCCTTTCTTTAGGTGACTTGGCCTTTCTTTCTGTTCCCTGTATTTTCTTTGGGTGACGTCCTTCCGTAAGGGGACTTGTTCTTTCTTTAGGTGATTTATCCTTTCTTAGGTGACTTGTCCTTTCTGTTTTCGTTACTTACCTTTTGGTGAGAGCGAATGTGGGGTTTGGTTATCGTTCATTATTTTACTTCATTTTTTGATCTCCCATCATTTGCTTAGTCTTTTGTTGTTTTTTGCAAGTTGTAGATTCTAGTGTGTCTTCATCGTGCGTCTTCATCGTGCGTCTGGCACTTCTATTGAGAGGCAGAAGGGGAGGGAAAGGCGGAACAGGGAGATCGAAAGGGCGGAAGAGGTGGAAGGCGCGAGAGATCGGCCGCGCCATCTGATTGGCACGTCGCGATTGGCGGCCCGTAATTCGCGGGCGTAATTCGCGAGATCGCGACACTCGGCGAGGAAGCGGGGAAGGAAGGGAGGAAGGAAGCGCATCGGGACCGCGTGCACCCAAAAGGGGGAAATTGCGGCAGATTACGCCAGGAAATGATCCCTTACGAACATTTCCCAAGCGAGATGAGGTGCAGATCGCGCGCGTGGGGGGAAGAATGGGAAGAGGGAGACAGCTATATGTTGAGATTAATATAGCCATAAAGAAAGACAGAAAGCGTACCTACTTGTCATACGGTTGCAGTGCACAACTTGATTTATATCTGCCGTTGGGATGCTCCGTGCTTCTCTGTTATATTTGTGTTGAGGTCATCATTACGGTTTTTTTGCTTTGTTTTTCAATTGTTAGTTCTTTCGCCGTGAGGAGGTCGTCCCACGACCGTCGCCATCGGTTCGTAGGTACTCTGTAATCCAACGAAGTCGTCTCGATCAAAGGCTCAGTTTTTATTTAAGCCTATGGTCTTCAGGTCTCATTATCGGTCAGAGTCGTCAGAGTCGTAGTAGTAGTAGTAGTCGGTCGTTCTTGAGACGTGGCAAGTGGTCACACGTGATAGGACAAGGTCGTGAGCGTGCGCGCATGCATCTGAGAAACGGAGAGCGATTGCAGCACTGTCGATGTTTAATAAGTTTGTAGGCATTTACAGCAGTAATTTAAAGTTGTAACGCCAATTTTGGTAAATTTGCTTGTAACTATTATTATTATTATTGATGTTACTACTACTACTACTACTTTTACTACTACTACTACTTTCACTACTACTACTACTACTACTACTACTTTTACTACTACTACTTTTACTACTACTACTACTACTACTACTACTACTACTACTACTATTATTGTTTTTTTTTTACTACTACTATTATTATTATTATTACCATTAGTATTCATTACTATTAATATTGTTTCGTCACCGTCGTTGTGAGTTGACGTAACGTAATGTTAGATATCTGTTAGAAAATCTGGCGAACTCCCGAAGCCCAGGATATTTCCCGCTTATCCATAAATCGAAGAGATTGGATAAAGACACGAAGATTGAATGAGCAAATTGAATGGTCGAATGTGCAGAGACGGGAACTAAAATTGACAACTTTCTGAAATCCTTATTTATTATTTTTTATCATCATCATCATTTTTTTTTTTTTGCCTACCTTTTATCCTATTTATCCTTGGGAGTGTTATTAAGGATTGAATCGCGTTGGTGTCGTCTTGGTTGCCTCTTGGTTGCCTCTTGGTTGCCTCTTGGTTGCCTCTTGGTTGCCTCTCTGTTGTTGCTGTTGCATTCTTTAAAGTGCCGGGAGCGTTATTGGTGTCTGACTGGTGTTGTTGATGATTATTACTATTATTGTTTTTAGTCATCTTGGTGGTAGCGTTATGATCAGTCGGTATTATTATTATTATAATTATTATTGTTTATGTTATAGCTATTTTGTAAATATATGTTAATAGTTTATTTTTGTTGTTGCTGTTGTTATTGTTATTATTATTATTATTATTATTATTATTATTATTATTATTATTTTTGTTATTATTATTATTTTAAGCGGCAATATAAATTATACTGTCTCGCCCGTAAAAAGGTTGTAAATGTGAAAATGTTTAAAGTAGAATGATATGGGAAAAATGAGAGAGAGAGAGAGAGAGAGAGAGAGAGAGAGATGGAAAAGGATAAGTGAGAGGGAGAGGGAGAGCGGGAGAATTATCAGCTGTGGGAAGCCCTGCTGCGATCAGGCCGTATTATAACCTTTCCGTTAGTCCCTTCCCTTTTCCTGTCTCTCTCTCTCCCTGTCTTTCTCCCTCTTTCCCCAATATTTCTCTCCTGTCTTTCCTCGTCTCTCTACCTCTCTTTCTTTCTCACCTTCCCTCCCCCTCCCCTCCATATCCACACCTTGTAGCACCCCTGCCCCCTCCCCCCCCTCCCGCTCGCTACCTCTCCCGCCGCCCGCGCCTCCGCCGCCGTCATCCCTGCTACGGCATCCGTTACGGAGAGGTGTTGGGTGTCTGCCGGTGGAAAGGGGGGGAGGGGGGGCGAAACATACATCGGGAGAGCTTGCTGGCGTCGGGGTTTCCTTGGGCGCGGGTCTCTCTCCTCGCTTCTGATTTCCCTTAGGTCGGTCGGAACTTCACTCGCTATGAGTCACGCAGATTCGTAATTGTGTGTGTGTGTGTGTGTGTGCGTGCGTGCGTGCGTGCGTGCGTGTGTGTGTGTGTGCGCGCGCGCGTGAAAATATGTGTATATATATACATATATCTGTATGTATATGTATTCATATATGTATATATTATTTATACACATACATACACACACGCATATACTGCATTTTATCTTTTTCAAGTTTTTTTCTCTCCCGTTTCGGCTGTGGTTGCCCTTGGCGGGAAAATGGCGACGCGTTCGAGCCGGCGCGAAATTTTGATTTTTAGTCTCCCAAAAGCCGTGATGATAATGTTCGGTTTTCTCACGGGATTGTTACGTTTATAATTTTCAGTGTTTTAATTGCATTTTTGGATTTTGTGACATTAACTGTAAAAAGGGGAAACAAAGTTCGTTAAAAGCGAGGAGTTCTGTATACGCTACCGATTGGCGGGAAACAATGTCGGTGGTGATCGGTCGTCTACAACATGACGTAGCGGCTTTTTTCATCAATCGTTTTAGTGGCGACATTTACGTGGGATAATTAGGATACGTCTCTAAGATGTTGATGAGCATATAGATAATAGAAATAGAAATGTTTAAAAACTGTGGACGAAATAGATCTGTTTGAATTTTACCTATATCAAGCTGGAGTTGGGATGTATTTACCCAGATCTTTTTTTTCTGTCTCTATTTGTCAGTTATTTGTTACTCAAAGGATGCATCCGCCCTGATTTGCGTATCGGTGAGTCCGTATATTGTGAATTATATCTGAATCATTAGTAGTCGCCATGATAACTATTAATTCCCGCGCTCTTTGTTAGTGTTTATTCGAAACTTCCTTGCAGATGATTGATACAATAATAGCTCAAGATAGCCTTAAGAGTGCGTTTCTAATTTAGGATTGGTATTTTTATGTGTTAGGGATATTACGGCGTTTGTTTACCATGCGCTTCAGTTTGGAGCGTTGCCTCGTTAATATTTTGTAATATGCGAATGTTTTGGCATAGTTAGCAATTTCATAGTATAGTATTGTGTTTGTTTATATATATTGCATTATATGGATATTCATATTAATTTGCTTGATTATAGTTGCTGTGTTTCTTTTGGAAGAGTATTTTAGCGTAGTCACCCCCACCGCATTCTATTTATTTCTCGCGCGCCATTTTCTCTTGTGGGTTTAACGTGGGTAAATCTCCCCTCTTCCCGTTTTCTGTGTATTGTTTGTGGGAGTGATGACGATTATTGAGACTGAACCGGTGTAGAATTATATTTAGAAATGTGATAAAGATAATATCAATAAGAACTGATTAGATTAGACTGTTGATTTTTTTTTCTTCTCTAGAAGGGCTGTATCTATATTTAATCTGTGTGTATTATATGCGATTATTTACAATGTGCATTTTATGTGCTGGTTGATAGTCACACCTATTTCTCGGAAGAGTTGCATTCTGTTTTTAATATATATATATATATATATATATATATATTTTTTTTTTTTTTTTTTTTTTTTTTTTTTTAGTTACTAAGATATTACCTTTAGTTCCGTCATTCAGAATTAGATTTTTTTCTCTCCTCCTTTCTCATGACGATCTTTCTCTCCTCCTTTCTCATGACGATCTTTCTCTCCTTTTCTCTTCATCACCTTCGTCTTCTACTACTACTACTACTACTACTACAACTACTTCTACTACTTCTTCCCCTCCTCATCCCTTTCTATCCCTATTTTCCTTTCGATGCTCGCTGTAGCCGAGTTTTCAGCGTAGTTTTCATAACGTATTCTGGGAACTGTTGCGCGTGGATCATCACTATCGTCATTCGCTCTTTCGAGGAAGTTACCGCGTATCCGGACAAAGGTGAAGGGATGGGGGGGGGGGTAGCGTAGAGTGGAAGTGTGAGTGAGTGTGTGATGTTTTCTCGCGTTATCCGATGTTGGCCGGTGTTATACGGTGTCCGGCCTCGCTTACCATGTCTGATGTTCATTCGGCATATGGTTGGTGTTTCGCTTTATCCGGTGAAGTGCGGTTGGAGGAATGCTACTTGCGTTATTGCTGTCCGTTGGTTGGCTGTTGTTGTTTTTTTCTCTCTGATTTTTGGAGTAGAGTGGGTAGAGGTGCCCTCTCACTCTCTTTCTCTGTCTATCTATCGATTTACCTATCTGTATTTAAGTGTGTGCGTGCGTGTGTTTGCGCGAGTACATGGACTC
>NC_051388.1:19538926-19551426 GCF_015228065.2 Penaeus monodon | reverse complement strand
CCCCCACTCCCTCTCATGAGGCACGGCCCGAGCCAGCCGTTCCTCACCCTGTCTGGGACGACCGCAGGCCACGCTCAGGAACCCCCGCGAGACCGTATGATGGATGAGTGCGCAAGGCCTACTCGTGGCAATTAACGCAGTTAAACGACTAAAAACAGAGGCAAAAATGACTGTCAATGTCTGGGTGCAAGGTTTGCTGTTAGTCAAAAGACCAGCAGTGATTGTCAGGGTCAACTTACCAGTGCGTCCATTAATCATTACAGTGTATTAATCTTGGTATCAATAACAGACACTGTCGCAAGTGGTACTAATGTGAGAATAGAGCCTACGATAAAAAAGTATTGTTCATATGTAAATAGAGCCAAGGCGGGTTTGTTGACTTGTGCAAGAGTAACACTGCCGCATAAACTAGTCAGGAAGGCCAAGAACGCCGACTCTCATTTTCGTCATACAAACATTCAGACTGCCTCAGGCTTTTGCTCTCTTTATAATGTGTACATAAGGCACTAAAATTCTTATCATAATCTTACGTACTTTTCCTAATCGAGATGCACAATGGGCGCCTTTAATGCCAAACACCAGTGTAGCAGTTGTGATGGAGAATTCAAGCACCAAGAAGTAGTACATCATTGGTAGTATGTAACAGTCATTTGAGAAGTGGAAGGCAAGATTAAGCATGGTAATGTTTTTACTTGACTAGTTCGAGACTCGGGCAATGGTCATTTCGCAAATCTTAACTGTATACTGTAGACGGCAGCACCAAGAACACCTAGACCTTAACTCATTATATAACCGGGTCTAGGACATCACTCCGAAGCGCTGGCATAGCACCTTTGTAGCAACAAGTTTAATGGATCTCTCAGAACGTGAAACGCACTCATGCAAATACTCCTTGGGTCTGTTGAGAGAATGAATAACTGCCCAGTCTCCTCTTGCGCTTATTTGCTAATTGTTCTGGGAATGAGATGGCGCCAAAGAACCGTCTGCCGTGTTCACAGTCGCAAGTTGGTTTGACATCCAGATACTCGATTAGAAAACGATTTACCACTTTTGGATATGGATTCCAGTAATTGTTGATGTTGATGCCGTCTGTTTTAAGAGGAAATGCAGCGAATCCTCGATGGCCTTTCTAAAAGATATTTTGTGTGGAATCGATAATCTCGACCGGAAAAAACACTAAGCAGTCACTTCTCACATAGCGTAGTTGCCAAAGCTCCATGAATGAAGCTCAGCCACATCTCTGCCACCGATGCAAGTACCTCGGGGGACTGTCACGCACAAAGAGCTCAAAGTCGCTAAATAAAATATTAGGAGCGTGTTAGCAAAGGTCAAGGTATCAGTATCAGATAGACTCGATAGACTTTGACCAACGTTACGTACAGATATCATTATCACCCTTGGTGTTAAATCATTCGATTGGCCGTTCTTGCGAGACACCCAATGGCAGGCGAAGCATAAAATAGCGAAGCCAGTCCAGACGCAAGCTCATTATTGGAAGGAAGGCATAAATGCATCCCAGCTGAATAAAGCAGTACGCAAGACCCCACATTGTTTTCTTTGCAAAATGTGGGCACTGGGTCTATTTTATGCAAATGCTTCTAAAAAAAAGACTGGTCTTCCCTGTCATTCCTGTCACGCTCCTGCAACCGTGGGCTAGCATCTGAAACGAAGTATGAAACTCATGGATCTTTGCAATATGGGGAACAGACCAGCATGCGCTTAGGCTATGTTGATGTAAAATCCTTCTGCGGTTCCAGGATTGCCGGGGGGGTCCGTGGTTGGACCAACGCTGCGCAAACGGAATTGGCAGGAATACTTCTAGCTACAGAATTTCTTTTAAATCAAGGCTTGGGAGTCATTTTCAGCGACTTGCATAGTACTCCCCAGGCCCTGAACACTCGATAAAAGTGTAGGAAGTATCGCCAGTGATATCAAAATGGACACGCAGAAGACCGAGCTTATGACGTGGATTTTGTGCGGATTGCCTCTAAAATCCCTGAGTAAAGGCATGTCCATCGCCTAGCAAGGGCAGCACGTGAAAAGGGAATACCTACTGATAAGATCTTGCACTTTACTGAGCTGAATTCTCGATGGCCTTAAAGCTGCAGCACTAAACATCATGACCGACTTGCCCATGAAAAGTTCTAGATTATGTAAGGCTCATAAAAGACAGAACAGGAAAGTGATGTTGTGACCGCGAAAATTAGGTTTTGATACAGGCTGTATTGGCAGATCAGGTGAAACGTGTAGTGTGGGGAAAAATCTAATGTATAAACTGTGCAGTAAAGAACGTAGGCGAACGTTTGTCATCAAGGTGCTATGTTAATATGCCTCTGAGGCCATAAAGCATGGGTTACGAAGGGTCATGTTACTTTCATATCATTTGTTGCACTAAAGAAATCCTATATCTTAAACTCGGTATGCAATATTATATCATGGCCGTAAATCAAACGCAACAAAGGTTGCTCACGAGTTAACCTGTGCTGTAAATAAAAGAATGAACTAGCCAGGGTTGTTAAAAAGGCGCTGCTTTCAAACGCCACCGCCAAAATGTAACCAGCGGATGCATTGTTGTTGGCTTTCATGTTTTATTTTCGCTTTTTATATTTTATTGTGGTGTGTCGGATAAACAGTTTAAGGTGTCGGGCGCGTCGGAGGCTCGTCATACCTGAGGCTTTGGTGTCGCGGTTCGGGAGGGATGGGGGGGGGGAGACGTTTCGCGAGTGTCGTTTTGCGATTATGCAGACGAAGGACGGGGCAAGGATGCGAAGGCTGAGTGGCGGTGGCCTCGTCTGCGCTTCTGTTATTGCTGTTACTGGGAGTACTGTGGTAGAAAGAGAAAATGAGAAAGAATATAATCGGTAGGAAAGAGGGCTTACCTCTCTTGCCTTTCCTCTCCTTTGGAGGGAAGGGCAGGCGGGGTCAGTGGCGAGACGAAGATTGTCGCGTGTTGCCTGCTTGCTTGCTTGCTTGCAAGGCGTATCAGACTTCCGCGGAAATCCGTCGCATGCACGCGCCCTAGACAAGAGACAGACAGACACCCTCGTCTAGACACGGCTGCTGTTGCTGGACAATGACCTCTTCCTCACCTGGCATCGATGCCGGTGCTTTTGGGGGAACCTCTGTCGAGTCAGCTGTGAATCGTATATCATGAGGAAAATTAACCGCATTATTATCATGCTGTTATAAATGTGTGTGTGTGTGTGTGTGTGTGTGTGTGTGTGTGTGTGTGTGTGTGTGTGTGTGTGTGTGTGTGTGTGTGTGGTATGTATGTATGTATATGTATACGTGTATATATATACATACATAAATTATATATATATATATATATATATTGTATATATTATATAATATATATATATATAATTATATATTATATAATTATATATATATATATATTATATATATATATATATGTATATTATAGTATATAAATATATATATATATATATATTAACTAAATATTACACACACACACACACACACACACACACACACACACACACACACACACACACACACACACACACACACACACACACACACACACACACACCCTGTTCACTTGTTCTTATTGAGAGGGAGCCTGGGAGGTGGGGGGGGGGATAAGCACCTGGTTCTGCGTACCGCGACGGGTTCGCCGGAATCCGGGAGAGTGCGTGCGGCGGCGGCGGTGGGTGTGCATAATAAGACTCGTGCTTGCATGCTTTGTGATCGGCCGATGTGTACGTTTGTGTGTGCGTGTGTGTGTGTGAGTGTGTATGATGACTAAGTCTGCCCGTCTGTCTGGAGAGGTGCGTGCGGACGGAGGTGCAGGAGAAGCCATGAGGTGGGGGGGGAGGGGGTAGCGGAGGGGGATCTGGAGGACGTGGTATCATCATCGTCATTTTTCTTAGTTATTTGTCTGCGTC
The DNA here is from genome assembly GCF_015228065.2 of Penaeus monodon. Taxonomy (NCBI): domain Eukaryota; kingdom Metazoa; phylum Arthropoda; class Malacostraca; order Decapoda; family Penaeidae; genus Penaeus; species Penaeus monodon. The sequence goes on along the minus strand of NC_051388.1, from coordinate 19,547,515 downwards.
ACTTTTTTTTTTTTTTAGTTGGCTTGTTTGCGTACGGCATTAGGCTTTTGTTGGCTGGAGGAGGAGGAGGGGAGTATGCATTCGTCTCTCGCTCTTCCAGCGCTCCCTCTCCCGCTCTCGTCTCGCTCCCTCCCTCCCTCCCTCCCTCCCTCCCTCCCTCCCTCCCTCCCTCCCTCCCTCCCCCACGCCTTTGCCCTCCCTCCCTTCCTTCCTTTTTTCCTGCATTGACCTCCCTTCTTCCGTTTTTCCCTCCTTCTCCCTTTACCCCCCTTTCTTCCTCCACCCCCCTTCTCCGTCTTTCCCTCCCTCCTTTTTTCCTCCATCTTTTCCACCATTCCCTTTACCTCCCTTGCTCCCTTCTTCACTCCTTCCTTCACTCCCTCCTTCACTCCCTCTCACTTCCATCTCCGCATTCCATCCCTCCGCGATGAGGCCGGCGATCGACAAGTCCCTTTTCACATTGCGAACGAAAAAAAAAAATAATGGCCTTTCAGCGTATCTCAAGGAGCGGTCGAGATTGTGTTTGTGTGTGCCTTGTTTACTCGGTCATTTATTTTGCTATTAGACCAATTAAATAGCAAACGCCATGGCTTAGATTTTCTAATGATTATTTTACAAATTTGAGAGAACATACTTTTAACTTGCGAGTTCGGATTTTGAGGAAGTGAAGCTACTGTCTTTCGCTTTTTTTTATTTATTTTTCATGTTTTAATTTGTTTTTGTTTTTTTGGAAGATTAAATTGTTTTGGTTGTACGGAAAATAGAACCAGATATTGTTGTTTTCAGTCTTTCTGTTGGTTGGCAACGGATGTGATAAAGTATATACATACAGTAGTTATTGATTTCATGTGAATTTCTGCCGATTGGTTATGTCATATCGATTAGAAATTGTTATTGTTATTGTTATGATTATTGGTGTTGTGCTGCTATTGTTGTATTATTGTTATGCCCTTATTGTTGTATATTCGCATGCATCCACATTATTATTGTTGTTTTTATTGTTTGGCTTGCGGTAGACAACCTGTTGGCGGAGCGACCTTCCCAACGCGCGTGCAGTTGCCAGGAACTCGAGCACGCGCACACAAAAAACGGCCAAGACTAAAACCCGCCTGTGCCGAAGACGCGGCGCTTCAAACAGCACTGAGTGTGTCGCGGAAAAGATAGAAAGGTGATACAGATAGATAGCACGTGTGGGTAGATAGAAAGATATTGGTATTGATCTGTGTGCGGTTTTTATTTTTTATTTTTATTTTTCTCTCTCTCTTTTTCGGGGTCTCTCATCCTCTTTTATTTTATCTGCTCTGAGTATTTTATTTTAGGTCTCCTCATCGCGCGGAGAGTCTCGCAACCGTTATTAAAACGATTCGAGCGATATCGTTTGATTGAATCGTCGTGGGGCCGGACGCGCTATAGGCACGGAAACGCGTTGTGTGTTATGTATGCTTGTGTGCGTGTATATGTATTATGTAGTAGTGTGGGTGAAAGCGCGCGTGTTTGCTTCTCCTAGGGCGGTGTGTTTGTGACGAAGTTCGTGTGTCGGAAAAGGGGTTGAAGTGATGTGTGGTAACGGGCTTGGACAGGATGGCCTTGAGTGGTTCAGTGTTGTGTCTGATGATGGTCGACGACAAACTGTCTGCTGCGCCCCGTGTTATTTCTGCGTCGATCGGGCAAGGGGACTCGGCACCGTCGCGAATACCCCCCCCCCCCCCCCGGAGTCTTCCGAGTCGAAGCGCGCGGCATCCCCCTCCGTCTGCCTGCCATATGGAGTGTTGAGAGGCCCCGGCTCCCGCCTCCCCCTTCCTGACCCGAGCGAAGGGCGGAGGGAGACGAACCACGGCCAGCGTCACGACTCGTACGTCACTCGCCTCGCACGGCAGCAGCGAGTGACGGCGTCACAGGAATCGCGAGGCGGCCGCGAGTGACGGGCAAGTGATAGCGAATCGCGGGTGACCGCCGGCAAGTCCTGGCGAGGACAGGCACGCTTTTTTCTCTCCAGTTTCCTCTCGCTTTTTCCTCTCGTTTCGCTCTTGTTCTCGTGCTTTCTTTGTCCAATCGTTATAACATTTTCGCATGTTCCGAGTTGACTCTGCGTTTTCGCTGCGTATTATCTCTGTTCCCGTTGCCTGTTTTGCTTGCATGGTCCAGTAACTTCTTCGGCGAGGCCTATGTTGTTGTTTATTTATGCAAGAGACAGAGACGGTGAGAGAGAACGAAGCGAGGGGAAGAGAAGGTGGTGTGCAGGCTCCTAGGAAAAAGGTGTGCGTTCTAAGGCTGGGTGCTCAGGAGTCGGTGTGATAAACAGTTTAGAGGTATGTGTGCGAGAGAGGGTGGAAAGGCGGAGAGGGGAGAGAGGGGAGGGGAAACGCAGCGACGCCATTACAGTTCTGTTTTCGCTCTCGCGTTTTTTTGTCTCTTTTTCTCGATTTTTCCCTTTATCTCTGTGTATCTTGGAATATTTTTGTTTTTGTTTTTCCTCATCGTATCTCTCTCTCTCTCTCTCTCTCTCTCTCTCTCTCTCTCTCTCTCTCTCTCTCTCTCTCTCTCTCTCTCTCTCTCTCTCTCTCTATATATATATATATATATATATATATATATATATATATATATATGTATGTATGTATGTATGTATATATATGTATGTATGCCAAAAAGAAGGGAAATTAGGAAATTAGGCCTAGTTTTTCTTTTGGCCTCCCCCCCCCCCCATCGTTACGCAGATGAGGGAGGTGTTATCGGTGCTCGTGTGTCGCCATCTGTGACCACCTGGGCCTAATGAATAAGGGAGGCAAGGGCGCCGCGAAGAAAGAGGATTAAGGAAAGAAGAAGAAAAAGAGGATGTGGAAGAGGAAGAAGAAAAGAAGGAGAATGAAGACGGAAAAGGAAAGGGGGAAAGGGAGGTAGAAGTAAAAAGGATTAAACTGAGAGGAAGAAGGATAGGAAACCCCGAGGACTCATAGGCCTACCAACAGCCTGCGCGCCACTTTGGGAAGGCTTTGGGGTGTGTCGCTTTGGGGGTTGGGGGGGGGGGGCTCGGTTAGTATGAGCCAACGAGAAGGAGAAGGAGAAAGAAGACGAAGAAGAAGAAGAAGGAGGAGGAGACTGGAGGGTAGAGTGAAAATGGGGAAAGGAATAAAGAGAAATGACATGGGGATGGAAAGGCCAGTGTTTAGAATAGCAAGGGGGATGGCGATTAGGATGGGATAGATGGAAGAAGGGGGGAAAAAGGGAAAAGAAAATAAGGAGAGAATGATGTTGGCAGCGACAGTGTAAAATGAAGAGGAATAGTAGATGATAAAGATGAGGAGTGGAGAGAAAGTAGAACATTAGAGGAAGACGAAAGATGAACGCATTGCAAAAAATGGGCGGCGCCATTGGTGGTGACCTTCCTCTGCCCTTCGTCTCCTTTCTTCCTTCCTTCCTCTCGTACTCCCTCCTTCTCTCTCACTCCTTCCTACCTCGTCTCCTCTCTTTCTTCCTCCTCCTCTCTCTCCTTCCTACCTCGTCTCCTCTCTTTCTTCCTCCTCCTCGCTTTCCCTCTTTCTCTCTCTCTCCTTCCTACTTCGTCTCCTTCAGTGAAACGTTAGTATTTATTGTTTTTTTTTTTACTTAGCATAACGGACGAAAATAGAACAGATGCAAAGAAAAGGCCAAAGGCAGAGTGGCAGGAAGCTTACGGCTGAGACAACCGTGGGGGGGGGGGGATGAAAAAAAGGAGGCGTGGCGCTCTCTTACCGAATTGTGGGAAATAAATGTAATCGATAGGGGTGGAGGAGGTATAGGAATAGGGGGGGAGGCAAAAAAATGTGTACTGAAAATTACGTAAATTAAATCTGGCTGTTATTATTATTATTTGAGAGAGAGAGAGAGAGAGAGAGAGAGAGAGAGAGAGAGAGAGAGAGAGAGAGAGAGAGAGAGGAGGGGGGGGGTCGCACTTCCGATCGTGATATATGTGGCTTTAGGAGTAAACACGGTGATCCTGCGGAAGGTGCCTGGATTCTGCTAACACTTTCGAGGGGGCGTTCTGTGTATTAACACTCTGTCTTTCTCCTTCTCCATCCCTTCTCTTTCTTTCTCTCTCTCCCTCCCTTCCTTCTCACTCTCTGCCTCTCCCTCCCTCCCTACCTCACTTCCCTTCTTTTCCTCCCTCCGTACTTCCTTCCTCACCAGAAAAGCTATTATTAGACAACACGTAATTGGGTGATGCGTGGAGACATTCCTCCAATAGGCGTCGAGGTCTCCCTCCTCCCTACCTTTCCCCTCCCCTCCTAGTCCTCTTTCTCGCCCCCCACCCCCCACCCCCACACTGTCAGCTAGTTTCCTCTTCCAAAAATAAACTCATGGGCGGATACGTCGAAAAGCCAGGGACCCCGCCTACGTCGTCGCCAGCCAATCAAGAGGCCCCTACCCACGTTGCCATACACGTTTCGACCATTCACAAGAGAGGAACTGGGTAGACCTCGGCCAATGGCAAAGAGAGGCTGTCCTTTAAGCCACGCCCCCTTTTTTTACGTGTGTTAAGCCAAGCACAGACTGACAAGTTGTGTATTTTTAGTAGATTAAAAAAAAAAAATGGTTTTCAACAATGTCATGATGACCATTAAAAATTGGGAAATATAAAGATGACAAACACGTGTTTGTATAGGAAGGATGGGAAAGATTGGGAAGGGAGAGGGGGGCGGGCTGAGGTGACGTCACACCTGTAGCTTGACAGCATCTTGGTGGGCACCTCCTTATTTTGCTAGATCATGGCACCATTCATTTGACCTCGGCGTCGGTGCACAAATAACAGACAGGCGTTCTTTATAAACACGGAGATGAAAAAAGAAACTAATAAAAAAAGAAAATTAAGGAAGATTTTTTTCTCCAAAGTAAATATTTAAAGGGCAACAGGAGGTTTGGAGGTTCATGCGCGTGGCCTCTGGTGACCTCGCTTCTCCTGTAGTGAACAAATGACTTCGTTCGTGTCTTCTACACAAACACCCGGCGCCGTCGTCTGCTTAACCTCTTGGCCTTTTCTTAGGTGTGGCATTGCAATGGCGTCCGCGGGTGAGAAGGGGGCGCGGCCTGTGGCAGTATGGGTACTGATAGGGGTAGGGGCAGGGGCAGGGGTAGGGGTTAGGGTTAGGGTTAGGGTTAAGAACTAGGTGGTGAGGCGTTAAGAGGCAGAAGGTGAGGGTGAAGGCATCGCAGCGTATATTTTGTTTTGTTGCATATGTTAGATAAAAAAAAAAATATAGGATATATCTTTAATGAAAAAGGTGGGGTTTCGGATTCCGTCTTTAGTTAACTTACGACATTTAGTGTTCTCTCTCTCTCTCTCTCTCTCTCTCTCTCTCTCTCTCTCTCTCTCTCTCTCTCTCTCTCTCTCTCTCTCTCTCTCTCTCTCTCTCTCTCTCTCTCTCTCTCTCTCTCTCTCTCTCCTGGGAGAGAGTAAGTGCGTGTAGGTCGTATCATTTTATTTTCGTAATCGAGATGTGTTTTGTAGGAGGTTGATAACGTGTCCTTCCAAACCTGATGCAAATCGACCTGCTTCCTTCTTGATTTATATTAATTAATTAGATTTATCTATAACTCATTTTATCTTCCTTCCGTCGGAAGTGGTGTTCATGATGAAAAGCATGTGCCTCTGCTTAGGGATTTCCTTATTGGTATATTGTAATTGTCATAAAATTTCGACCTAAATTAATTATTTTTTATTTTTTTGTGCGGTCGAGTGGGCATCATGTTGATGCGTACCGAGCCTGCATTTTTGTCTGTACTTGTGTTTGTTGATTTGTGTTTGTTTGAAGGTATCCGCCAGTGGAAATCCACTCGTGTATATTTCAGACCTACAGAACCGTCTTTGGTGTCATGGGTGTTCGAAATTACAGTGATGCAATCGATGTTTCATTTTTTTCTCTCTCTTTTCTTCACTTCTCTTTCTATTCTTTTCTCCACACTTCTCTTTCTCTTCTCTTCTCCACACATCTCTTTCTCTTCTCTTCTCCACACATCTCTTTCTCTTTTCTACTCCACACTTCTCTTTCTCTTCTCTCCTCCACACTTATCTTCTCTTGTCTTCAGTTCATGAGTAATTTTGTTATCAATGTGTCGCGTGTTTCTGCGCATCGCTTCTCGTCTCTTCTCTTTTTCTTCTAATTAAGTTCTTCTAATTAAGTATAAGTGTTTTTTTCTACCATTATCTTCGCTTCTTTTTAGTATATTTTATTACTCTTGCAGTTGGTTTTCCGTGTTCCTTTTTCTCTAGTCGTTTATTCTCGCCTCTTTCTCTCTCCCTCTACTTTCCCTCTCTCGCGTGTGTACTCAGGAAGACCACAAAGGGAGGGAAAGGTTTACTCATTACGTCTCGATACGTACCATTTGCAGCGTGCCTACGGGGGAGTGTTTGCCTCGAACACATCGGGGATTGGGAACGCTTTGTCCTGATTGTTTTTATTCTCTCCTCTCTTGCTCTCCCTTGCCTTTCTTCGTGGTAAATTTGACCGAATTTGGATCCGTTGCCCGCCGCGCTCCTCTCAGCTCCGGGCTTCCGTCGGGGGAGGTGGGGGGTGAAGTGAAATGTTGAGGGGTGCTCCGTCTGCCGTCCCCCTTTCCCTGGTCTTCCGGTAAAGAGGGCGAGGAGAGACGTCGCTTGGCTCCTCGTTGTTGTGGCGTTTGGCACGGGGAAGGAAGGGGTAGGGAGGTAGAGATACCTTTCCCTCCCTTCCTCCCTTGCCTTCCACTCTATTCTCCTTCCCCCCATCCCCTCTCCCTCCCCAGTAATTTTAAGAAGTGTTCGGCCCCCCTTTTATTGTTTCTTAAGTAGTCGCGTGTGTAGTGGTGTCGGGTGAGAGGCAGGCCGCGAAGGAGGGAAGGAAGGAAGGAAGGCAGGAAAAAAAAATGGCGATGGATCTGTTTTTCTTGTGTCTGTCTTTTCCGTTTTTCTGTTCTTCACTTTGTCTCTGTGTGCAGTATTTGTTGGCGACTCCTTTGAGAAGTGGAATAGACGGAGAGAATATGGTTTGATTTGAGATTTACCGTGTCAGCGAAAGGGTTAAAGGGGGTGAGGAAGGCCAGGCCCAGTCGTCATGCCCAAGTCCCTCCGCTCTGTCCTCCTCCCCCCTTCCCCAGACTCCTCCCTTCGTTCCTTTCCCACCATTCTTCTCCCTCTCTTCCCTTTCACCTTTCCACCTTTCCCCTTTTGTTCCCCCCTCAACCGCCCCCGCCCCCCTTCTCACACTCACGCCCGCGGACCCCCTCTTGTCTTTTAACGATCAGCCGCTAATTTTTGCAGAACATTTTCGTCGTGGTTTTGCGGGCACGGGTAGTCCGAGCGGCTTTACCTGTGGCAAAAACGCTAAGGTAACGAGGTTCTCTGATCCCGAAGAGGGGAACGAAAGGGGCAAAGACCCCCTTTTTCTTTTGCTTCTCCTCCCCCTTCCTCCCCCCGCGACGCTGCTGTGCCTCGGCCTTCGTCCTCATTGGCTGTTGTCGGCGTTGTAATGCCGTGGGGGTCGGCGTCGAGAGGGGCACCGCATACCCTCCTGCGTTTGTGTGAGTGTCTGCCTGCCTCTCACGCCCACGCCCTTCTCGCTGCTCCCACTGCCGCTGCATCGCCGGCCCTCTCCCCTTGGTCGCCTCGACGCCGTGAAACACCTTGCAGCACCTCACGCCCTCAAGGCCGCCCACGCCGCCACGCACTCGCTCACTCGTGCTCGAGTTGGCGACATGGCGTCGGGCCGAAGGTCGGGCCGTCCGTCAGTCGGTGGTGTCGCGGAAAGGCGTGGTGGAGGCCACTCTTGATTTCCCGTTCTCACCTCGATGGGCGACTCCGCAGAAGGCGCGGAAGGAGGCGTCATAGAGCCTGCGGTGACTGAGGTACAGTGGAGCCTTTGGAGGTTTCGGCGCCTTTTTTCTGGCGGGAATGTGAGTTCTGGCCGCCATTTTGTTTACATTTTATTCTTTTTTATTTATCTGTTCATTTATTGTTTTTAAGCTGGGGGGATGCTATGTTGAAATTGAATTAATGGGAGGGAATTCTCGTGGTGCGGGTCTGTTTGTTTGTCTGTCTATGCAAGAGCGTTTCATATTTTTTTTTACATAGAAAATGTTAGTTTTACGTTTTGAATTAATTCTATTTGAGAAAATGGGAGGGAGGAGAGGAAAGATATTTTTTTCGCAGAATCTTTGCACCTTGACTACCCACGTCTTCTTTCATCCCAACCACACTAAGTTGCAAAATAAGAAAAAAAAATGGAAATATATATATATTTTTAAGTAACTATTACAAATAACGGAGTACTGAAAGGGTCACTTGTGCATGGTGACTTTTCAACCAGGAGGAGAGTGGGGGGGGGGGTTGCGTTGTTGGCAAAGAGTTTTATTTCCAGAGCGTCTATTCCTTGTTTCACGTAAGCGGTATAAAGTCGTGATAAAGAGGTAATCTTTATTAACTCCCGTGCTTGCTTTTTTTTTGGGGGGGAGGGAGGGGAGAGGCGTTTTCTCCGTGTTTCGTCTATTTTGCCATTTATTATCTTCATCGTTATTATTTTATTTTATTATTGTTTAGTAGTAGTATTGGTAGATACATTCTTTTTCTCTTGTTATAGC
>NC_051388.1:19533926-19536426 GCF_015228065.2 Penaeus monodon | reverse complement strand
TGTGTGTGTGTGTGTGTGTGTGTGTGTGTTTGGGCGCGCGCTTGCGTAAGTGCGTGTGCGTGCGCGAGCGTGGGAAGGTGTGGGTGTTCGTTGTGTAGGTGTAGGTGAGTGATAGGAGGTCACGTGACGCGAGTCAACCAGGTTGTTCCCTACGAGGTTCCCCTTCGGCCGTAGATATCGATCGGGACTCTGAATGGGGAATGTGTGTGTGTGTGCGAGGGCCTTATAGAAGTCTCTCCCTCCTCTCCTCTCCTCTCCTCTCCTCTCCTCTCCTCTCCTCTCCCTCCTCTCTCACCCACTCTCCTCCTCTTCCTCTTCTCCCCCCCTTCTCTCACCCTCTCTCCTCCTCTTCCTCCCTCCTTCTCTCACCCTCTCTCCTCCTCTTCCTCCCTACTTCTCTCACCCTCTCTCCTCCTCTTCCTCCCTCCTCTCCTTCTTCCCTCCCTTTTTCTCTTTCTTTCTGCGTTCCTTTCCCTTCTCCCCTCCTCCCCTATTTTGTTGTTGATCGTCGTCGTCCACTAACTTTTTCTGCTTCTGTTTCTCCTCTCCCTCTTTCTTTTCCTCTCTCGATCTATTTTTATCTGTCTTTATCTATCTATCTATCTGTCTTTAATAATATATATATTACTAATACATATTATATTATATATATTATATATATATATATATATATTATAATATATATATATATATATATATATAATATATATATATATATATTATATATATATATATATATATATATATATACATACATATGTATTTATATACATATGTATATATATATTATATATATATATATATATTATATTATGTAAAATATATATTATATATATATGTATATATATATATATATATATATATATATATATATATATATATATATATAAATTATCTCACTTCCTCTCCCGAGGAGAAGATAAAGGAGGTGAACTAGGGGGGAGAGATAGAAGGAAAACGAGAATGAGAGCGAGAAGGAAGAGAAGGAGAAGGAAGGGGTCGAGTAAGAGGAGGAGAATGAGGAGACAGATACGCACGGAGGCAGTGTTTTGGCGTCGGCATCCTGTGGTGGGAGGGAGGAGGATACCTGCCCTTCTCCTCCCCACCTCCGTCTCATAAGTACAAAGCAGAGGCAAAGGTAACACGAGAAGAGAGGGAAACTGGGTAAGAGGGAGAAGGTGGTAATGAGTTTTCGCCGACGACGCGCGGCCGTGAGGTCGATTCCGATTTCGACTTCGTGGTTACGGGGGGGGGGGGGCACGAGGTCTTGTGGTCGTCGCCCTTATTATTGTGTGTGTTGTCGTTATTTTTGTCGCTATTATGCGTCGATAGGGTTTGCTTGTCCCTTTGCTTGTGTAATTTTGTTGCCGTCTTTATGAGTAATGCTAGTAGCAGTTTCATTCTGATATATATATTTTTTTCTCTCTCTCTCTCTCTCTCTCTCTCTCTCTCTCTCTCTCTCTCTCTCTCTCTCTCTCTCTCTCTCTCTCTCTCTCTCTCTCTCTCTCTCTCTCTCTCTCTCTCTCTCTCTCTCTCTCTCTCCCCATTAGGAACTAGATATATTGCAGTATGGCGAATTATTATATTATTATATGCAAATGTTTTTTTTTATTCATGGTTCGTTTTGTATTCATTTTCCCCTTCTCGTTAATTAATTATCTCTCTCTCTCTCTCTCGCAGACAAATGGTGGCGCGGAGCATACAGGAGACGTTGCGGGCGGTGGTGGGCGTGCCCGAAGATGTACACACCGTCTTGGAGATCATGAACTCACTCTCGTCGAACGATGGTACGTATTCGGAGTGACCTTTGGCCTGTGAATTAGTATTTGTTTTTAAGACTTACTACTTAAGCTCCCTTTTCTCTCTCCCCGCTCATCTCCCGTCTCGCTTTTTCATCTTTTACTGTTTATTTGTCTTTTTTCTTTCTCCGTTTCTCTAATGTCTGTTTTTCTCTTCTTCGTTTCTGTGTTTTTCTTTCTTGTCCTTTTTCTTCTCATTTTATCTTTACGTCTTCGTCCTTTCGCTCCATTTCCTCTTCCTTCTCTCAGTGGCTCGCCTATAAAGGAAAGGGAGGGAGAGGGGAAGGAGGGGAAAAGGGAGAGGGGAAGGATGGAAGGGAGGAAGGGGAAAGGAAGGTTGTCGGCAAATACTGTGAATGTGTATGGCGATGTTTGATTTCTAATTATCCGTTCTGTTTGCTTGTCAGTTCGTTTGCTTGTGTCTTCTTGTGGTGGAGTCTCGTAGCGTATCATTCATTCACACACTGATATCACTTTTTTTCGTTTTCCTGTTTCGTTTGCTAGTCTCTGCAGTAATGTCTCTGTGTAGCTGAGCAGCCGTGATTCAAGCGCTGTGACACGGATGGGATAAACAGTAATAATGAGACGAGTCCACCGGTCGAAACGCTGCTGGCGCTCGTCCACTCTGCATGTGGATGGGGATTCCAACCGTCTGCGCCAGCGCTGGACGGGGTGGGGTGGGGGTCGGGTGGGGTACAGTG
>NC_051388.1:19516426-19528926 GCF_015228065.2 Penaeus monodon | reverse complement strand
TTAGTTGAGGTCACCGAGTTCAAGAGGAAAGTTTTATCATCAACATTATTATCATCTTCAGGTGGTGTTGGCAGTGTTATTTTTGTATTACTATGCTGCTACTAGTAATGTTGTTGTTGTTATCATTATTATTAATATTATTATTATCATCATTATTTTAGTATTATTATTACTTTTACTATTGTTGTTACTATTACTGCTACTACTGATATTACTAGTAATAGCGTTGCTGTTATTTATTATTATTATTATTATTATTATTATTATTATTATTACGATTTTATTTTAGTTCTAGTCCAACTACGACTGGTTTGACTGATATTCGTAATAAGTTTACAAGTAGAATTATACCGTTGAACCTTTTCGGTAAATAGATTCAAGGCGATAAAGCATTAAACACTACCTCTCCCGCTCTCTTCTCTTTTCCCTTTTCTCTTTTCTCTTTTCTCTTTTCTCTTTTCTATTTTCTATTTCTCTTTTCTATTTCTCTCTCTCTCTCTCTCTCTCTCTTTCTCTTTCTCTTTCTCTTTCTCTCTGTCTCTCTCTCTCTCTCTCTCTCTCTCTCTCTCTCTCTCTCTCTCAGACGCGTAAATGGATTCTGATATTGTTTTGCTTATTATTTATTTACCTACATGTCTATCTTCGCAATACTTGATATGATGATGATGCAGTTCGCCTCCACGTGATTTCTAGGTTACGTATCGAAATTATCAGTCTCATCGCTGGTCGTACAAAGGTCTATATAAGTACTTGTCTGTTATATATAGTACTTGCGTCATCGTACTGGTGTTGAATTGACCGGGCTTACATTGCGTCGTGCATATATATACCTGCCGGTCGTACACGTGCACACTTGCAGCATATTTACATAGTATGGAATGATCTTTTCAAATTGTTTAAGATGGATGGTGATAGTTGTGCGTTGCGTTTGGTTAGATAAGGACCGTGTTGTTTGTAGCCTTTTGTGTTATTCGCGTCGTTTTCCATGTGAATTGTTATTATTATTATTATTAGTAGTAGTAGTAGTAGTATATATATATTTGTATCATTAGCGACATCGTTATTATTACTCGTAATTCCGAAGTCTTATTGCTGATGTAATAATAGAAGTTTTAGCAGATGGACGTTGAAATGCCACCTTTGCCATTCCGTTTAGCAATGGGATTTCGACCGCCGGGCATTGGGGGGGGAGAGAGAGAGAGAGAGAGAGAGAGAGAGAGAGAGAGAGAGAGAGAGAGAGAGAGAGAGAGAGAGAGAGAGAGAAGGCGTAGAATGACACCTTAATACCTACGGCACTTGTTCATAATGTGATTACTTATTTATATATTATTAGCGAAATGTCTTTTTATTAGTATTACCTTATGAATTATATATTAATTGTCTTTATTCTTGAAAGATCGCGCGCGCGCGTGTGTGTGTGTGTTTGTGTGTCTTTGTGTGTTTAAATGTGTTCTACCCACGTGCAATTACCCTAGCACTTTGCTCCAAGGATTGGCCAAGATAGATTCTGTGCTTTTACGGCGACGCTTCGCAGTGGCTCTAGGACTGTTGTGCTGTTTTTTATGGCTTTCATCACGACCATGATCATTACCACTACTTGTATTGCGCTTGAGTTGATACCTATTTTTCGTTTTATTATTATTATTTTTTTTTTTAAATTAAGGTTACTGTTATTATTGTTATGATTATTGTTAATATCAATATTATTATTGTTACCATCACCGTCACTAGTATTATTGTCATTATTATAGTTTCTCTTTTCACTGTCATTAGCATCTTTTGCGTGGCGCTGAAATACCCTTCATAAGTCGTCGGCGACCTTTCCGCTAACGCTTCCCTCCTTGTTCCTTCGGCAGAGGCGGCGGTGAGGACGGAACTCATGGAACAAGTGCCCCAGATCGCGGTGCTGTGCCACGAGTACCCGGAACACCTGGGCGGGGTCGTGGCCAACAACCTGGTGCCCATGGTAGTCAAGTACCTCACAGACCCCAATAACCAGGTAAGAAACGGGGGGCGGTGGGGGAGGGGGATGGAGGGTGGGAGGGAGTTTGAGGTAGGAGGAGAAGGGGAGGGGGAGGTGGGGATGGGGATGGGGATGGGGGGAGTCAGGAAGAGAGAAAGAGAGGGGGAGGAAGAAAGGGAGAGAGAAAGGGGAAGGAGAGGGAGAAGAAAGCAGGGGGGAAGGGAAGAGGAAAAGAAGAAAGAAGAGGAGGGAAGAGAGAGAAGAGAATGAATAAGAAGGAAGGGGACCAGAGGAGGAGGAGGAGAAGAAGAAAGGGGCGAATGCAAAAAGGAAATGGTAGAATTGTAAGGAAGAGGAGAGGAGAGAGAGGAGCAAGGAGAAATGGCAGGGAAGGGGGCAATATCAGCGTTTGGTTTTCAAGTACAATGTAGTTTTTGTTTTAATTGCTCTAGTTATCTGTTATTTTTATCATTAGTGTTGTTGCTGCTAAAGTCATTGTCATTGGTTATCATTTTTCCAACGTGTGAAATTATGTCCCAACACTCTGGTGTTCCGCGAGTCTTATAATTAGGAAGATGTTTAAAGACATTGCTATCGAGAGGAGAAAAACAAGCAGTGGTAATAACACTGACAGCAACAATAACTACAATAAATGACGATGACGGCAGCACAGAAGGCGATGAACATTGCAATAGTGATACTGCAAATACTTCTGATCAGTAGAAATATGGAGGCGAAAACAAGTTTACTTTGCTTCTTTTGTCGATTTTTCAAGTAGAATGCCATTTGCTGTAGTTTGAGATGATTATTTGCTGATTATTTTTGTATTCCTGCTTTATTGCTCATTGTAATTGCCATCGTTATTGTCGTCATTGTCTAATGATGGTGGTAGCATTTTTTTTTTGTTTGTTTGTTATCCGCATCCTCCAGGCGCTCACTTCCCCCGCCCCTCCCCCGCCAGGTTCGCAAGACGTCACAGGCGGCGCTGCTGGTTCTGCTGGAGCAGGAGCTGGTGTCCCGCTCGGACGTGCACGACCAGGTGTGCCCCGTCATCCTGGACCTCACCTGCCCGGACGCCATGGACGACTTCAAGACAGAGGCTGTGGCGGTGAGTCGCGGCCGAGTCGCGGTTGCTTTTGCTCTTGTTTGAAAGTGTAAGGGTGGGGGTGGTGATGCATAAAAAATGTTTGCTAAGTTTTTTGTCGTTTAGTGGGAAAGTGCTTGATAAGATGGTGTTTATTTAGAGAAAAGATATCTGGAGTTTCTTTGTTTTTGTTTTTTTGCCTGATAACAAGATTGAAATAAAACCAAGATGATAAAAAATAAAATAAAACTTTTAGATAGGTTGATTTCTTGTGTTTTACTTGTGTATTAATGACGTGGCCGATGAGTCACATTCACGATCTTTATTATAATGTCTCGTGTAAAAAAAAAAAAAGTAAGGTTAAGTGAGGTAAGGATAGATGGTTGTTGTATTGTCTTCCTCCCACGGTATTAATATGCAAATGTCCTCGAGGTTAAATGAAGTGGGAAAAGGGTGGGGAAGGAGGGCGAGGGTCACGTCAGGTCAAGCGGATGTGTATGAGGGCGTGAGAGAGGAAGAGAGAGACGGCGAGAAGCGAGGTCAGGTCAGGTCAGGTTCACCCGAGTCACGTGTAAAAGAGGGTGACGTGGCACGGCGGGGGAGGGGGAGGGGAAAGGGGGGAAGGGGGAGGGATTTGGGGATAATGAATTTTAAGCAGATTGAAGGTAATAGATTTGTAGGGGGTATTTCGTGTGTTCGTTTGTATTAAGGGGTAAATGTACTGTGTGTTTTTCGCGTTGTCTTTATTACGTATTTTAGGCGTTAACGGAAGGGATTTCAAAAAGGCCGGTTTGCCCGTATACTCTGTTTGGTCATGATTGTCATTTTGTTCATTGACACGGTCACTGCATTGTTATTGGTACTTTGTGATATATTTTTTTTGTCGGGGGAGCTGCATATGGCAGTGGAAAGAAACAGGTGATACTTTTTAAATCGGTATTTCTTAAATATTGTCCTTCGTGTCCTTTTTTTTTTTCGTTGCAGCGATGCCCTCTCTTCCTTCCATTCCAGTCATTTCTCTCCAAGTTACTGAGGCTTAAGGAGAGAGGGTTAGGTGGTGTGGGCCAGGAAATTATTTTGATTTTATTATTTTTGTCGATTAGGCGAGAGAAAATAAAGGTGCTTTTGAGCGAGTGTGTGATAGTTCTTTTCTCTGAAGCGACCCAGGTATGAGTAGATAGGTGATGTCTTTCGCTCTATCATGCGTTCTGTTCCCTGCATCTATCCTGCGTCAGTTGCGTAACTCCGCCACTGAAGTGTTTCTGTGAGATCGTCTTAGCGTAGTGGCAAGAAGGACTTGTGCGTCGCCACGCCCACGGCGGGGGCGCTGTGAAAGACATGGGTAGTGAGATGTAAGACATGGCAACATCTCACTACCTTGTCTTTCACGGGGCTCGCCGTTGCCTCTTCCAGCGTGGTCTTCGTCGTCGTCAGCTGGCCCGCGTCGTCGACTTCTGCCTCCGGTGGTCTTGACTCGGCCCCTTTTCTGTAGATGGAGAGAACGAGAAAGAGAATTGGCCGAAAGGGAAGGCCGTGGCGTCCGCCGTGTGCCCGAGCGAGCGAGGAGCCGCCTGCAGAAGAGGAGCGTCGGAGCTGAGCGCGAGAAGGCCGACTCGTGCGGCGGGCTCTGGCATCAAACTGGTTTGTCATAGCTCGCTGATCGCTATACTATCACAGCCAGCTTTGATGAGCAGGGCCCGCCGCCCTTTCGCTCCCTCCCGGATGGGTGCGCGACGCCCCTTTCCCGCCCACGCTCCGCCCACGCCCGCGCTCTGGCACCTGCTGTGGATGGCGGGCGGGGCCGATTACCTGAACAGCGTTTTTTATTGTATTTATTACTTTTTCTTATTGTTTTTATTTTGGGAGTGTCTGGCGATTAGGCTTAGGTAGGAGAACTCAAGCTGCTTTCCCTTTTCCCTTATTTTCCTGCCCAGGAGAAAATGCGGGGCACGCCACGGCATCTCTCTCTCTCACACACACTCACACGCACACGCACACACACACACACACACACACACACACACACACACACACACACACACACACACACACACACACACACACACACACACACACACACACACACACACACACACACACGAACACGAACTCACGCCTCGACTCACTGACTCACAGAGCACCCAAGCTCCCTACCTACCTGACTCCCCATGAGCGGGGGGGGGGGGAGAGTCGTAGCTACAGCGGAATGAGCGCGAATGGGAATGGGTGTCAGGTTGTATTGATCCTTGGGTTGGTCTCGTGGTTTGGCTTAGGCCGACCGCCCGCCTACCTCCCCTGGCGGCCACGTGGGCGGAATACTGATGATCATTTCATCTTCACGCCCGCGATTCTCCTCTGCGTCTCTGTTTCCCCCCGCCCATCTCTTGGCCCTCTTCCTCCTCCCACGTCTATTCTTACTCCTGCCTGTCCTTTCGATCCTCTCTAGGCCGCCCTTCCCCTCCTCCTCTGTCCTCCTCCCTCCTCTCTCCCCCCCTTTCCTCCTTCCTCCTCCTCTGCCTCCTCCTCCGCCTCCTCCTCAACCTCCTACTCTTCCTCCTCCTCCTCCTCCTCCTCCTCCTCCTTCTTCCAATCTTCTTTTTCCCTCATTCCTTTCCTGCTCTCCACCCACGCATATTCCTACTCCTGCCTCCCCGTCGATCCCCTCTAGGCCACCCTTCCCCCCCCTCCTCCTCCTCCTCCTCCTCTTTCCTTCTCCTCCTCCTCCTCCTCCTCCTCCTCCTCCTCCTCCTCCTCCTCCTCCTCCTCCTCCTCCTCCTCCTCCTCCTCCTCCTCCTCCTTCCTCCTCCTCCTTCCTTTCCTCCCCCCTCCCCACCCTCGCCCCTCCCTTTCTCCCTTTCTGATCTTCAAACTACGAACTTCCTTCAACGAGATGATAGTTAGGTGCCAAGGATACACAAATCTGTAAAACGTAGTTATGTAAGAATTGAAGAGGCGTTTAATTAAGAAATGACAGTAGGACGAAAAAGAAAACAAAGGTTATTTCGAGATCAAAACTTCCCTCTAGAAGCGACTCGGGAAGATGGAATGAGGGAAAAGGTCATAGAAGGAAATATAAGAGGCAAGAGTAAGGTTTCTCTCCGTTACAAGATGGAGGAGAGGAGGAGGAGGAGGAGCAAGACAGGAGACCGAAGGTGGTGGAGGGAGAAGAAAGAAAATATCCGAAAGGTACTCGGTGAAAGAAGGACGAGGGTAAACGATGGAAGGAAAACCAGAGACGCGTCCTCCTGTTCTTCGCCGGTGCCGCCATCGGGAGGCCTGAGTCCCCTCGGGCGCGATCCGGAGGCGTTGCGGGAGCCGTCAAAGTGGGTGTGACGCGGAGAATGGACGTCGTATCACAGCCACCTTTGATGAGCTCGCGTCGCCTCCACCTGCAGCGAGTATCCCTTCTACGCCTTCTACGCCCACATCTTGTACGGTGACTATGTCTATGTCTGCTATATCCCACGCCTTCCACGCCGACGGCTTCGACGTCTCCATTCATGGTTATATCCACGCCGGCCTCGTGCGTTCGAGCTCGACGTCGGCATTGGTTGAGTACCTTCCACGGCGGCGTCTTCGAGGAGGAGAACCACCTGCAGAAGGCTTGGTGGAGGGAATCTTGACATTGGTTTGGCCTCGACGAAAGGGGTCTTTTGCGTCGACCGCGTATTTCTTTTTCAGTGCTTTATCTTTTCCCCATGTCCGTTTATTTTTCTTTCCTCTCTCCCTTTTTTCTCCGTCCATCATCCCACGACTTATTTGTCTGTTGATTGGTTCTGCATTCACTTGGTGTTATTTTTGGCCCGTGATATGATTTTTTTTCGTCTGTATGCTCGGGAGGCGAATGAGTGTTAAAGAAGGGCACGTGATAGAAATAGAACGCGAGATCCTACTAAGGGTTTTTGTATTTTTGTTCTCCTTCGATAATCTAATTTTCCCTAACGTCAAACCTCTCGTCCTCCTCTTCTTCACCTCGTGAATGTTAAATGCATTTTTATTTTCTTTGTTTCCCCTTCTTTTTTCCTTTTCTTTACTTTTACATTTTTTTTCTAATGTTGAATATTCTTCTGGTGTTTTGTTGCTTTCTCGCCTCATAACATTTTGCATCTCTGGATGTGTCCCCTTTTCCCTCCCTTCCTCCCCCTTCTCTCTCCCTCTCCCAGTCGTTCGTTGTCGTCAGTATTTTCTTTCACCGTCATTCGGTGGTCTTCCGTCGAGACGAGCCAGTGGCAAAGCCGTTAAGTTTGCTGTGGTGTGAAGTACACAGCATATCACAGCCTACTTGACGAGTTTTGACGCTGGCGGAGGCTGCTGCTGCTGTGCCGTCGGTCTTACTGCTAATGGTGATGATGGTGTTGGTGATGTTGCTGATGATGCTGTTGGTGGTGGAGTGATGATGACGATGCTGTTGGTGGTGGTGGTGATCGTGATGCCGCTGTTGGTGATTGGGGCTGACGGTGGTGGTGGTGACGACGCTGCCGTTGACAGTGGCGATGGTGGTGGTGGTGATGATGGCGCTGTCATTTCCACCGTTGCTTTTTGTTCTGGTGAGCTCTCTCCCTCTTTTCTTTTAAGGTGGTGTCTATTGTTGACGATGGGTCGATAGACTGACGTATGGATTGATTGAGATTTTTTTGTTTTGTTTTTGGGGTGATGTCTGTATGTTGTTACTATTTTTTCCCATTTTTTATCCGTGCCATGTAGGAAGATCTGACGGTTTATGTCGGTATTTACTGATTGTTTTCTTCAAGTGTATATTGATATCTTTCGCGTTTACGTCCTAAGAGCCCTGGGTCATGGTGGTGTGTAGAGAGGTTTGGTCTCGTTTGTTATTGGTCGTATATTTTGTCTTCGACAAAGCAGTCCATTTATTTCTTCCGTATAAAGCAACAACAGCTTGTTTTTGTATTTAGTTTAGTGTATTCGTTTGGCAAGATTTTTCCGCTCTCATTTCTTATTTTGTCATTAGTATAAGCATCATTGCTATTGGTTACTTTCACTATTATTATTATTGTTATTATTATTATTATGATTGTTATTCTTCTTATTATCATTTGCTGTCGGCGAGTCGCCGAGGCGTTCGTGCGTGCATGCGTGCGTGCGGGCTTGCGTCCGAGGGAGGGGCCAAGCCAGTAACCGGGGTCCCTCTAGAGCAGCAGCTGTGCGGGTCCTGGCTCACAAAGTGGCTGTTGTATGTCATTAGCTGCTCATCATATCACAGCCAGCTTTGATGAGCGAGAACTCGGCACCAAATCCAGCGAAAGGGATAACCCCTCCCCCCTCCTCCCACATCCACTCCCGCCTTCCCCTTCCCTCCTTTCCTTCGCCTCCAGTCCAGTCTTTCCATTCTGCCTCCCCCCTCCCCCCACCCCTCCCCTCCGTAAATGCACCGTCGCCGTCGCTTTTGTTTTTTTGTTCTTGTTTTGTTCGTTTTCTGTTTGTCTTCCCTTTTAAATGGGATCTAGGGCCATTGCTAGTATTATGTTTCTCGTTATTGTTGACAATGTTGTTGTTGCCATTTACCAGTTTTGTTATCATCGTTATTATTATTATTATTATTATTATTATTATTATTATTATTATTATTATTATTTATACTATCATTTTCATTACTACTACAACTGCTGCTACTAGTACCACTACTACGATCATTAAATTTACGATCTTCTATTCCTTATCCGTTATCATTATTATTGCTATTATTTCTACTACTACTACTACTTCTACTACTACTACTACTACTACTACTACTACTACTACTACTACTACTACTACTACTATTACTATTACTCTTACTACTGTTACTACTACTACTATTAAAACTACTACTATTTCTACTACTACTGCTTCTACTAGAGGGAGAGGGGGAAAGGGAGGGAGAGGAAGAGAGAGAGAGAGGGAGAGGAAGAGGAAGAGGAAGAGGAAAGAGAGAGAGAGGAAGAGGAAGAGAGAGAGAGAGGGAGAGGAAGAGAGAGGGAGAGGAGAGAGGAGGGAGAGAGAGAGAGAGAGAGAGGGGGAAGGGAGAGAGAGAGAGAGAGAGAGAGGGAGAGAGAGAGAGGAGGGGGAGAGAGAGAGGGAGAGAGAGAGAGAGAGGGAGAGAGAGAGAGAGAGAAAGTGGCTTGCGGGAAAAATCTAAATGGTATTAAAGCAGGAAAAGAAGTTCTAAAAAATAAAATGGTTGCCCCCTCCCTCCCCTTCCTTCCTTTCTTCCTTCCTTTATTTCGTTTTTTTTTTTCCTTCCCTATTTTTTGCCTTGCATGTTTCAGTTTCATTATTTCATGGTGATCCACATAATCAAGAAACTAGACAAAGGGAAAGGTGGAAGATAGATGGCGCTATGGGAATCAGAAAGGCAATTGGTTTCAATTAGAGTAGCAACAGGGCTTGCAACGCTCATCATTGCAAGGAAGACGTGGTGCGCGATGCAAATAGAAGGGTAAGATGATGGAGATGGCGGGGAGGGGGAGGGGGAGGTTGTTATGTAGCGCATCCGCGAGCCTCAAACTTCATTTGACCACATGGTGTGTGTGTGTGTGTGTGTGTGTGTGTGTGTGTGTGTGTGTGTGTGTGTGTGTGTGTGTGTGTGTGTGTGTGTGTGTGTGTGTGTGTGTGTGTGTGTGTGTTTTGACCGTGACGCCACATTATGGGAGGGCCACATTTCTCCCCCTCTCCCCCCCCCACCCTGTCCTCCCTCACGAGAGAACGCGAGTGGGGAGATAAAGGGGGAGGGGGAGGTTGTCGCAGTGGGGGCTCAGTGTCGTAGGGGCGGTGTCAAGGGCGATGTCAGAGGCGCCGTTTGTTTGTCACGTGGAGTGTCACATTGGGAGTCGTGCCGCTGTCCTCGTGGTCTTTTTTTTTAGGGGGGGGGGCAGGTAGACGGAGGTGGGGGGGATTAGGCAAGGAGAGGTTGATGAAGCCGTAGTACGACTCATCAGAGAGAGAGAGAGAGAGAGAGAGAGAGAGAGAGAGAGAGAGAGAGAGAGAGAGAGAGCAGGAGAGCATTAATTTTCATTTTAGGATATGGTAAGATTTTTGTTTTAAAAAAGAATCCCTTTTTTTCTTATCCATTCTTGACCTCTTGCTCCTCCCCCTCCCCCCTCCCTCCCCATCCTAACCCACCCGCCATATTGACATGCCCACCTCCTGCACACTGCACGTGGCGAAACATGGCCTGGGTGATAATGGCGTTTAGTGTAAATTATGATGGCAGTTAGAAGTATTCCGTCAATGTTACTTAATTAACGTAAGTAAACTAAGGTGGTTTATCTGCATGCACCCCCCCCCCCCCACTGCGCATGCGTGAAGCCAGAAGCCAAAAGGAGTAACGAGAGCGGAGCACAGAGCAGCACTGCGTCGCTTATCAGAGTGGGTGTGATGTGTGGTGTTGCGTCATATCACAGCCAGCTTTGATGAGCGGGGCGGCGGGGCACCACGACGCGGAGGGAGAGAAGACGCGCACCGGAGGACAGGGCCTGGGGCACGGGGCACGGGGGTACGTGCTCGGGGCCCTCAAGATTTTGATTTGCACACGCACGCACACACATACAGACTCTCACTCACACACGCACTCACTCACATACACACGTACATCGACAATGGCAATCACATTTACCAAAAGTGAAGGCTAGAATATTTATATCCTTAGACCTTGCATTGAAGATTTCTTCACGTTAAAATTTTTAAAAAGTATCACGGGGTAATGAATTCTCACTATTATTGAGGAACTTCAGCTTGAGTCGTTAGTCGCAGTGCCAATTAGGTGTAAGTGCCAACTATAATTAGCAGTGACGTGTCGTGAGTGATACTTGTTAGCGAGGAGATTCAAGAGGCGCTGTATTGACGCGCGCCAGTGAAATGCTTATGTCCAAAATTATTAAAAAAAAAAAAATAAATGTACGTGTCAGTGATGGTAAGATAAAATTTAAAAAAATAAATAAAAAGAAAACACGAACGGTATTTAGGGTCATGAGCTCGGCGTCCCTTCAGAATTTATTTGTTTTTGCATTTACGCATATGCTTACACCTAACAAGACGGAAGAGCATAGAGGCATTGAAAGGAGGGGAGCGAGGGAGGTGAGGGGAGCGGGGGGGGGGGGTAGTGATCTTGAGGGGAGATTATGTTGTTTTTCTCAATACCTGGGAACCTGACCCTGTGAGGACGCTCTCGTGGTGGCGATGGTCGAGAGGGAGAATGGGGAGAGAGTAGGATAGAGAGAGAGAGGGTGGGAGAGAGAGAGAGAGAGGGAGAGAGAGAGACGGGGAAGGGGGGATGTCCACACTTTTAGAATTGGATGCAGTCTCTCCTGCTTCGGTGTCTTCTTTTTCTCTCTCTCTTTGGTTCATTTATCTTGCCTTCCTTCCATCCACGTTCGTCGAATTTAAAAGGCTTTCTGTCCCCCACTTCACCTCCGCCTCCCCCCCCTCTCTCTCTCTCTCTCTCCATTTCACCCTCACATATACATTCTCTGCGGTATGTATTTTTTTTTTCTCTCATTCAAAATGTAGGAAAGAGAAGCTAAGAGAAGAGGAGTTGGGGGGGGGGGGTCGTTAGAGTGGTTTGTTGTTGTTTGTGTTGTGTGTAAGTGTGTAAATAGAGAGGGAGGAAGCAGGGGTAGAACGACGCTGTTTATTTTTTCCCTTGTTTTTTGTGTGTTTTTGTTTAGATGTATCACGGAGATGCGTTTGAGAGAGAGAGAGAGAGAGAGAGAGAGAGAGAGAGAGAGAGAGATCGCAATAGAAGAGAGAAGGTTGTATGGCGTGGAGGGGGAACGGGAAGGGCAAGAGAAAGGGGCGGGAGCAAGCAAGCAAGCGAGCGAGCGAGCAAGCATGTCTTCTGACGTAAGAGTGGCCGTGCCGGCGTGCAT
Organism: Penaeus monodon; assembly: GCF_015228065.2. Lineage (NCBI taxonomy): Eukaryota > Metazoa > Arthropoda > Malacostraca > Decapoda > Penaeidae > Penaeus > Penaeus monodon. The sequence goes on along the minus strand of NC_051388.1, from coordinate 19,517,015 downwards.
GTCCGTAGGCAGCGAGCGAGCGAGCCTACGAGAGAGGGCGGCCACACACGGAGCCTTATTATCCCCGTTATGCACCGCAGCTCATGTCCAAGATGGCGCCCCTGATCGGGCGGGAGATGACCGAGCGGCTGTTCCTGGAGCGGTTCACGCGCCTCTGCTCCGACGCCCTCTTCCAGGTCCGCAAGGTGTGCGCCTCCAACTTCGGCGACTTCTGCAGCGTGGTCGGCACGCAGCCCACCGAGGAGGTCCTGGTGAGTACACGCCCACGTTTTTAAAGAGGTAATGGAGGGGAAAATAGTCGACATAGATATGCTTCAGAAATGTAGTCGTTAATATGCGTAGATGGTGATAGATAAAGGTAAAGGGTAGGTAGGTGGAGAAAAAGGTAAGTTATAAACATTAACTGAAATCATTTATCTCTAAGCGTGGAATCATTTTGAACTTGCTATCCAAGTGTATTCTTTTTCTGTGGATGTATCTAGATTTTTGACATTCTGATTTCTTTTTCATTACCTCTGTTACTCGTTCTTTCATAATTATAAGTGTTTTTTTTTTTTTTTTTTTTTTTTAGTTCATGGATCGTAAGCTT
>NC_051388.1:19511527-19516326 GCF_015228065.2 Penaeus monodon | reverse complement strand
CCCCCTCCTCGTTCCTCATCCTCCCCTTCCCTCATCACTCAGCTAGCCCATCGCCTCTCTGGCAGTTCCCTTTTTCCCATACGTTTCCCCTCATCTCCCTCACCTTTCGTCTTGCCCTCTTCCCCCTGGTTTGCTCTCTCTCTCTCTCTGTCTCTCTCTCTCTCTCTCTCTCTCTCTCTCTCTCTCTCTCTCTCTCTCTCTCTCTCTCTCTCTCTCTCTCTCTCTCTCTCTCTCTCTCTCCCATCCATCCTCCGCACTCCCTCTCCTCCCTCTCTTCTCCCTCCTTCCCTCCTCCTCTCCCTCTCTCCCCCCCTTTCCCCCTCCCCCTCTCCCTTCCCCTCGCCTTCCCCTAGTCCCCCGCTCGCCCGGATGTCCTCAAGACCCAGCGGCCGCCCACATATTCGAGCAGTTATCACTCCTTCCCGCCTTCGTCGGCCTGTTAACCGGTCCTCCCGGAGGCCGACTCGAAAGGAGGGCGATTTGGAGAAAAAGTAACATCAGATTGGAATAGTGAGATCATGATAGCTGAAAGGAAGGAAAAAAAAATGGCAACAAAATAGGTCTTAAGTGAATGATGAGACGACAGGATTGACATTCTTTTGGGGTTTTCATTTGGTGGTGATAATGACCGCGATGGTGGTGATTATAATGGTAATGACGGTATTAACAGCGGAATAACATGGTAGATAGGGAGCTCCCTCATTTAGCCAGCCATGCTCCCATGAAGCAGCCCATGATTCCTTGCGTCTTTGGGATGACATACTCCCACGAGCAGAAAAAAAGTCTCCAATAAGATGAAAATTCAATACCAGTACACACACAGAAGTGTATACAGATTCACCCACGCGCGAACACACACACACACACACACACACTCTCTCTCTCTCTCTCTCTCTCTCTCTCTCTCTCTCTCTCTCTCTCTCTCTCTCTCTCTCTCTCTCTCTCTCTCTCTCTCTCTCTCTCTCTCTCTCTCTCTCTCACTCACTCACTCACTCACTCACTCACTCACTCACTCACTCACTCACTCACTCACTCTCACACACTCTATTATACGCACAGTCACAGGCACACACACACGTACTCGGTCAGTCAGACGAACGAACACGCAGGCGCCCCCAGCTCTCCCACTCACCCGCTTTCCCGAGTTCCTGGAAATGTGCATGGGGCTGCTCGCGCGTTCATAGAAGAGCGGGGGAGGAGGAGGAGGAGGAAGAGGAGGGAAAGTAGTAGTAGTAGTAGTGGAAGAAGAAAGAGAAAGAAGGAGGGGGAGGGCAAGGCGAAAGCGAGGCAGATGAAGAGGAGGAGGAGATGAGGGAAAGTAGAATAGTATTAATGTAAGAATAGGGGGAGAAAGAGGGGGACGGGGACGGAAAGGGGAAGTAGTAGTAGTGGTGGAAGAAGAAAGGAAGGGGAAGGGGAGGGGAGGAGAAGAAAGAGAAGAGGAGGGAGAAAGAGAAGAAGAAGAAGGAGAAAGAGAAAAAGAAAAAGAGGGAGAAAGAGAAGAAGAAGAAGAAGAGGAGGAGGAGGAGGGAAAAAGAGAGTAGGTGTAGGAGTACGGCTCTCGTGTTTGGTTGTGTACTTTTGTGTGTAGGGGAGAGGCCTGTTGTTCTAATTTGGTCTTGAATCGTCATGCGTTTGAAAAAAGTAAGCATTCCTTCAGCTGATTCATCCCTTTCCCCCTCCCTCCTATTTCTCTTTTCTCTTCCCATTTATCTCTTTCCCTCATTAATACATCTCTATTTATCTCCCTGTCTTGCGTCCACATCTTTCTTTTCCTTCCCTATCTTTCTTACTCTCTCCTCTCCGTCTCTCCACTTCTTCCCTCTCTCCTTCCTTCTATCTCCCTTCTCCATTCCCCCCTATCCCTCTCCCTCCCCCACACCCTTCATCCCTTCCTTCCTCCCTCCCACTTCCCTTCCTCCCCTCCCTCCCTCCTCCCTCTTCTCGCAGTGCGTTATCATTAGGAATAAAACAAACTCCACCTGCGTCAGATCGATAGGTTAAGGGCAAGGGAAGGCCGTGGCCCTCGGAACGCAGTCGTAGCGCCGATGTCGAAGTAGATATGAGTTCGGCTCTGCTTCTTGCCTCGCGTTTTTTGCCTTCTCTTTTTCTTGCTTTTTATCTTGCTGGCTTCGGGGGAGGGGCAAGGGGGGGTGGAGGCGGGATTGGTTGTGAGGGGGAGGGGGAATGCGGGAGGGAGGGAGGGGGAGAAGGAGAGAGAGAGAGAGAGAGCGAGAGCGAGAGAGAGGAAGGGGAAGCGGTGAGATGCAGAGACCGGCATGGGAAGGTCTCCGTTGAGGAATCTGAGCCGAGGGCGGCGGCGGCGGTGAAAGCAGCGTCAGTGCGCGCGGGAGTGCGTGCGGGCGGGCGCGCGGGAGAGAAAGAGAGGGAGAGAGAGCGTCTTTCGCTCAGGGAGAGGGAGCTGGAGGGCTCCGGCCGCCGCCTCCGCTCGCTCGCTCACTCGCTCCGAGCCCAACACGCGCACACGCACACGCCCCCTCCCCTCCCTGCCCCACCCCCCGCCATTCACTACTACTACTACTACTACTACACTTGTTTACTCTGGCACACACCGGGCGTACTACACCCATTCATGACCCCCCAGCCCACCCCCATCTATCCCCTTCTCACCCACCCTCTCCGAATCGCTCACACCTTCTCGCCCTCGCTCATATTCTTCCATGGCGAGGCTCATAAGTACGAGCCCCACCCCCCTGGCACTCTTCCCCCGCCGCTCCTCCTCCGCCTCCGCCTCCTGCTCCTCCGCCTTCTTCCCTTCTCCCCCTTTCGCTAACATCAGCAGTCTACCTTTAAACCCTCTTTGCACTCTGTACTCTTGACTCTTACTTTCGCTCGCTTCCTTTCCCCCAAACACTCTCTTCCCCTCCCTTACTCACTCGCTCCCCTTTCTCCCTCCTTCCTCCTCCTCCTCCTCCTCCTCCTCCCTCCTCCTCCTCCTCCTCCTCCTCCTCCTCCTCCTCCTCCTCCTCCTCCTCCTCCTCCCCCCCCCCCTCCCCCACCTTCTTTCTTTCATTCCTTCATCCGCGGGTTCCTTCAAGCACACACTGGAAAAAGGGGGTATTTTTTAAAAAAGTATTTTTGGCAAGGGGAAAACGCCACTGGGATAAGATGGCTGACGGAACATTTTCCCTTGTTTGTCTTCTTTCCTGTCTCGGTTTCCCTTTTTTATCATTTTTTGCGTCTTCTTTTTTCTGTTTCCTTTCTCTTTTCCCGTTTTCTTGTTCCCGGATGCAGTGAGGTGTCTTGTTGACTAACATTGTGATACGTTCAAGAAAAATAATATTTCGTTACATTTTCCTCCCGGTCGCGTTTATGTTCACGGCGAGGCATTATGGATTTAACTTCGTATGATTTCTTAAGGTCATTTTTCTTGATGCAAAATGGTGTGTGTCCTTCCTCCACGTTCGTTTATTTATTATTTATTTATATTCTGTTTCTTGTATTTATTTTTCATTTTTCGATTTTGACAAGCGCCGCCTTCCATTAACTTTATAGTTTTTATATGTTCATGTGTTATCTTATTTATGTTCGACACCAGTCTATTTTTAGTTCGATTTTTACAAGCACCTCTTTCCTTCAACGTTTTATTTGTTTTTTTATTTTTGTATTTGTTAATTACTCATTTCCTTGATTCTTCCTTAGATTTTTTTAGAAGCTTTTTTTTGCTGATTTATTTAATTATTTATTAGTTCTTTATTATTATTATTTTTTTTTTTACTAATTTCCTTGTGTGGTTCCCGCAGGTGTCCCGGTTCGTGTTCCTGTGCGAGGACGGCGTGTGGGGCGTGCGGAAGGCGTGCGCCGAGGTCTTCATGGGGGTGTCGTGCGCCTGCTCGCTCCCCACCAGGAAGAACAAGCTCTCCCCGCTCTTCGTCTCCCTGCTCACAGATCAGAGCAGGTCGGTGGGTTACTTTGGTTGGGGTGGGGTTGTGTGGAGGGAGGGGAGGGGGGAGCAGTTCTTATCTCCTGTTCTTCGGGCTGTTTGCTTGTTCTGTTTCTGGTTTTGTTTCTCTCTCTCTCTCTCTCTCTCTCTCTCTCTCTCTCTCTCTCTCTCTCTCTCTCTCTCTCTCTCTCTCTCTCTATATATATATATATATATATATATATATATATATATATATAATGTGTGTGTGTGTGTGTATATATATATATAATATAATATAATATATAATATAATATATATAACATAGGCTTATGTCGTATATCCCCGTAAGAAAAGTTACCAGTAAAAAAAAAAAAAAAAAAGAGATTGATTGACTAAACCGCCTCGGGCATCGGGGACGAGCGCAGAGGCAAAACTAGAGAAAGAAAGGGAGGAGGAGGAATAATAAGGATAGTAAGAACAAGGAGAAGCAGTGGAGGAGAGAGGGGGGAGAGAATTAAGGGGGAAGATGATAAGTAGGGAGGAAAGAGGAGTAGGAGGGAGGGGCGTTTTGCAAAGGTTTAAAGGCGGTGAAACTGTACGCCCCATGTTACTACCTTGTGTGTGTGTGTGTGTGTGTGTGTGTGTGTGTGTGTGTGTGTGTGTGTGTGTGTGTGTGTGTGTGTGTGTGTGTGTGTGTGTGTGTGTGTGTGTGTGTGTGTGTGTGTGTGTGTGTGTGTGCGTGCGTGCGTGCGTGCGTGTGCGTGTGTGAGAGAGAGAGAGAGAGAGAGAGAGAGAGAGAGAGAGAGAGAGAGAGAGAGAGAGAGAGAGAGAGTCAGACAGACAGACAGGCCAAAGCTAGAGAGAGGCAAGAAGTACCCCATATACAAGGGTGCAAGGGGGATAAGAAACAGCC
>NC_051388.1:19493245-19495745 GCF_015228065.2 Penaeus monodon | reverse complement strand
GTTTCATCTGCGAATAACCCTGAGTGTTTGTCCGGGGAAGAGATACCTCATCTTGTTCGGGCCAGAGCGGAAAGCGCCCGGCCACAGGAGGAGCGAGCAGGCGCCTTGCAGTCGAGAGATGCTGGCCTGGAGTGCCGTTCGCTCGAGGATGCACGAGTACAAATGCAGAGAGAGACGCACACACACTCTCACACATACACACCGGTATGAATGCTTTGGAATGGATCGTGTAGCTAAGCATTTTAGGTAGGAATTTTTCTTTTCTTTCGGCCGCACTGAAAGACAACTCGAGGGATATGATAAAATGCTCCAAGCATTAATCAAGGGGGGGGGGGTGTAAGCACTTGCTTGGAAGTTAACCTTTCTTAATGTATCAGCATATGCTTTACGGCATTAACTTGGAACTCAATTTCATGGTCACTTTTTTCATGCACCATGAGACTTTTTAAGTATCTTTGAACAGACAACTGAATGCGTGATAAGAAAATGAAAAAAAAAGACACTCATACAGATCCTGCACTATAATACAAAATTCAGACAACGTTTGACTGATCAAATTTATCTACTGACAGACAAAAATAATGTGATAAAAAAGAATCAGTCAATGACTATTCACCTCAACCTTTGTTCATTGAAGTGAACCGATTATCTGGTTACAAAATTTCACCCCCAAAAATCAGCAACTGCCCATTTTTTTAAAGATCACAATGCAGGTTAACATACAGAGAAAGTAAGAGAGATTTTTCTTTAGAAAATAAAAAAATTAATCTTTCAAAAAGGAGTGGTAGGTTCTTGCCCGAACACCAATGACTTTTCCCTCATCGGACTGTGATAACACAGGCTGAGCTTTGTTCAGTGAGCACTTTTCCCCAATGCTGGCTGGCCCTAGAGGCAAACAAAACAGTTCCTCAATGACACAGTAAAGGAAGTTTTAGACGATTAAAAGCTTTTTATAGTGTAATCATTTCATGGGACCTACAAGGACCAAAATGCTATATATATATATAAAAATCAAAAACTTCTTCTGTAAAAAGGAACAAGCTACAACCCACAAGTTGTTATACACATCCCAATTTACAACATAAGCCAAATGAATAATCATGTATCATGATATCGGCTATAATAAAATTTGTCTTATCAATCAAAGAGTACATAAATATGTACTTTTCAAAGCACATAAAATGTTTGGGCTGCCCATCCAAAGAACAGTGAGCATCAATATAACAGCGTACATGTGATTATTATAACAAGGGGAGTCACCTGTAAGATGCACAGCCTTATAATGCACCTCTCATCTCACCAAACATTGGACACACGTATTCTGTACCAATATGGAGGTGAAGTTTGATGATATATATATCAATATCTTTTTAAAGCACAATAAATGAGTATAGGTCTAAGGGGGATTTCATTTTCAATGTGAAATTACCCTTCATATTGAACCTAAAAATCAATTATATCTTTTCAGGCTCAATTCTTGCTGTAAATTGGTTTGAAACGCTCATTTTCACTCGAAAGACAGAGCGAGAGAGAAATGGCAATGAACCTAGTTGCCTTATTCTTCACAAATCAAGATTTTATGGTGTGCTGGTGCATATTGCACACCCGTGATGGCAGGAAGAGAGAAAGGAGAGAAGATAAAGGAAGAGTAGAAAGGAGGAAGTCTAGTATAACCTCCATTATAACGTAGGGTCTTGAGGGTCAACGAAGACTTCGGTGTTGACGGGATAGCTGGCGACGTGACCCACGTCTCTGTCTTTGTTCATTGCGTAGCTGCTCGAGTGTCTTGTACTTGTGTGTCGCCTCGTTCTCTGGGTTCTGGCAGTACTCTGTGGGTCAAGAAAGCATTGTTGTTATCGCTAATGTGATTGGGGTGGGGTTCATATACTTTTGCATTACATTCATTCATCGGTTTATATACAACTAATTTACTTTTTCGTATACATTTTTTGTCAGATGCTGATAGTAAAGACCTCCACAAATAGCTCAATACATGTAGCGGCACAACCACTACTGCGTCATAACGAACCCACCATACACACTATAATTCAATAAGCAAGAAATGGGGTCGCCAGCACTTGGCACGTCCTCTTTTCTTTTTTGGATGCGGACCGGTAGGGCCCCTGTCGCTCGCCAGGAGGATCAGGTTCGGGAGGAAGAGTCGGCACCAGTCGGGCAGTGGCAGCGCTTGTTCAGCCACGAGTCTCCCACACAGGAAGGCATATGACTGCCGCTGCGACCACGTGGAGGCATATGCGAATCGGACCTTCAGCTGTTCGCTAATCGCCTCCACGTACTTTTGGTCGCCCTCACAGCCTAGTTGTCGCACCAGCTGGCATACCTGAAAAAAAAAAAAAAAACACAATTGTGACTCAGAACTCCCATAACGAAATTCTTCTCGAAACCTACTACCACAGTCTACTCTCACTGTTCATTAAAGAATCTCCCTGGGAGAAGCACTTACCACCGTGTAACAAGTGCGTTCTGATGTGTACCATTT
>NC_051388.1:19479647-19482147 GCF_015228065.2 Penaeus monodon | reverse complement strand
CTGTAAATATGTTATAGGTTTTGTGGCATAGGCTGCTATTATCAGCTCTTTGTGTTTATTACCAGGAACGGGTTGTAGTCACATGTAAGTTACTCCTAACTTCATTGTGTTTGAAATCACTTTTCTTAAAGCTTGATTGCTTGAACTCCTATGAATCAAGTTCACGTCATATACTTTACTTTAAAACAAGAAGTGAAATCACGGGTGTTCTTCATACTTGTAAGCATTACAATATTTATGTAATGTAAATAGCAATACCTATCAACAAAGGAGCCAGACTAGTTACACATATTAGCCACCATCTGAGTAGCATTACTGCTAGCTCTGATAATGCTGCCACAACTCCACTGATGAGCAACAGATATGATCAGTCTCAGAAAGAAATAAGGCTTTTGTGACTTCTTAGTCATATAATAACACTTTACAAAATCTTATTCACGTACATTTTTCTTCTTCCATGGTATTTATCATGAACAGGAATAATAATAATAATAATAATAATAATAATAATAATAATAATAATAATAATAATAGTAAAAAGACAAACAGGAGAAAAACCCATAAAATCAAATAACCATCTACACTTTTATTTATTTACCAGCTTTATATAAAAACAAAAACAAATATATATTTTTTATTTTAGCTTTCGGCTCTTAATAGTATAAGCCTTAATACCCGTAGCTTCTCCATCGTAACGGTTGAGCTCTTTCCTCACTTGTTGTACCTAAAAGGGACAAAGAAAATATCTCTTAATGAAAAATGTATTAATATCTTACTGCAAAATTATGTCTAACTGCTTTTTGTATTTTTTGGAAGATCATGATCATCAATTTTCTAAATATAAATTATCCTTTGACATCAGCTGTAATGGCTATTCTTTGGTTCCTAATTTCTATGATTTTTTCTCTCTTTATGCAAACTCTGTTTATTTCAAAAACAAGTACTTGTAGAAAATGTGGGGGGTGATTTAGAAATGTATTTTCTTGTTTACCACATTCTACTGATCTATTAGTCTACTTTCGATATAGGTTATAAGTAATTCATAGGTTTTTGCTTTTTGTGGTTTACAGAGTTCATTTTTTTTCCAGTGATAAAACAGCATAATTATATGGGTGTGAGTGAGGTGGGACACCACAACCGTGGCCCCATGCTTGTCTCACAAAGAAGAGATCAGCTGTTATACCCCCTATCTGGATCACAGGTAAAGTAATGCTAAGCATCTAATCAGACAAAGGTAATACTGCCAATAGGTAAAACTCCCATACAGGGACTGCCTTAACCTGAGCAGAGAAGTCTTCATGTATATATATATATAATATAATATAATATAATATAATTAAAATTATAATAATAATAATAATTCACAGCTTATCATTATATTACAGGACATGGGCCTCTCTTTAATCTTGATTGAGAGGTTGTGTGGCAATGTCACCCTTGCCTGATTAGAAGCCTTTCCTAATCAATCATGCTCCAGTGGGGATTCAAATACTAGACTTCTGAAATGGGAGGTGATACATGCAAGCAATTGTGCGTGCATGTGCATGCAGATACAGACACAGACACACACAGGGAGGGAGAGAGGGAGAGGGAGAGAGAGGGAGAAGGAGAGGAAGAGGGAGAGAGGGGGAGAAGGAGAGGAGAGAGGGGGAGAAGGAGAGGAAGAGAGGGGGAGAAGGAGAGGGAGAGAGGGGGAGAGAGGGGAGGGAGAGAGGGGGAGAAGGAAAGGAGGAGAGGGGGAGAAGGAGAGGGAGAGAGGGGGAGAAGGAGAGGGAGAGAGGGGGAGAAGGAGAGGGAGAGAGGGGGAGAAGGAGAGGGAGAGAGGGGGAGAAGGAGAGAGAGAGGAGAGGGAGAGAGGGGGAAAGGGAGAGGGAGAGGGAGAAGGGGAAAAAAGAGAGAGGGAGAAGGGGAAAAAAGAGAGAGAGAGAGAGAGAGAGAGAGAGAGAGAGAGAGAGAGAGAGAGAGAGAGAGAGAGAGAGAGAGAGAGAGAGAGAGAGAGAGAGAGAGAGAGAGAGAGAGAGAGAGAGAGGGAGTGACCATACCTGTCCTCTCCTCTTCTTCAGCTTGGCCTGGTACTTTTTCTTGTACTGCACTCTGGGGTTCTGCAATTCCTTCTTGCGGTATGCTGTCAGGCCCTTGTTCTTTGAGATCTCGTAGTTGATGGTGCGCTTGGTCTGTGGATCCACCACCTTCCCCACTTCTAGTCATTTGAGGGGGGAAAAAAATTGTAGTGAACATTTATTAAAAATTATCTGTGACTGACACTGTGGGACATGTGACTTGACCCTTCTCTGATTAACAGTGTTAGGTTACGTTTGTTATTATTCAATACATAATAAAATATTTTCATAAAATGTATTCCTAAGGCCTCATGCAAATAAGTCATAATAAAGTATGTAGTTCACAACATCCAAATGTCTGTAAATACATATGTACATTAGAACATTGTCCTTATTTTCATTACATACATATCTATCTCCTTTTCTATTACCTTCCTGAT
>NC_051388.1:19469647-19474647 GCF_015228065.2 Penaeus monodon | reverse complement strand
TGTGGTCCAGATCATTGCTCATGATATTCCTTATATCATAGTGCAAAGAATCTTAAAACACAACATAGATAGTCCTTCTGTGCCCTTTTTTAAAACATATTGTGCAGTGATTGATCACTTGATATGAGATTAAAGCTATGTGGTTATTTACATTTTACTTTAGGCAAATCATAAGATCTGCTCTTTATCTTATTTTCACATATTTTTCAATATTATAATCAATATTAGCTGATCTGCATTACATTGTAATATCTAACAAACTTCATCATTATTCAACTTCTCTATTAATATTCATAATTGCTCTATTCATTCAGACTGATGCAATCCTCAACTTACTCTGAATCCTCTCATCGCTTGTGTCTGTGCCAATGTACCTCCACTTTTTGTTGCCCCAGGCCCTGTCATCAGGCAACCTCTCTTCATCTTCATCTTCAATGTCGTCATCCATATACAGTTCATCCTCGTCTTCATCTTCATCTTCCTTTTCTTGCTCCCCATCATCCTCTCCTTCCTCTTCTTCTTCCTCTTCATCTGTGTCACTGTACTCAAACTCCTCCTCTGATGATCCTGAGTCAATACCAAGAACTTGTTCCTGTTGGCAATGACGAAGTTTAAAAAATAAGTTCAAATGTGGTATTAGAATCAACTAATTTCATTTGGAATAATGAAGTAGTGATGCATCTGTGATATTAGAATAAAATATTAACCCGTACAATCCGGATGATGTGACCATACCGTCATGAATAAATATGGCTGAGGGCAGGTGTTCATGCCATCAAGGGAAAATTTAGGAATTTAGGCATTTAGGAAGGGGCTTCTGCATGATTTCTACTGATAAACAAGTGTGAACTGTACCATCTGTGAGCCATGACTGGAAGAGTGCCAGCTCCAGGGAGGAGACTATTTCCATGTTCAGGATCCTATTCCTACATGCCATGACCAGTGACACAGGTTGTATTACAGAAAATTTAATGTTATGAAAAAATTTAAGCCCGATAAAAGTAACAAAGTGTTATTTATTGTTATTATTATTACACTGAGTTATGGACTTCCCAGAGAGATGATACAGAGTCTGGAGGAAAACAGTGTATTACCATCTGGATAAAGCAAATGAAATGACAAATATAGACATTGGAAAAAAAAAAGAAAAAAAAGCCTATGCAGAAAAAGAGAAAACTACACTGCTAAGAGGGGGCATGGAGTCTTGTCAATGAACACGAGCGTTTATGTGCGCTTCCTCTTCAAGCCATCAGAGGGGCAGCTCAAGTAAGCCTAATGCCTGTATTTTGGGCCACGTGATGGAGTGAAGCAATGGGTTAACAATGCTTAAAAATGATGTTGAAACAGAATATACACAGAGGTGGAACAATGAATTAACAGGGTTTAAGCAATGTTTTAGCAAAATTAGAAAGATGTTAATATATTTCCAAGCACTGTGTTGATAGTGATAGAATCATGCCTTTTTGGTATGCCGAGAAATCTAAAAATTATCATAAAACAACAAATACTTAAATAATAAAGAAATGAAACAAGTTTTCATTATCATGTCTTGAATCTTCATTGCAACAAGACTGTATGCAATTACAGGACTGTATGAAGACACAATATATACTAAAATGAGTCCGGGTCACAAAAGAGGACATGTTTTAAGTTTAATAAACACTGGAAATCAGGAAATGACATTTCATGATTAAGATGTAGATTATTAACCCATTGCCGACGGGTGGCATGTATGCACATGCCATGGCATGGCGGGATCATCTGCTGGGGGCACGTACGCACATTCCATAGAGTATGTATGGACATGCCATGATTTTTTTTTGTTACAATCACGGCAAAAGATTATTTTTCTGCCAGTGAAAGTGTGATTAAGTCGGTTTTAACACTCTCATTTTTACCATGCAACAAACAAAAAAAATGCAACAAACCGACGATTTCAACTCCATGATGCCGCACACTGCTTATTTTATTCGGACTATAGACCGAATAATGATCAACTATGGAGTCTATATAACAACAAAAATACCCTTCAGTCTCGATTTATCAGGAAGTTTGGCAAGTAGAGACTTTAAAAAATAATGAAAACTGAAAATACAACATATCTTCGTAGTATTACGAAGAAACCGCATGGGATGCTGGTATTTGGCATGACTGGCCGCGCATGCTAGGGCGATGATATAAGCCCCCGGCAGCGAGGCCCCGGCCTCTATGAATGCTACCCGTCAGTTATGGGTTAAAGTGAAAGACACTTATGAAAATTTATGAGTAATTGTGATCATATCTCATACAAAAAACCTTGGATTTTATGCTGTGGATGAAAGTCATGAAACTAACACTCTTACAAATGATATCAAAATCATATTGAAACAAACCTTATCCTTATTCCAATAGCATAAATGTTATACATGTAAACTTACATCTAATATAACTTTAGTACAAAAATTTATTTCCTTCATACAATATAACTTGAGCATAATGTTAATAGCATGTTTGAAAACAATAATGAGGTCATAATTAGGTATGTATGTATTCATTCTTCTGTAAAGATATCTTGGCTCGTATTAGATTATGTGATAGAGATTAGCATGCAGTACATTCCACTATCTTGTACTATAGGAACCAATTCTTTCTTTATTAAAGTGTAAAGTTACAGATTTCATATCAAAATATACAATATGTATATTACAAATGCTGAAATTCATGTACCCAACTCCATAAGGATTTATCCATATACTGTAATTAACATATGGCTAAGCTGAATCAGCTGATAAATCTGAGAAACTGGCACAGGAAACAGATGTAATTTTAACCCAACAGGAGCAATTACAATCTTTGCACAAAAAATCCAATGACATGCCTTACCTTCGAGCTCTCATTTCTAGCCATGAGCCTCTTGGTTAGACCGAGAACATTTTTGTCCTTTTCATCCTCGAAGTCATCCACTTCATCGTACACATAACCCCGGCTACTTGGGTCAATGAGGGTGTTTTCATATGCATTCTGTTCCTGCATGCCAAACATTCTGTCTTTCCCCTTTTTTTTGCCGACACCTTTTCCTCCCCCTCCTCCTCCCATTCTGAAATACAATGAGTTTAGAGTAAATAATGGAACTAAATTTTACATATTAAATAATGGTAAGCATGGATCTAATATACAATCGTAATTAAGAGTGCTAATCAATTCTGTCATATGCAATTTTTTGTGGATTTGAAAGGTCTGCTGCACAAATACCAAAAACCTCTAATGAAAGATGGCTGTTAGTTCATTCTTACTTTACATGACATTATTATGCCCTACTTCATGCTAAAGTTTTGTTAATGGGTACTACAATGCCTACTTAAAACTGTAGGAGCAGAAGTTTTAGTACTGGACTTTATTAACTGCAAGGTAAAAAAAAATATATGGATTGAAGGCTAACAAATGCTTAACCATTTATCATCTGTAACATCTATGACAAATGCATCTAATATCATAAATATCAACCAATCATATGTTATACTACATCTTAACCAACCAAACAAACAGTTGCTTCTCACATATGCCATAAAATACAGGATCTAACCAAAGTGATGTATATGACAGAAGCTGCAAGTGAAATTTGTCCTTACAAATTATGCAACTTTTGTAGATCTCCTTAACATTACTGTCAAATAAGGTACTATTGGGCATGTTATTCATAATCTGAAAAAGCTTTACTTAACATTGGGAGTGGAAAAGTCATAAGTGAATTTTACAATTTTACAATTTATCAATCCATGAAGTACATAGCTATATGGTATAATTTATTTATAGTGATTTGCACTACCAAAAATTCCTTGGAATTTTTAGCAATGTCAGAATCATGACATAACTACTAGTTAGTGGTTAACTTAATTAGCTGAAAACATGTATGAGATCTTGTACTAAAAAAGACCCTACATTTTGTGGTGACACAATGTCAAGCAACTGCTGCTGTTTGTGCTTTGGGCACTCCAGAAAAGGATAAGAAAAAGCTACCACATACATTCTGGAAGAACAAACTAGATCTGGTTCCTTATTTGGCAGTAAATAAACTAGGAGATCTACCTACTTTGGCCTTAAATCAGTGGTTCTCAACCTTTTGACATGACTGTAACCCCAGTATATTCTACAATGTATAGACTGCCCTCTACACACACACGCATGCACTCTCATAATACATGAAATGAAAGCTAAAAAGAATGAATTGAAATTAGCATGGCATATACAGTGTAAATGATTGTTCTTACTATTGGAACAGTTATTTTAAAGTACTTTTAAGGCAGAATATTAATCTCAGCTGTGATGCTGTAGCTAAAGTGTTGCAGAAAGAGGTATGAATTAAGCATTAATATTTTCATAAAACTAGGAGCTTTTCAGCTATAAAATCATTAGGAATGAATGTACTTCAAATGAAGCTATTTATTCATAACATGTCTAATACATCTCTTGTGCTATGAAAACATTAGTTTTCATTCCCACTCTTTTCTACAATTGTCCAAATGACTAGTGTTAATGATCTATTACACTTAATCATGATAAGCTTGAAAAGACTCACAACATAACACAGAACTCAAAATAATAACTTTATCTTGGTTTGTATCATTATAGTATCTCATATAGGTTTTACTTCCCCAAAAATACCACTATCTCAAAATGCTTCTTGTCTGAGAAAACATTAGACAACCTACAGGCACTTTATTGCCAGAATATATATATATTAGACATTTAATGGACTCTGATGGACTACTTAAAGGCAGAGGCCAGTGGCATGTGTATGGGTCTGTTGAGACATGCAGGTGTGGTAAATATTTCTTATTTACTTTACACTGTGTACACAGTGCAAATGTTTGAACTTTGTTTTAGTAGTTTGGTGTAAAATATGTAAAAGCTTCTCATTTTAGGGGGAGGGGGATTACAATGATAAAACAGAAAATGAGGGGTGTTACATACTAAAAAAATACCAAATGTATTACCTACTACAACTATCAAGTAGTTACAGC
>NC_051388.1:19464115-19466615 GCF_015228065.2 Penaeus monodon | reverse complement strand
AAATTGTAGGTGAACTTGTAAGTTTTTCAGTAAGTTGATAGAAAATGGCAAAGAGAAACATGTGTGATATAATTTTTTATTGTCTCATTATTAAGGTGTGTAGACTTCTTTTGTGACACATACCAATTAGTTCCTTGCTCAGAATGCTGATATATATAATAATCTTCAAGAATTACTCCTGCAAGTTACTGATTCTAACCATTACTATATTCTCTTTTCAAAGAATCACAACTGCTTGCTACTTACACTGAAACTTTTCTTTTTCTAGACTGCCCTTCGAGGTTTCAGTCAAGGCTTCCTCCTACAGCTTGCAGTGAAGATTATCCCGTCCCTACCCCGACTCCTGGGGAGACCCTCGAAGATCTATGACTTGCTGACCAACCCACATAACTTCCAAGCTGGCATTTTCCTAGCTTGGTTTATGTCTGTGTTTAAGGTATGGAAAAGAGTGTGAGAGAGAATATGAAAGAATGTGAGTGAGTGAGTGAGTGAGTGAGGGAGGGAGAAATGGAAAGGGAGAGAAAAGTGGAGGGAGAAAGAGAGATGGGAGAGGAGGAGAGGGAACAAAGGGAAATAGGTAGGTCAGGGAGGGAGCAGAGGGTGATTGGTAGGGCAGGAGAGGGAGTAGAAGGAGAAGGAGAGGGAGAGAGACAAAAAGTATTGAGAAAAAGAGATAAAGAAATACAGGGTTAGGAAAGGTAAGTGGCACAAGACAAGTGACAGAGGGGGTTTTGCTATCCTCATCAACAGGGTAGAACAGCAACTTTATAAAGCATAATTTTCTTTATCCTCCCTTGCAGGGGACATGCTGCTTGGGTCGCTGGTGGAGTGGAAAAGATGAGGCAGCACACGGGGCAGTGGCAGGGGTTCTGTCTGCTCTCTCTATGTATTTCTACTCTGCCCCATCACTAGCTTTGTACATAATGTGGAAGGCCATTGAGGTTTGTCAATTTTTTTTAATTTTGTCATTATTAAATTTATAATTATTGTTTCTTAGCTGGCATTATGTTATTTTTTTTTATTGAAGAAATTTATGTCATATTGTATATGTTTTTATGACTGAAGAATAGATTGCATTTACATCATGTGTATTTTTATATTTTTATCTGCTATCTTATTTTATAGGTGTGTGTTTGACAAAAATGTGCTGTTATTATATTTAATGAATAGGGAATTAATATTTAGGAATATCTAAACACTCATCAGAGCATATACGAGAAAGGCTGTGATGATGGTTATCTTCCTCGTATTCCTGGCTCTGTGGAGTTCCTGTATGCCCTGTGTACAGGGTACCTCTTCCACAGTGCTGTGTGGGAGAGCTTTAACATGAAGCCTTCCTACTGGCGGTTTCTGGATAGGCTGACATGGAGCAGGTAAACCATGGGTCTGTTGAGGCTTGGTCTCATTCCTTCAATATTGAAAGTTGATGTGATAACCTTTTTTTTTTTTTAGAGTAGTGATATATATAAAAAAGAAAAAAGAAAAAAAAAAGAATAATGATACTTTGCTTTTCACTGAATTTCATAGAAATGATCAAAAGATAGGTTGATATTATTATTATGACTTTGAAGATCAATTGATTTAGATGAAAGAAAATGATAGAAATATTAGACATATTGCTTTACGGATATAATGAATAGAGGCCTGTAGCAGCAAGTGAGCTTTCATATTATCTTCTTTATCAAAATAACTTGTAATGTGCTCAGAAATAAAAAAGCATAATAGTGAACATTGTTTCTAGAATGAGTGAATACAACCGCCACCTCCTCACTCCCTATGGACTGGAGAGCAGCAAAGAGTTTGCTAACTACTGGCCAAAGTACCGTCTTGATCATGTCACCGACAGCTTCATGCAAGAGTTTCAAGAGGTAATAGCAAGAGGAAGATACTAGCCAGGGACTTTGGAGAAATTTCTCTTCCTTCTCACCGCAGATGGTGCTATCCTGTTGTTATCTTGTTAAAAGAATTTGATCAATTGCATGTATATATGTGTAAAAGACAATAGTATGAGAGATTATAAGAGATTAATTTATCATGTATGTTATGAGAGATTTCTTTATCATGTATGTATACATCTGTACTATGGATTCTTACATACATATGCAACTGCAGTGTATGAACATAAATGAGATTCTATTTCTAAGCTCTCCATATCTTTCTCTGTGGAATCTTGACTCACTATAGACACATTTCCAAGTAATTCTATCACAGGGAGACTTGCAAATAGTGTCTATAATCGAGTAATCAATGGCAAACGTTGACTTACTATGTTGTTCAAGAAGGGAACAATCTTAAGGACAAATCTCACATTGGGAACCTTTTTCTAACTGAACATGCTTCCGTAGGTAATGAGGTCGGCGAAGAAGGCTTGTCAAACACTGCCTCATATTTTTTTTTTCTTTAGATATGAATATATAGATATGTATGCAGTACATGTTATTTTTTTTTTCATGAGGTTTGGCTGAAAGTCGGCCATAGGAAAGGGCTTTTGGCTGCTCTC
>NC_051388.1:19456615-19459115 GCF_015228065.2 Penaeus monodon | reverse complement strand
TTTTTTTTGTATTGGATGAGATAATGATGCCTAAAGGTTCATCTTGAAGGTAACATAAAAAGATTAAAGATTGTAATCAATTTTGGGATCAGAGAGGGTAATTATAAACTTGGTATACTTGATCAGACGAATCAGAGTGGGAAGAAGTTAGAACAAAGGGAGAATATTATTAGGATTTATCATGTGAAAGCAATGGATTTTGAGAAATGAATATACTTCTTACGTCAGCAATTACTGCTGAGAGACTCCAGTTGCCTGAAAAAGAGAAGAACAATCTGCAAAACTGCCTGCCTGTCTATCTATTTATTTATTTATCTATGTACCTAATCTTTAATCTGTCTGGCTGTTTCTCTCTCACTAAATATATATATATATATATATATATATATATATATATATATATATATATATATATATATATATATTGTATATATATGTATATCTATCTATATATATATATATATATATTATATATATATATATATATATATATATTAGTATGTACACACACAGACACACACATATATATATATGTGTAATACTATATACATATATACAATATATATATATTTATATATATATTATATATATATATATATATATATATATATATATATATATATATATATATATACATGTATATACAATATATATATATATATATATACATATATATATATATATATATATATATATATATATATATCATCATCATCATCATCATCATCATCATCATCATCATCATCATCATCATCATCATCATCATCATCATCATCATCAAGGGGCTAACGCCGACGGGGGCGCATGGCCGCATCCACCCTTCACTTCCAGCCACGAGGATCCCTCGAGGTGAGTCTCCAGGCAGGCCCATGGCCCATCTCTAATTCCTCATGACAGGTCTCGTCGAGCTGCCCAAGCTCGACGAGACCCAGGGTTGTCTCACAGAGAGACAACCTGATGGGCAGGGTCGTCCACAGGGAGACGAGCTAGGTGGCCATATAGCCTGAGTTGGCGATCCCAGATTATGCAAGTAACAGGTCCCCTGCCAGTCTCACGGTGTAACCACTGGTTGGACACGTGGTCCTGCCAACTGTAGCCCATGATCCGGCGAAGGGACTTGTTACAAAAGGCATCAAGGCGAGACTCCAAGACACTGGATAGCGTCCAGGTTTTGCTTCCATAGAGCAAAACTGGCAGTATCAAGGCCTTGAAGACACGCAGCTTGGTCCTTCTGCATAGGTACTGACATCTCCAAACGCTCTTGTTGGCCTAGGGGCTTCGCCTCATTGCTGAATGCATCAAGAGCCGCCACAAGTGACTCCAAGGACTCAGATAGGATGGCAACATCGTCGGCAAAGTCAAGGTCTGAGACCGTGATATTGCCTAGTGTTGCTCCACACTGACTTTGGCTAGTAGCTCTGCCCATTATCCAGTCCATACAGGTGTTGAAAAGTGTTGGTGCAAGGACACAGCCTTGCCTCACCCCTGAATTAACAGGAAAGAAGTTCGACATACCCCCACCACACTTTACAGCACTTTCAGTACCAGTATAAAGGCTTGCTATCAGGCCAATAATCTGTGTCGGAATTCCCCTGAGTCTCAGGATCTCCCATAGCGATTCCCGATGCACCGAGTCAAGCGCCTTCTTGAGGTCGATGTAGGTTGCAAGCAACCCACGACCAAACTCACGACGGCGTTCCACAATTACCCGAAGCGCTAGTATACGGTCTATCGTGGACTTGCCAGGAGTAAATCCAGACTGCTCCGGTCTCTGATGCCTCAGTAGGTGGTTGCGGATCCGTTTCAGAATAATGTGGGGGAGAACCTTGACTGGTATGCTGAGCAGTGTAATGCCACGGTAGTTGCTACAATCCCAACGAACCCCTTTCCCTTTCCAGAGAGGGATGACCACACCCCTCAGCAGGTCAGGGGGAATGGTACCAGACTGCCAGATGGCAGTCAGGACTGTATGCAGGCCCCGAGCCATAGGTTCACCCCCAGCCTTTAGCAGTTCAGCAGGGATATCACATATGCCTGCAGCTTTCCCACTCTTCAGCTTGGAAATCGCCATCCTAACCTCTGTTAGGGTAGGAGGTTCCTCGCTGATGGGTGGGTCTGGCACAGGCACTGAGACATCGCTTGCATCCAAGCTAACTGTTGGAGGGTCTACCTGGTACAACTGTTCAAAATACTCAGCCCAACGTTCACGAACCCCAACATGATCTGAGATGATCCGTCCATCCGCTGATCGGACTGCAGTCATCTGTGAGGAGGGCTTAGAGTTCAGTTTTCTCAGGGCTTGGTAGGCAGGGCGAAGGTCATTTACCAAGAAATGGCCTTCAACCTCTTCAGCAAGATTCCTGATGAACTGTTCCTTGTCCCTTCTCAGCAGTGTTCGAGCCCTACACACCATGGAACGACGCAAGACTTGATTCCCATTTAGCCGAGCCTTGCGACACGCTTCAGTGGCCTCTAATGTCTCCAGGGAGATGGAATTCTG
>NC_051388.1:19454357-19456515 GCF_015228065.2 Penaeus monodon | reverse complement strand
AAATTTAAAAATTTTAAAATATTATAAATTTATATATTATATATAATATATAATAAAAAAAAAAAAAAAAAAACCCCCACACACATACAAAAAATGGGGATAAGGAATATTAAGATATATAAAATAAAAGATATATAAAATATATAAATATATAAAAAAAAAAACAAGTGGGAAAATAGAGATAAGATAAAATAAAAAAATTAAAATTTTTTGTGGGAGGTAAAATAATATATTAAAATAAATATAATAATAAATAAATATAAAAGGGGGGGGGGTGGGAGAAAAATAATAATAGAAAAAAGTAAAATTTTTAAAAAAAAAAAAAAATAAAAAGGATAAAAAAAAAAAGAATAAAATAAAATAAAGAAATAAAAATATATATTATATAGAAAATAAAATAATTTTTATTAATATATATTAAATTAAAAAAATATAAAAATAATAAAATTTTATGTTTATTAATATGTTGAGGATTTGGGAGAATATTAAATAAAAAAAATTTAAAAATATATATATAAAAGAGGTTAAAAAATTTTTTTTAAAAAGATAAACTAGTTAAGATTTAAAAAAAAAAATAAAAATAAAAAGATAATATAAAAAAAAAAAAAAAATAATAGAGATAAAGAATATAATTTATAAAAAGGGCAGGGGTAAAAAGAAAAATAAAAAAGGAAACGGTAGGAAAAAATAAAAAAAAAAATTATAATAAAAATAAAGATTAATAATAAAAAAAAGAGGAAAAGAAAAAAAAAAATAAATTAATAAGAAAATATAAAAAAAAATAAAATAAATATAAATATAAAATAAGATTATAAAAAATATAAAAAATATAAAAAAATATATATAAATTTTAATATATTAAAAAATATATATTACATAATATTTAAAAAATTATAATAAATAAATATATATATTTTCATAATATATTATATTAAAATAATATATATTTATAATTTAAAAATAAAATATTATATAATATATATTATTTTAAAATAATATATAATAATAATTATATAAAAATAAATAAAAAAAAATCCTTTATTTTTTTTTTTTTTTTTTTATATATATATAAACATTTTAAATAAAATATTTTTTTTCTTTTTTTTTGTTGTTTTGGGAAAAATTTCTCAAATTTTAATTTCTTCTATTAATTTATCTTTCTTTGAGGTCGCTTTACTCTCAGACGTCCATGGCTCTCCCTCTCTCCAGTCCTGGCAAACCTGTTCATGGAATTCTTCGAGCCTGAGCTTCTCCCTTCCATCTCCATTCGTCCGTCTGCTTGGCTGAAGTATGTCGACGGCGTCTTTGCTATCTGGCCTCATGGCCCTGCCCTGTTCTCTAATTTCCTGACGCACCTGAACTCTCTCCTTCTATCCGCTTTAAGATGGAATGGGAGACTGGCAACAAGTTCCCTATCTTAAACACCTTAGTTCAACGCTCTGCTGACCACTTTTCCTTCTCCATATACAGGAAGCCGATGCATAGTGGTACGTACATACACTTCTTCTCATACCATCCTCTTCATGTAAAGAGAGGTGTCGCTGTTCTTCCGCACACACACACACACACACACACACACACACACACACACACACACACACACACACACACACACACACACACACACACACACACATATATATATATATATATATATATATATATAGATAGATAGATAGATAGAGATAGATAGATAGATAGATAGATAGATAGATAGATATGCATATATACATACATATATATATACATATATATATATATATATATATATATATATATATATATATATATATATATATATACATAAATATAAATAAAGACATATGTGTGTGTGTGTGTGTGTGTGTGTGTGTGTGTGTGTGTGTGTGTGTGTATCTTATCATCATCATCATCATCATCATCATCATCATCATCATCATCATCATCATCATCATCATCATCATCATCATCATCATCATCATCATCAGCCTGAATCGATCCACTGCAGGACGTAGGCCTCTCCCAATCTTTTCCAACTTCGTCTGTCTTACGTTTTTTATTTCTAGTCTTGGCCCCCAAATTTCGTTATTTCGTCACGCCATCTTGTCATTGGTCTGGCCCTTGGCCTCTTTATATTATCTATAGCCCAGGCTGTTACTTTCTTTGTCCGTCTGTCGTC
>NC_051388.1:19411857-19414357 GCF_015228065.2 Penaeus monodon | reverse complement strand
AATTGCGTCTCCGTTACGCGCCAGGAAATCCAAAACGTACGGAGGGTAATGGAACAGCAACGGGAAATGGCTGTTCTCATGACGAATTCTGGGGGTCTACCTGTCCCTAATACTATTAATGATGATGATAATAATAGTAATGTCAATAATAGTAATATTAATGATAATAACAGTAATGGTAATATTAATGATAACATTATTAATGATAATATCATTAACAGTAGTTATATAATAATAATAATGATAATAACAACAATAATAATAATAATAATAATAATAATAATAATAATAATGATAATAATAATATAATGATAATAACAATACTGATAATAATGATAATAATAATAATGATGATGATGATGATGATGATGATGATGATGATGATAACAATAATAGTAATTATGATGATGGTAATAATAATGATGATAATTATGATGATAATGATAATAATAATAATAATAATAATAATAATAATAATAATAATAATAATAATAATAATGATGATTATTATTATAATAATAGTTATAATAATAATAATAATAATGATGATGATGATGATGATGATGATGATGATGATGATGATGATGATGATGATGATGATAATGATAACAATAATAGTAATTATTAGAATGATAATAACAGTGAGGAAAATAATGATCATAAAAGAAAAAAAATTATAACATTGATAATCATAATGATAATAGTACTACTACAAGTAATGATAATAATAAAGATGATAATAATAATTGAAATAATATTTGTATTGATAATGATAATGATAATAATAATAATAGCAATGATATTTATATAGGTAGTAATAATAATGGTATTAATAATGATAGTAGTGATAATTATAATAATAGTGATAATAATAAAAATAATGATAATGATGATGATGATAAAATAATAATAATAATGATAATAATAACAACAACAACAACAACAACAACAACAATAATAATAATAATAATAATAATAATAATATACAATAATAATATAAAACATGCTGATGATGATGATAACGCTGATCATAACAATAACGACACTAGCAATAATAATAATCAGTAAAACAAGAGGGCAGTAGACAGATTGATGATTCATCGACGTAACAGCGATGAGAAGTTTACGTTAACTGAAAAACGCAAGCTAGGATGACGAGGCAAAATTCCCGCTGTGTCGTCTGTGTGATGTAGGACAGGCCGTTGTTCAATTGTGTATTTCACCGTTATGTGTATTGACGTTTAAAATCCTCTTGGTTGTTTTATTTTTTCCGTGTTTTTGTTGTGAATTGTTGTAAAATGGATGTTTTTTTTTTTTTTGTTTGTGTGCTAAGGTCGGTTCGTTTGTTGTGGATTTCATTGCTGGTGTATCTGAGATTCTTCGATACGTCTGAAGTTTTGTAATTACGGATAATAGAAGTCTGACGCCAAATAGGTGAAGTTTGTTGAATCGATAATTAGCGCATATGTTAATGCTACTTTTCCCCCACCTCCTCTCCGCTCTGTTCTAGGGGGCGCCTTTACCCCCTCCCCCTCTACACTCCCCACTCCCCCCTATCCTCCTCTTCCTGTCCCCTTCCCTATCCTCTCCTTCTCGCCGATTCGTCAAGCGCGGGATTATTCCTCACCGCTGGCTCTTTGTCGCTCTGTTGACGTTTGCTTTTCGCCTGTATTTGAGTATTCTTTTCCGTATGCCTCCTTCCCTAATTCTCTCTCTCTCTCTCTCTCTCTCTCTCTCTCTCTCTCTCTCTCTCTCTCTCTCTCTCTCTCTCTCTCTCTCTCTCTCTCTCTCTCTCTCTCTTTTTTTCTTTTTCTTTTTTTTTTCTCTCTCTCTCTCTCTCTCTCTCTGCCTCTCTCTCTCTCTCTCTCTCTCTCTCTCTCTCTCTCTGTCTCTCTCCTTCTCTCTCTCTCTCTCTCTCTCTCTCCTCTCTCTCTCTCCTCTCTCTCTCCCTCTCTCTCTCTCTCTCTCTCTCTCTCTCTCTCTCTCTCTCTCTCTCTCTCTCTCTGTCTCTCTCTCTCTCTCTCTCTCTCTCTCTCTCTCTCTCTCTCTCTCTCTCTCTCTCTCTCTCTCTCTCCACACACAGTTCCCTCTTACATCCTCTATATCACTACTTTACGTCCTCGCTTTGTCAACCGCGTTAATTACTCAGCCTGACCGCAAATAACAAGGCTTTCATCTCTACAGGTCATTAAAAAATCCACGCCGACCGGAGGTTGAGAATCACGCTTATGGAACGAATTATATAACATTTTAGATTAAAAAAACGTATTAGATTTATGTGATTTGGCCTATAAGTAAGTAAATAAGATACGGACTTAGCTGATGGATATTTTGACTGAAATCGGTTGGGCCATAAAGTTAGATAATGTCCATGAAGCGTAATTATTGCATTTTGTTTTTAAAACTATATCTTTATCTATCTGCATATATACGCATATACATATACATATACATACACACATACACCCACATATATAAATATATGAATATATATATATTT
>NC_051388.1:19382479-19384979 GCF_015228065.2 Penaeus monodon | reverse complement strand
CGTGTTCATATTGCAACAGGACATGGTGGGCGTGACCACATGATTAAGGAGTTACAACGAAAATATGCCAGCATCACAACAAAGGCCTTGGAGCTCTTCAGATCACTGGGTGAGGAATGTCAGAAGAAAAGGAAAAGACCAATGACCAAGGGTGTTGTGGTCCGTCTTATCCGCAGCAAGGAATTTGAATCTAGGAGCCAGGCTGATTTGACTGACATGCAATCAATGCCACACTCCAACTTTAAATGGATCATGGTGTACCATGACCATCTCACCAAATTCTGCATTCTTCGTCCTCTTCAAACCAAATGTGCTGCAGAGGTTTCTTTCCAGCTTGTAGATATCTTCCTTTTCATGCTGTTCTTCAAAGTAATGATAGCTCAGAGTTCACATCCAGGGTGATTAGTGAGCTAAAAGAAATATGGCCAAGTATGAAATATGTTCAAACTCCTCAGATACTTCAAGGTCACCAAGACCAAATTCAGAAACGTAGAGTGGAAGCATACAGAGGGCAGTATCCAAGCTGAAATGTACGAACTTAGACTTTAAAGGTCGTGAGCTGGTGACAATTTTGCTCTCCAATTCAATGTGGATCGTGTAGAGGAGATCCGCGGAATAATATCGGTGTATTGTCAGGAAGATTGGACAATGACCAGTATAAGATCGCTGTGAAGTCGGGTGTTCTAAAGGGTCAGTATTCTAGAAATTAGTTTGACCTCTGCCCCCAGCGTTTGATAACAGAAGATGACGTAAATCAGGATACTGCAGTATACTTCGAGAAGCTGTTATGACAATCTGTATGTGTGGTCAGGATTCACTAGATGAACTGTAGTGCTCTGAAGAAATGTCAACTACAGTTATGTTCAAGAAAATAATGGATTTCAATTTTAATCCGAGAGACGCTTCTTGTGACAGCAGTTCTATTAATGTTGTTCAGGACATTTCAATTTCATGAAATCCCTGACCTCGCAATTCAGGGATTTCGTGAATTTCCTGGCACAGTTTGATAAAAGTGACAGTAAATACTGAACGACAGTAGATTCGATGAATCTGATTCCAATTTGTGGTAATTCATAGATGAATCTGATTGCTCTAATAATGTTAACTATAAAAGTATATAATATAGTTTTAAAGATAATAATGATTCAATATTTAATAGATAGTATCTTTAAGATTATTATTAATTAGTTATAATATAATTATATATATCCTATATAGATTTATAATAATTATAATATATGATATATATATATGATAATATAATATAATATATTTAATTGTAATATATATTATATATATATATATATATATATATAAATATAATATATATAATATATATATATATATATATATATATATATATATATATTATATATATTATTATATATATTTATATATATATACACGCACAGACACACACACACACACACACACACACACACAAATATATATATATATATATATATATATATATATATACATATATATATATATATATATATATATATATATATATATATATTGTTACGGCTGGTATGTCACTAAGAGAATTCAGGGGAAGAGCAGCTCCGCTGAACTCTAATTCTCCCGATGCGGTAGCCAGAATTATAGACGATAAGTCAAATGGCCTGATATGAATGGCTAAATACCACGTAACAAGTGGGGGCCTGACCGGGATCTGTGCGAAATGTCAATTAGCATTTTGTTAATAATTTGTTTTGCCATTTGTAACATGTGATTCCCTTGGTGTTGCACTTTTAATGTGTATTTTCTTAGCCGTTGTAACGCATGTTCCCGTTGGTATTGTTTTTTTTTATTGCAATTGACGCACGTCTCGTGCATTTTGGTCATTAAGACACCGGGTCACTTAATTGTGCAGTCGGTGCATTTCGGTGATCTTTGGTTTTATAAACAATAGTCTTTGTTTAGATTGTAACTTGACTTTTGTTGTTTGCTTGGTGACCATTTATGGTATTTTGCTGTTCTTTGTGTTTACTTTTTTGTACTTTTCTTTGTGATTTGAAACAGGTTTTGCAATTGATCACGCGTTTAGTACATCCTATCTAGTTAGCTAGCTTATTTTCGCCTGTTTTTCTTCTTGGTGATTCATTATGTTCAGTGTTGAAAGTTTCGTTGATAATCCATCAGCCGAAGCGCTATCCGGTCTCACTAAAGCCCAATGGAGTGAGTTAGCCGCTCACTATTGCATTCCTATTCGGTCATCCTTGCGGAAGGATGAAATTCGTACATTAGTGACTGACTATTTGTTAGAACACAATGTACATCTGATAATTCTGATATAGTGAATTTCAAAGGCACTCCAGTTACTAAAGAAAAACTAATTGAAGAACAAACTAAAGATCCCGATTTGAAAGTATTTTATGATAGGCTTACCGAAATAAGTGAGCTTGAAAATTCCCATACGTGCTACTATCTCCAGTCAGGCGTTCTTATGCGTAAATATAAGCCCTATAATATATCTGCAGACGATACAAGTAAG
>NC_051388.1:19354779-19367279 GCF_015228065.2 Penaeus monodon | reverse complement strand
AACAATTTTTATACCTAAATTAATTTCAGCATAACGATTCGATCAAAAAGAAAGAAAGAAAGAAAAGAAATTAATGCAAAGCAACAAAATAAAGAAGAAAAAAAGACAATATCAACAGCAACAATTCAAAAAAAATCTAAGAAAGAAGAATATCCAACAATTACTCACAACCCGTAAACCCCGGGGGCTGTGTTTAGTTCCGCACATGTCCATCATTCGTTCATGGAAATTGGCGAACTTCTGTGTATATAAAAAAAATGATAATAACACGTTTTCAAATATAATGAGCTGTGATTTACCAGTGGTTTTTCAACAAAAACAAACAAACAAAAATATGATAAATAAACAAATAAAGGAAATTGAAAAAAAATATATGTTTTACTAATAATTGGGAAAGAATAAGGGTAGCATAGGAAAAAACTGTTACGTCCACCCGAGCACATAACAACAGGCTCTTTTATCACTGTATTACCTGCCCCTGAGGAATTCGGCTCTAGATATACCGCTGAGGCCTCCAGTGCACGTGGCGGTAAGAGAGTTTCAAAAAAAAATGAAGAATTTGGTTCGGCTACGCAGTTTAAGATCTACGCGCGCGCCCGCGCCGCGTGGTGGTGTGGTGTGTGTGTGTGGTGTTGTGTGTGTGTGTGTGTGGTGTGTGTGTGTGTGTGTGTGTGAGTGTGTGTGTGTGTGTGTGTGTGTGTGTGTGTGTGTGTGTGTGTGGGTGTGTGTGTGTGTGTGTTGTGTGTTGTTGAGTGGGTGTGTGTGTTGTGTGTGTGTGGTGTGTGACACTGTGTGTGTGGGTGTGGTGTGTGTGTGTGTGTGTGTGTGTGTGTATGTGTGTATGTGTGTGTTTGTATAAGAGTATAAGAGATGTATATGCACATACCAATTTACCGCGTCATAGCTCATCGCAGAGTATTTTTCTCAATGCCCATTCTCCTTGCATTTTAGTTCGTCCAACCACTAACTTTCCCAGTCCTCTCGGTTTCTTTTCTACCTCCTCATGTGCAGACTTTTCCCTCTGTTGAGTATTCTATTTATCTCTTCGTCTCCCGTCGATTTTGTATATTACCCAATTCACTTTTATCAAGCAGGAATTACTTTAATACGAAGCCCATAATTAGCATGGAATTTCATTAAATGTTTGAAGCTAAAGTAAGCGAGATATTTCGCCGATGTTGCAGTAGTGCGCCTATAATGAATAATTATTGATTTTTTCGTTAACTTAAGAATTCACTAGTTTAAACTAAGCTTAACTGAATAAGATATCCTTAATTCTGTAAAGTTTTAATGGAAGTAATCAAAACGCAAAATGTATGGGAGGACAAAGATAGAATTTGAAAAAAAGGAAATTGGGGAAAAAAGTAAACAGTTAAATAATGAAAAAATAATAATTGATGGATGAACTGATGTATTATTTCAGAAATGCTGATGGAAATGTCATGGATATTTTTTTCTTTTCGTTATCATTATTGATTTCAATGTTATTGTTCCAAGGAGGTAGGGCGAAAAGGAAAAAAAAAATAGTACGGAAACTATTAAGGGGAACGTTGAAGTCCTCAGTGCACTTCTATAAAATGGGAGCCATTCTGAGAAAAAAATTCGAAAAGTAAGGCACCAGTAAATATGTAATTTAAGCAGGTTTTCGGAGTTCCTTTTAAGTTTTAATCTTCCTCTCCTACTACAGCCAGCGATAACGATGATGATGCTGATGGTGAGGATGATGACGATGAACACGAGCATTGCATGAATTTTCAGTCCCTGTGTGATGTCTTTGGGACTGAAAACCTGCTAAGAAATTTAATCGTTTGCATGTAATTTTTTCAAATGGTTATAGATAGGCGTTTATCTTATCAGGCTTTTGGGGATTAAATGTTGTTTCTATAGTTTTATTTAGAAGCTTTATCATTCTCAGACAGATCTAGGTACTTCTAAGTAAAATATAATTTAAATTGCAATGATGCAAATCTAGCATTTCTGTTGATTAATTTTATAAAGTCCTATCTAACGGGAAGCAAAGTTAGGCCACACTTAAAAATGTGACCCATCTTTGTACTACGCTCGACGGAAATCGAAGAAAATATCCTACTCATGCACAGCGACGCCCTTCCTCTTCTCCTGACCGCTGGCTGCCATGGCATCGATCATTATCTCAGCCACAGGAATAGCAGGCATGTTTTCTAGGTGAAAAAGGAAGACGAACCAACGCATCGAGGGGAGAGAGAGGCGTCACCATTCAGGGAAAAAGCGGGCTGTTGGGCGTGTTAAAGGACGCCTGGGGATTTGCTGCGTGTTATATCTGAACGACCCAAGATGTGTTTTTTATACTTGCATATATATATATAATTTTATATATATTATATACATATATATATATATATATATATATAATATATATATATATATATATATATATATAGAGAGAGAGAGAGAGAGAGAGAGATAGATAGATATATATACATAATATAGATATAGACAGATTGATAGATAGATATAGATATAGATGAAAAGACAGAGAGATTGATATATATACATAGACATATAATTGAATATTTTGATATATATAAATATATATCAATATGTATATATATATATATATATATATATATATATATATATATATATAAAATTTACATATATATATATATATATATATTATATAATATATATATATATAATATATATGTGTGTGTGTGTGTGTGTGTGTGTGTGTGGGGTGTGTGTGTGTGTGGTGTGTATGTGTGTGTGGTGTTAATATTCATATATGTTACAGTAAGTTGTGAAATCAGGGATTTCATGAAATCCCTGAAATTTTCAGTAAATTCATGAAACCCCTGTATCACTCGGGGATTTCGTGAATTTACTAAAATATCCAGGAAATTCACGAAATCCCTGAAATACTATCCTTTGCCTTTACACTATCTTACTGGATGGCTTCAGTAAGACTATGCAATCGGAAAATGTATTTGATAAAATATTTTTTTTTATTCATGCCATGAGCTCTTTATATTGGTATTGCATCCCTACCTATTTTGGGTTGTTACAAAGTTTAAGTGAATGGTAAAACACTTTTACCGTGTCGATACTATGGTAAAAACCCAATGTAAAACTAGATTAAAACTGCATAGTGGTATGTCCCTACACTTCTTCTCATACTATCTTCTCCATGTAAAGAGAGGGGTGTTGTCACTTCGCGTTTCTCTACGTATAGTCCGCCCGACCCCCCGGGACCTGATTGACCCCCTGTCGCTTCCGTTTGTCTGTCCTCATCTACCCCGTGTTACCTTTGTTACCCTTCCTCTCTCTATTTTATACCCTCCCCCTCTCCCTCTCCTCGGCCGGGCCATAATAAAAGGGCCCCGGGCGAAGCCAGAACTTTGCAATCTCAAGCAAGTCCCTCTCCTCTAAGGCCGGGCCATAAGTGAAAGGCCCGGGCGAAGCCAGAACTTCGCAAATCTCAAGCAAGCCCTCTCCCTTCAGCCCTTTGTGAATCGCTTTTAAAGCTCCCTTTACTATCGTACTTCCGTGATGGCTTCTGAGAGTATTGAAGAGAGATTCAAGAGTGAGCTGCTCAGATGTTATGAAAAAAGCAAGAAATATCTTTTCCAAAGGCTGAGTACTACAGAAGGATAGGCAGCATTAAATCTTCATCAGAAAATAGTCATATGAAGAGTAGAAGTGACTATTATCTTCTATCCAAGAAAGTTATTTTTTATTTGTTGTAAATCCCTGAGATATAATAATTTTTCTTTAACTTATAATGATACACAGTTAATTATTGGTGTTACTTTTATGGTTACTGCCAGATAACAGAGAAAGTTTCACTGACAGAGCCCCAATTCCAAACCTAGAGGTAATGTCAGCAAAAAATCCCACCCCGTGACCCCTTTATGTAGCATTTGCCCATGAAATTTGATGACTATGACCATTATTCTTGTATCCGTTACTCCATGGTCTGGCTGCAGAAGGTGCCAGAACAGGGGGTAACAGAGACTGCAAGTAAAATGATCAATTTTCAAGAGAATAGATCAGCACTGTAGGGATTAAAATCACATTGTTATAACTATCTCACATACTGTTTGACTATTCATGAGATTGACAGATATGTTTGTAAGCATGTCATATGACATGATAAATCTATGGTTCCTATTTCTTTGCAGTAACTGCTGCCCCAAACCCTAGCCACCGATTTTAATTTATGGAGCAAATAAGAATAATATTTGTTCTAAAATAGTAGTGATAATTATAGTTTTACAGAATTTAATGCATTCTATTTCTTTTTAGATATGAAGTCCTCAAAATGCGGTGACGTGGAAAAGCTTATAAAAACGGACAAAAGCAGACGAGCCACCCCTGTATTATGTTTAAATACTGAGGAGACTTTGACGTCATCAAAAACGTGTTCATATTGCAACAGACATGGTGGGCGTGACCACATGATTAAGGAGTTACAACGAAAATATGCCAGCTTCACAACCAAGGCCTTGGAGCTCTTCAGATCACTGGGTGAGGACTGTCAGAAGAAAAGGAAAAGACCAATGACCAAGGGTGTTTTTGGTCCGTCTTATCCGCACAAGGAATTTGAATCTAGAGCCAGGCTGATTTGACTGACATGCAATCAATGCACAACTCCAACTTTAAATGGATCAAAGGTGTACCATGACCATCTCACCAAATTCTGCATTCTTCGTCCTCTTCAAACCAAATGTGCTGCAGAGGTTTCTTTCCAGCTTGTAGATATCTTCCTTTTCATGCTGTTCTTCAAAGTAATGATAGCTCAGAGTTCACATCCAGGGTGATTAGTGAGCTAAAAGAAATATGGCCAAGTATGAAATATGTTCAAACTCCTCAGATACTTCAAGGTCACCAAGACCAAATTCAGAAACGTAGAGTGGAAGCATACAGAGGGCAGGTATCCCAAGCTGAGAGAATGGTCAACCGTAGTAGCTTAGACTTTAAAGGTCGTGAGCCTGGTGACAATGTTGCTCTCCCAATTCCAGATGTGGATCGTGGTAGAGGAGATCCGCGGAATAATATCCTGGGTGTTATTGTCAGGAGAGATTTGGACAATGACCAGTATAAGATCGCTGTGAAGTCGGGTGTTCTAAAGGGTCAGTATTCTAGAAATTAGTTTGACCTCTGCCCCCAGCGTTTGATAACAGAAGATGACGTAAATCAGGATACTGCAGTATACTTCGAGAAGCTGTTATTGCACAATCTGTATGTTGTGGTCAGGGATTCACTAGATGCAACTGTAGTGCTCTGAAGAAATGTTCAACTAACAGATGTAATTGTTTCAAAGAAAATAATGGATTTTTCAAATAGTTTTAATCCGAGAGACGCTTCTTGTGACAGCAGTTCTATTAATGTTGTTCAGGACATTTCAATTTCATGAAATCCCTGACCTCGCAATTCAGGGATTTCGTGAATTTCCTGGACATTTCAGTAAATTCATGAAATCCCCGACTGAAACAGTGATTTCATGAATTTACTGAAAATTTTAGGGATTTCGTGAAATCCCTGATTTCCTAACTTTGCTGTAACATATATATTATATATATATATAATATTTTGACATATATATAATATATACTTATATATTATATATAAGTATATATATTTTTATATATATGTACATATATATATATATATATATATATATATATATATATATTATAAAATATTATATCTTATATGTACATTATATATATATATAATCCTATATTATATATATTATATATATATATATATATGTATATATATATATATATTTTATTAATATATATATATAATATATATATATCATATATATAATATACACGCACAGACACACACACACACACACACACACACACAAATATATATATATATATATATATAATTATATATATATATATATATAATATATATATATATATATATATATATTGCTGCAGCTGGTGTATCACTCAGATACAGGGGAAGAGCAGCTCCGCTGAACTCTATTCTCCCGATGCGGTAGCCAGAATTATAGACGATAAGTCAAATGGCCTGATATGAAGGCTAAATACCACGTAACAAGTGGGGGCCTGACCGGGATCTGTGCGAAATGTCAATTAGCATTTTGTTAATAATTGTTTTGCCATTTGTAACATGTGATTCCCTTGGTGTTGCACTTTTAATGTGTATTTTCTTAGCCATTGTAACACATGTTCCCGTTGGTATTGTTTTTTTTTATTGCAATTGACGCACGTCTCGTGCATTTTGGTCATTAAGACACCGGGTCACTTAATTGTGCAGTCGGTGCATTTCGGTGATCTTGGTTTTATAAACAATAGTCTTGTTTAGATTGTAACTTGACTTTGTGTTGCTTGGTGACCATTTATGGTATTTTGCTGTTCTTTGTGTTTACTTTTTTTACTTTTCTTTGTGATTTGAAACAGGTTTTGCAATTGATCACGCGTTAGTACATCCTATCTAGTTAGCTAGCTTATTTTCGCCTTTTTTTCCCTTCTTGGTGATTCATTATGTTCATGTTGAAAGTTTCGTTGATAATCCATCAGCCAAGCGCTATCCGGTCTCACTAAAGCCCAATGGAGTGAGTTAGCCGCTCACTATTGCATTCCTATTCGGTCATCCTTGCGGAAGGATGAAATTCGTACATTAGTGACTGACTTTTTGTTAGAACAAATGACATCTGATAATTTTTTTTTTTTGAATTATAGTGAATTTCAAAGGCACTCCAGTTTACTAAAAAAAAAACTAATTGAAAAACAAACTAAAGATCCCATTGAAATATTTTATGATAGGTTTAAACCGAAAAAAGTGAGCTTGAAAATTCCATACGTGCTACATCTCAGTCAGCGTCTTATGCTAAATATAAGCCCTATAAATATATCTGCGACGATACAAGTAAGACTGTACATCAGATTGTAATTCCCAAGTCCCTTCAGACTGATGTTTTGAACATTGCACATGACATTATGGTCATTTGGGAGTCAAGAAAATTATTACAAGATTTTAGCTCATTTTTATTGGCCGAAATGAAGAGAGATGTTAGTAGTTATTGCCAATCGTGCCATATCTGTCAAGTAAAGGGTAAACCAGGAGCTGGCATCAAACCATATCCCTTGCAACCTATCCCAGTGTAAGAGAGCCCTTCAGTAAAGTGGTTTTTAAACTGTGTGGGCCCCCCTTTCCCAAAAGACTAAACGGGGTAAATTCCTGTTAACTATAATTGATGTGGCCACCAATATCCTGAAGCTTTTCCCCCTCAGACGCATTATACTAAAATGTTGTGAAAGCCTTGATAAAGTTTTTCACCCAGGTGGGTCTGCCTCCCGTAGTACAGTCAGATCAAGGGTAAAATTTTTACGTCCGACTGTATGACCAAGTCATGAAGTCCTTGGGTATACAGCAGTGCAAATCCAGCGTATATCATCCTCAGAGTCAAGGGGTACTTGAAAGGTTTCACTATACTTAAAGACAATGATTAAAGCCTTTTGTTTAGAGACTGGTTCTGAGTGGGACGAAGGAATAGATTTGTTCTATTTTGGGTGAGGGACAGTGTTCAAGAGATTTTTGGGGTATTCACCATTTCAATTAATTTACGGCATGAAGTGCGTGGACCACTGAAAGTCTTAAAGGAGTGTTGGTTAAATGAGGAGGAAGAAATTCCTATGGCTGCTTATGTGAATAAATTTAAACATAGATTAAAAAACGGCTATTTCAATAGCCCATAATCATTTGAGTAAAGCTCAGGCTAAAATGAAAGAACAGTTTGATAAAGTACAAAATGCTGAAGAAAAAAGCTTTAATAAGGGTGATTTTTTTTGGCCTTGCTACCTCTTGCAAAACCGGGCCCTTCAATCTCGATATGCGGGTCCATTCCGTATTTTAAAACGAACTAGTGATATTAATTATGTAATTGAAACCCCTAAGAGACTAAGAAACAACGTCCCTGTACATGTGAACCTCCTGAAAAAGTACTATGAACGGGTGATTTGAAGGAAAATATGGAAAATGTAAGAGAGGTTTCCATGGTTGTACCTTCTAACGTCAGTAGTGAACTAATGAAATCATTTCTATGGTAGAACCTAATCTCCCAACTCAGTTTATCTTAGCTAAACTTGATGATAAACTTAACATCTTTCTGCTGCCCAAGCAGCAAACATTGGTTCTCTCTACAGGAGTATGGTAAACTATTCAGTGATGTACCTCGTCCCTTTTCCCATTGCTGGAACACGATGTTGAGACTAGGGATGCTCAACCAGTACGCCAAGCTCCCTATCGCCTCAATGCAGAGAAGAGGGCATTCCTACAGGCAGAGGTTTTAAACGCCTGAAAGAACAGAGGATCATCATTCCCCGCCTTAGCCCCTGGGGATCACCCGTGGTGCTAGTTCCCAGATAGCTGTACTTACCGTCTGTGTGTGGACTACAGGAAGGTGAATGCGGTAACTGTGGCGGACTCGTTTCCCCTCCCGAGGATGGATGCCCTCATTGATGATTTGGGGAAGGCACGCTACCTGACGAAACTGGATCTTCTCCAGGCTACTACCAAGTTCCGTTGACTGAGAGGGCGAGGCCGATTTCTGCGTTTGTCACTCCTCCTTTGCCATAGGCCTGGGCGGGGACCTCCTGCCGGCTGCTGTTTCTTATATTTTTTTAAAGGTTTGTAAACTTTTTTAGGGATTAGGGCGATAATATTACTAAACAGTAATATATCGCATAGGTAGTATTTTCTCGTGTCTCGTGTCTTGTGTTTTTTTGTTGGTGTTTTTTGATGAAGGAATTAAATAAAAATATTGTGATCATGAGTTATGTATTTTACCAAATCTGTGACAATCAATTTTTAATTAATAATTGAAGAAAACTTTAATACATTTATTATAAAAAAGGAAAGTCAAAAACAAAATGCAATAATGAAAGTACCTTATCACTAATGAATGATAAATACCATCAATGGAAGACCTCATAAAATTAAATTAACATTTAATGATATTATGCTAACCAAATTAATGACCATTTAATATGGAATGAACAGTGAATGAACAAGAAGAAACTAGATAATCACAATTAGTACTTTTAACGCAAGGATTGTTGTTACTGGTATTTAGCCATTCATATCAGGCCATTTGACTTATCGTCTATAATTCTGGCTACCCCCATTGGGAGAATTAGAGTTCAGCGGAGCTGCTCTTCCCCTGAATTCTCTCAGTGACATACCAGCCGTCTACAATATATATATATATATATATATAATATTATATAATATATATATTATTTTGTACATATATATATATATATATATATATATATATATAAATATATATATATGTATATAAAAATATATATATAAAATATATATATATAATATATATAAATATATATGTTTTTATATATATATATATATATATATATATATATACAGTATATTATAATATATTATATATATATAATATATATATTATATATATATATATTACAATAATATATAATATATAATAATATATATATATATATATATCTTCCTTCTTCTTTTAAGGGTAGGTTCATGTCTGAGCCGCCGTGGTCACAGCATGATACTTAATTGTAGTTTTCATGTTGTGATGCCCTTGGATGGTACGTGGTAGGTTCCCCAGTTCCTTTCCACGGAGAGTGCCGGTGGTCCCTTTTAGGTAATCAAATATATATATATATATATATAATATATATATATATATATATATATATATACATGTATAATATATACATATATATATTCATACACACAAACACATACACACATACATGTATTATGTATATTTCAATCCCAACTCCTCCCCAAAAGAGACTTCCCTCAAAGGTCACAGAGCCGACTCCCGGCCTGGAGGCCATCTGTCAGAACGTCTGCTTACAACTTCAGGAGCTCCTAGACCTCCCTACCAATAATGGTGTAAATGTTATAATTTGTGTTGGCTGTAAATATCGCTAAATATATTTTTTTCCTTCATTAGTTATTGCGTCTTTTACCTCCTCTTTTAATTGTCATTTGCTTATTTCAGTTAGATTGATAAGTTGTTGCTTAGTTACAAAATATCGCCCCTTCATTCTCGATTCACCTTACCGCCTGAAAGGCGGTTAGGTGAATCTACTTTGTACCTCTACAAATCTGTATATGCATATTGAATCTATGTGCGTATACACACACACCACACACACACTTACATATATATGTGTGCATACACACAAAACACACATACATACACACACACACACACACAACACACACACACACACACACACACACACCACACACACACACACACTACACAACACACACACACACACACACACATATATATATATATTTTATATATATTTTTTATATATATATATATATATATATATATATATATATCTATATATCTATATAATTATATATATAAAATGTGTGGTGTGTGTGTGTGGTGTGTGGTACATATACATACATGCATACATATCATACATGCATACAATACATACATGCATACATATAAATAATATATTTTATATATATATATATATATATATATATACATATATACATACATATATCAATATATATAGAAATATATATATGCACATATGTAAATACACACACACACACACACACACACACATATACATGTATGGGTGTATATATATATATATATATAAAATATATATAAAATATATATATATATATACATATATATATGTATATTATATGTGTGTATATATATAAATAATATAGTGTATATATGTAATATAAAGTATATATATATATATATTATATATATATAATATATATATATATTTTACACACACACACCACACACACACACACACAATCACACATACTCTCTCATTTCTTCCCCCTTTCTCTTTTTCTCCCCATTTCCTCGTTTTTTCCACAACCACGTCTCTTTATCTTCCTCCATCCATCTACCGCCACTCGCTAGGCCTATCCACTCCCTTTCCTTATTCCGATAAGCATTAAAAAAAAAAAAGACCGAGAAAGGATCGAGTGAAAGGTAAGTCTTCTTTTTAAAACCCCCCTCCGCCTCCTCCCCATTGCCTCCGGGTCCTAAATGTTGTATGGGATGCTCTCAAGGTCAAGACGCCGCTTCCCCCTTTGGGGTCATTGTACTTCCCTTTTTCCCAGGGAGAAAATATCGTATTGGTGTTGTATTTCATTATCGTTGTCTTTGGAGTTAGAAGTATGATGGGGCCGTGATCCAGGGTTAATTAGGCGGTGAGGCCTTTTCTGCAGTTTTATATTCAATTTCCGATTCCCTTCAGGATAATACTTGGGTATCGTTTCCGATGCGCCGAAGACACTCTTACATATAGAAAATAGACTCATATATATACATATATATAAAGATAGATAGATAGATATATGAGCCTAGATGTGTTATATATGTGTGTATGTGTTTACATAAATGTTTATTTAAATATGGGATATATATACATATATACATGCATACATATATATATATATATATATATATATATATTAATTATATATTTTATATTAACTATATATAATATATATATATATATATATATCTATGTGTGTGTGTGTGTGTTGTGTGTGTTTTGTGTGTGGGGTGTGTGTGTGTGTGTGGTGTGTGTGTGTGTTTTGTATGTGTGTGTGTGTGTGTGACCACGGCGGCTCGAACATGAACCTACCGTTAAAAAAAAAAAAAAAAAAAAAAAAAAAAAAAAAATATATAATATATATATATGTATATATATATATAAAATATATATATATATGTATATATATATATATATATATATATATATATATATAATATATTATGTGTGTGTGTGTGTGTGTGTTTGGGAGAGTGTGTATGTGTGTTATATAATATAATAATTATATATAATATATACTATTTTATATATGTATATATATATATATATATAATATTATATACATATATACCCCTCCACTTTATACATATACATATGTGTATATATCTATATACATGCACAAACGTGTGTGTGTAAACATATATACAAAGAAGGAGAGAGAGATAGTTAGATAGATAGATAGGATATAGACAGATAGATAGAGAGGTATAGGTAGGTAGAGGACAAAAAAATAAAAATAAATACACATATGCATATGTATGTGTGCGGATGGGGGTGGGGGCATGTATGGGGAGCGGAGGGGGGGGGGGGGGTGTCTGCGATTTGAATGGGCCTAACCTCCGATTTTACTCACCTGAGATTCCTGTAATTAATAGTCCCTTGGGGAATTTCCTACCTTATATATATATAAAATATATATATATATATATATATATATTATATAAAATATATATATACATTATATTATATAATATATATATATATAATAACAACTATATATTATATATATATATAGATATATATTATAATATATATATATATGTATGTGTGTGTGGGGGTGTGGGGTGTGCTTGTGTGTTTTGTGGTATATATATATATATATATTATATATTATATATATATAATATATATATATAT
>NC_051388.1:19344779-19349779 GCF_015228065.2 Penaeus monodon | reverse complement strand
GGACGTCGATTCCATGGAGGAGGACGTTGCAACAGAAGTAAATTTTATAAACTATATTCACAAAAAATTTTCTTGTGCACCCAGGTATATGTGAAATGAAAAGATGAAGGAATTCTGATTTTTACTAATGACATTCTTTTTGCTGCAACAGATTGCTGTGCACAGGAGATGGATTCAGCTGGTTGCGTGGCCAAGCTTTTGTGCGAAATCGAGTACATGTCCGCTGAACAGCTCACGCCAGCCATGTCCAAGCCCTTCCAGAAAAAACCCCCCCCCCCCCCGCCTTCGAGAACAAGCAAAACCTCAAGTGCTCCGAGGCGTCTACGATCTGGCCATCACCTTCGAATCCAAGTCCGCCAAGAAAAGACGCAGGCCTGCAGCGTCTTTTCGACAAGTGCGTCCTCTCAGAGAGGATCTATCCTTCATGCTGGGATTCCACCTTATGCTAGTTTCATGAGCACCACCTTAGACAAAGACCTCACAAATCAATAATCACACACAACACACGCAGCGGAGTCATCACTGTGACCATAGTAGCTTTCAGACCGTCATGACAGGACTGAGATTTCAGTGAATGTCAAGAGTGTTCACGTTATACTCAATCTGTTTGCTACCATGAGATTAAA
Source organism: Penaeus monodon (assembly GCF_015228065.2). NCBI lineage: Eukaryota > Metazoa > Arthropoda > Malacostraca > Decapoda > Penaeidae > Penaeus > Penaeus monodon. The sequence goes on along the minus strand of NC_051388.1, from coordinate 19,349,153 downwards.
TAAACCATAATTCTCCAAGAAATTATAATGTCTTCCTTTTTTACTGCAAGCTACGTGCTTTCTAAGAGATAATATATAATATATATATATATATATATAATATATAATATATATATATTTAGTAACACATAGGTTAACTACATTTATATATTGATTTATTATTATGCAACACATAACGCGGATATATAAATACATACACACACACACACACACAACACACACACACACACACACACACACACAACACACACCATTATATATATATACAGACATATATATATCATAAAACAACTATATATATATACATATATATATATATATTCTATAATATATAATATATATAAACACATATATGTATATTCTATGACGTATATAATTATATTACGTTTATTAAATTATATATTCACATAAAACACGCACACACACCATAGACACCACACACATTAATATGTATATATATACATAACATAGACAACACAGACACACATTATATGTGTATATATATATATCTTATATCTATAAATATTATATATATAATATATATATTAATTAACAATAAATGCCAAATGAATAATAACATGCAATCATACGATGATAACACGTAATTGTTCCTGTTCCTTTTTGTTCTGTAACAATTTTCCAATATATGAGTTAAATTAATCTATATATATTACATAAAAAAAAGTGTCTCTAATGTTGACATATGCATGAAAAATGTAGTAATGGAACATGGATCATAAATATGAATGCATGATAATATGCTAGTTATCATACATGCATGCATGCTACATGACAGACATACATACATAAATTGCATTGCATGTGATGCAGATATATATATAATCTATATATATATATATATAAATATATATATATATATAATCCATTTATCACACAGGCACACACACACAAACATATATAAGCTATTATATATATACATACACACACATACATATATGAGTGTGTGTTGTGAAACCCAGCGTATATATGTGATGTTACTTGAACTATGTTATGCTAATGTTATTCATTTATATGTTGCATATTCTACATGCCTGTATAATTCCTATTTGTATTGTCTATCCCCTTCCACAAGAGCTATGCATTGTTGTAACACTAACTTCATCCCAATGGTTGCCATATGTTAAGCACGTGAAGTCTATGTCCCATCTTAGACCCACTGTAGAGATGACAGGCCAGACTCCATGCGGGGAGCCGAGGGGCAACACCTCGTTCCTCGGCGCAGCCGTACTCCAATATTACTATACAATAAAAGGGAGTTCATTACATCTTGCTCGTTCCCTTTACACCCTAAGCTCTACACCTACCCATACTCTTGTAGGGCCCATCATTCGGCACTTACAGTCGATGGTTTGTATCCACAACATAAATACATGCACAATACGAGTACATATATATATATATATATTATAGATATATATATTATATATATATATATATATATGATAATTACCGATATACATACACACACACACCCACACATAGATATAATATATATATATATATATATATAGATATATATATATATATATATAAATATATATATATATCTATATATACTATTATATTATATGTGTGTGTGTGTGTGGTGTGTGTGTGTGTGTGGGTGGGTGTGTGTGTGCGTGTATGTGTGTGTGTTTGTTGTGTATAGGTTAGATAGATAGATAGATATAACATATATACATATATATAATACCATTTACTATTATCTTACCTGTCATCATCTATCTATCTATCTATATTATATATTATTATACATATATATATATATATGATATATATATATATCATATATATATATATGCATGTATGTATGTATACAGAAATTATATGAGGTATGTGATATGTATAGATTAGAAGATTAAGACAGACAGATATTATAGAATTTATATGCATCTACAGAACATATACATGTATATATATATATATATATATTAATATATATATATATATATATAATATATAATATATATATACATATATAAATAGCATATATGGGTTGATAGAAAAATATAGATAAAACATATATATTATATATGTTTTTATCTCATTAAATTATAATTATATATATATTATATATATATAATTATATATATATATTTAATGACAAAAAAATACATATATAAAATATATGTTTTATCTTATTATTCTTAACCTTAAAATAATGCAATTTTATGTATTAATTATATATATAATTAATATATATAATATATATATATATATATATTATAATATACAGTATATGATCTGAAAGCTATAAATATTAAAAATATCTGTCGTCTTCCTATCTACTATACAAAACCCAATAAATAATTATGTCTGTAACAACTACTGCTTTTAAATATAAAATAAAATATATTTTATATAATTTTAAAATTTTTAAAATAAAAATTATATAAGATAATAGATAGATAGATAGACAGGTAAAAAAATAAATATATATATTGAATATGATATTTCTACTATCTACCATACACACAAACAACACACATACGCACCACACACAAAACACCACACACACACCACACACAAACACACCCACATATTATATAATATTATATATATTATATATTTTAAAATATATATATTATTTTAATATATATTATAAATATATATTATATAGTGTTGTGGTGGTATGTATATATTATATTATATATTTATTATAATAAATTATATATATATATATATATATAATGTACTCGATAGTGCATGTTTTATTTTTGAATAAAACCATCGACTGTAAGGGGGAATGGGGGGCCCACAAGAGTATGGTAGGTGGAGAGTTTAGGGTGTAAGGGAGACGAGCAAGATGTAATGACTCCCTTTTATTTGTAAAAGTAATGATGGAGTACGGCTGCGCCGAGGAACGAGGTGTTGCCCTCGGTCCCCGCAGGGAGTCTCCCTGTCATCTCCTACAGTGGTCTAAAGTTTGGGCATAGATCACGTGCTTAACATATGGCAACCATTGGTGATGAAAGGTAGTGTTACAACAATGCATAGCTCTTGGGGAAAGGGGGATAGACAATACACATAGGAATTATACAAGGCATGTAGAATATAACAACATATAAATAAATAACATTAGCATACATATTTCAGTAACATCATATATAAAGCTGGGTTACACAGACACACCACATATATGTATGTGTGTGTATGTATATATATAGATAGATATATATGTGTGTGTGTGTGTGCCTGTGTATATAAAGGATATATATATATAATTTTATATATATATATATAATATATATATATATATTATATGCACACATGCATGCATTTATGTATGTATGTATGTATGTATGCATGCATGCATGTATGTATACATGTATATGTATCATGCTTTCCCTATGTATGATACATGTTCATGTACGAAACTGTTCATGCATATGTAAACATTAGGAAACACTTTTTTATGTATATATATATGATTAATTTAACTTCATATATTGGAAAATTGTTACAGAACAGAAAAGGAACAGGAACAGTTTACGTGTTATCATCGTATGATTGCATTTATTATTCATTTGCATTTTGTGAATTAATATATATATATATTATATATATATATATATAATATATATATATACACATATATAGTGTGTTTGTATGTATATATATATATATATATACATATATGTGTTTGTCTATGTGTGTGTGCGTGTGTATGTGAATATATATTTAATAAACGTATATATAATTATATACGTACATATATATACATATATGTGTTATATATAATATATATAATATATATATATATATATATTATATTATATATTATATATATGTATGTATATATATATATATGTGTTGTGTGTGTTGGTGTGTGTGTGTGGTGTGTGTGTGTGTGTGTGTGTGTGTATGTATTATATATACGCGTGTATGTGTGCATAATATATAAATAAATATATATGTATTTAACATATGTGTGTACTATAATATATATATATATATATATATATATAGAGATTTTTTTATATTTATTTTATATATATTATATATCTTATGAGCACGTAGCTTGCAGTAAAAAAGGAAAGAATATAATTTCTTGGAGAATTATGGTTTATTTAATCTCATGGTAAGCAAAAGATGATAATAACGTGAACACTCTTGACATTCACTGTAAATCTCAGGCCCTGTCAGGGGACGGTCTGAAAGCTACCTATGGTCCAGTGATGACTCCGCTGCGTGTGGTGTGTGATGATGTGATTGTGAGGTGCTTAGTCTAAGGTGGTGCTCATGACTAGCATGAGAAGGTGGAATTTCCAGCATGAAGGAGAGATCCTCTCTGGAGGGGGACGCATGTCGAAAAGGACGCTGCGGCCTTGGCGTCTTTCTTGGCGAATTTGG
>NC_051388.1:19329779-19334779 GCF_015228065.2 Penaeus monodon | reverse complement strand
CCACGCACTTCAAAGGGCCCTAAATTAATTGAAATGGTGAATACCCTAAACCTCTTGAACACTGTCCCTCACCCAAAATAGAACAAATCTATTCCTTCGTCCCACTCAGAACCAGTCTCTAAACAAAAGGCTTTAATCATTGTCTTTAGAGTATAGTGAAACCTTTCAAATACCCCTTGACTCTGAGGATGATATACGCTGGATTTGCACTGCTGTATACCCAAGGACTTCATGACTTGGTCATACAGTCTGGACGTAAAATTTGACCCTTGATCTGACTGTACTACCGGGAGGCAGACCCACCTGGGTGAAAAACTTTATCAAGGCTTTCACAACATTCTTAGTATAATGCGTCTGAGGGGAAAAGCTTCAGGATATTGGTGGCCACATCAATTATAGTTAACAGGAACTTGTACCCCGTTTAGTCTTTGGAAGGGGGCCTACAAAAGTTAATAAACCCCTTTACTGAAGGGCTCTCTTAACACTGGGATAGGTTGCAAGGGATATGGTTTGATGCCAGCTCCTGGTTTACCCTTTACTTGACAGATATGGGACGATTGGCAATAACTACTAACATCTTCTTCATTTTCGGCCAAAAAAAATGAGCTAAAATCTTGTAATAAGTTTTCTTTACTCCCAAATGACCACTAATGTCATGTGCAATGTTCAAAACATCAGTCTGAAAGGGACTTGGGAATTACAATCTGATGTACAGTTCTTTACTTGTATCGTCTGCAGATATATTATAGGGGGTTTATTTACGCATAAGAACGCCCGACTGGAGATAGTAGCACGTATGGGAATTTTCAAGCTCACTTATTTTGGTAAGCCTATCATAAAATACTTTCAAATCGGGATCTTTAGTTTGTTCTTCAATTAGTTTTTTTTTAGTAAAAAAGGGGTGCCTTTTGAAATTCACTATATCAGAATTATCAGATGTACATTGTGTTCTAACAAATAGTCAGTCACTAATGTACGAATTTCATCCTTCCGCAAGGATGACCGAATAGGAATGCAATAGTGAGCGGCCCACCACTCCATTGGGGTTTAGTGAGACCGATAGCGCTTCGGTGATGGATTATCAACGAAACTTTCAACACTGAACATAATGAATCACCAAGAAGAAAAACAGGCAAAAATAAGAAGCTAACTAGATGGGATGTACTAAACGCGTGATAAATTTGCAAAACCTTTTTAAAAATCAAAAAGAAAAGTACAAAAAAGAAAACACAAAGAAAGCAAAAAAACCATAAAAGGTCACCAAGCAAAAAAACAAAAAATCAAGTTACCCAAACAAACAAAGACTATTGTTTATAAAACCAAAGATCACCGAAGAAAAAACTGCACAAAAAAAATGACCCGGTGTCTTTAAAGACCAAAATGGGACGAAGGGCCTGCGTCAATTTCAATAAAAAAAAAAAATACCAAAGGGGAAAATTTCGTTACAACGGGTAAGGAAAAAAAACACCTTAAAAAGTGCAAACACCCAAAGGGAAACACAAAGTTTCAAATGGACAACAAATTTTTTAAAAAAAAAAAAAAAATGCTAATTGACATTTTTGCACAGATCCCGGTAGGGCCCCCCCTTGGGTTTCGTGGTATTTTGCCATTCTATCAGGGCCCTTTGACTTATCGTCTTAATTCTGGCTACCGCATCGGGGAATTAGAGTTTAGCGGAGGGTGCCTTTCCCCCGAATTTTTAGTGACATACCAACCGTAACAATATATATATTTATATATATATATATATAAATGTTATATATAAATTTTTATAATAATATATATATTTTATATATTAAAATAATATTTTTAATATAAAATATTTGTGGGGTGTGTTTTGTGTGTGTGTGTGTCTGTGGTGTAATATTTTATAAATATATATATAATATAATATTATCTAATATATATATATATTAAAATGAAAATTGGATTTTATACCCAAAATACAATATATTAATATATATATATATAATATACATATAAAATAATTTAAAATATATTTAGAATTATAAATAGGTATATATATTATATATATATAAAAATATATATATTATTATATATGTTTTTATTATAATTATATATATATTATAAAAAATTTTTTATATTCTTTTTTAATTATTTTTATTTTCATTTTAAAATTTTTATATATATACAAATATATATATTTTTATATATTTTTTAAATATATATTTTTAAAATTATTTATTATAATAATTTCTATTATTTTATTATATATTTTATTTTTTATTATATTTAAAAATTTTATTTAATTTTTCTTTAATTTTATTATTTTTTTATTTTATTATTATTATATTATTTTTTTCTTTATTAAATTATTTTATATATATTTTATTTCTTATTTTATATTATATAATGTATATTTCCAAAAAATTTGGAAATCGGGGTTTCACGAAATCCCAAATTTTCAGTAAATTCAAAAACCCGTTTCAGTGGGGGTTTTCTGAATTTCTAAAATGCCAAAAAATTCACGAATCCCTGTTGCGAGGGCCCCGGGTTTCTAAAAATTAAAATTCCTGCAACTTAATAGAACTGCTGTCACAAGAACTCTCTCGGTTTAAAACTATTTAAAAAAATCCAGTTTTTTTTTGAAAAAATTACTCTGTTATTTGACACCCAGAGCCACATTTGCACTATGAACCCACCACCATAAGTGGCAAAAAACACTTCTCAAAATTTTGCGTATCCTGATACGCTCTTCGTTATCAAAAGGGGGGCGGGGCAAAATAAATTTTTAAACTGACCCTTTTGAACCCCGACCACAGCGATCTTTTACGGTCTTGCCAAACCCCCTGACAAAACCCAGGATTTTTTCCGCGGATCTCCCTACCACACCACACGGAATTGGGGGGGAAAACAACGCCCCAGCTCACACCTTTTAAAGCAAACTCACGGGGGACCACTCCCTTTGGGGCCTCCCCCTGTATCTTCCCCTCTACGCGAGGGGGTTTGGGACCGAATATCGGGGGATTTTAAAATTTCATACTTGGCCTATTTTTTTTGCCCCTATCACCCGGGGAAATCTGCTACATTTCTTTAAAACCGCTGAAAAGGAAGTACACAAGCGGAAGAACCTCGCGCACATTTGGTTTTTAAGAGGCAAAAGCGAAATTTTGGGAGATGGTCAGGACACCGTCCATTTAAATTGGAGTGTGGGATGATTGCATTCATCAAATCACCTGGCTCCAGATTCAAAACCTTGCGGGAAAGACGGGCCACAACACCCTTTGGGCAGGGGCTTTCCTTTTTTTTCTACATTTTCCCCACCCATGATCTGAAAAAGGGTCCCCAAGGGCCCTTTTTTGTGATGCGGCATATTTTCGTTTAAATCCTTAAACATGTGGTCCCCCCCACCTTCCGTTTCAATATAAACGTTTGATGATCAAAATCCCTCTAGTTTCATAAAACAGGGGGCTCGTCGCTTTGTCCTTTTTTTTTAGCTTTTTCCCCGCACCGCATTTGAGGCTTCAATCTAAAAAAAATAGAAGCATTAATTCTTTAAAAAATTTAATTTTTACTATTTTTGAACAAAAATATTCTTATTCCCATAAATTTAAAAACGGGCTAGGGTTTGGGGCAGCAGTTACGAAAAAAATAGGAACCATAGATTTTCATGCAATGACGCTTACAAAAAATATTGCAAACTGCTAATATCAAACGTATGTGAGATATTTAAAAAAAGATATTTAACCCCAAATGCTGTCTATTCTCTTTAAAAAAGATCGTTTTTCTTGCAGTCTCTGTTTCCCCCTGTTCTGGCACCTTCCGCGCCAACCCTGGATAACGAGACTACAAAAATCTGGGCAAGCCAAATTTCAGACAAATGCTACTTGTCACGCTGGGATTTTTTGCTACATTCCTCTAGGTTTGAATTGGAGCTCTGTCAGTGAAAATTTTCTGTTTTCTGGCAGTAACCCTAAAAGTAAAACCCCAAAATTTTTTTGTTTATTTAAATAATGAAAAAATTTTTATATCCAGGGTTTACAAATAAAAAAAAAACTTACTTGATGAGATAATATTCACTTCTACTCTTATGACTATTTATGATGAAATTAATGCTGCCCATCCTTTTGATACCGCCTTTGGGAAAAGATATTTCTTGCTTTCTTCATAACATCTGAGCAGCTCACTCTTGAATCTCTCTTCAATACTCTCCCGAAGCCATCACGGACAGTACGATAGTTAAAGGAGCTTTAAAAGCGATTCACCAGTCTGAAGAGGAGAGGGCTTGCTTGAGATTTGCGAAGTTCTGGCTTCGCCCGGGCCTTTCACTTATGCCCGGCCTTAGAGGAGAGGGCTTGCTTGAGATTTGCAAAGTTCTGGCTTCGCCCGGGCCTTTCATTATGGCCCGGCCGAGGAGAGGGAGAGGGGGAGGGTATAAATAGAGAGAGGAAGGGTAACATGGTAACACGGGTAGAGAAGGAAAAGACAAACGGAAGCGACAGGAGGTCAGATCAGGTCGGAGGGTCGGGGACTTTTACTTTGAGAAACAGCGAAGTGACAACCCCCTCTCTCTTTACAGGAGAAGATAGTATGAGAAGAAGTGTTGCCCCATACCCCTATGCATTTTAATCTAGTTTTACATTGGGTTTTCTACCATAGTATCGAACGGTAGAGTGTTTTTCCATTCACTTAAATTATGTAACAACCCAACTAGGTAGGGATGCAATACCAATATAAAGCAGCTCATGGCATGAATAAAAAAAAATTTTTATCAAAATACATTTTCCGATTTCATAGTCTTACTGAAGCCATCCAGTAAGAAGTGTAAAGCAAGGGTAGTATTTCCAGGGATTTTGTGATTTCCTGGATATTCAGTAAATTCACGAAATCCCCGAGTGATACAGGGATTTCATGAATTACTGAAAATTTCAGGGATTTCATGAAATCCCTGATTTCACAACTTACTGTAACATATATGAATATTAACACACACACACACATACACACACACAAAACACACACACACACACACACACACA
>NC_051388.1:19324779-19327279 GCF_015228065.2 Penaeus monodon | reverse complement strand
TTTGTTTGTTTGTTTGTTGTTGTAAACCACTGGTAAATCACAGCTCATTATATTTGAAAACGTGTTATTATCATTTTTTTTATATACACAGAAGTTCGCCAATTTCCATGAACGAATGATGGACAGTGTGCTGGAACTAAACACAGCCTCCGGTTACTTTTGGGGAGTAATTTGTTGTGGAATTCTTTTTTCTTAGATTTTTTTTGAATTGTTGCTGTTGATATTGTTCTTTTTTCTTTTTTTTATTTTGTTCTTTTGCATTAATTTCTTTTCTTTCTTTCTTTCTTTTTGATCGAATCGTTATGCTGTAATTAATTTAGGTTATAAAAATTTTTTCCCTTTAGTCGTGTATTTTTCTTTCTGCATCTGCGGTCAGTGTGTTTTTGCCCTTATGTTAGTGTTTTTAGTTTTTAATGTTTTTGTGTCTATGGTATAATATATTTCTTTTTGTATATGTGTTCTATGTGTTTCCCTTTTTACGTTCAAACTGTTTCTAGTTCCTTTTTTCGTATCGCATTTTAAAGTCATCTTTGTTCCATACCTTTGTCTTAGTGTTTGTGTTCATCCCTCTGTATTTTATTCTTTAGTCTATATGGTTGTTTTTTTTTTTTTTCGTTTTATTTTTTTATTTTTTTATTATTCTAGTGTGAATAAATCCAATATTCAGTCCACGTTTCTGTATTCCAGGAAGGTAGTACTAGTTAATTAGAAGAAAAACTTGTCAATAAAACTTTCCATCTGTAAATTTTTCGAATGGGGCAAGTTATTGTACATTCATGCTCTAACATGAATGTGTTAATCTTGTCGGGTTGTTCTGTAATTTTATTGTGATCAATTATCTAGGAAGAGAGAAGTCAAAGATTTCTCATTTTTTATGACTTTAAGTAAGAGATAATGTACTCTTAATATTAAGAGAAGTAAATTCATGCGAAATGTATCGAATTGAAAATACAGCGAAAGTGTTTTTTATCGTTCTGTATTTCTCTAAAGAAGATTGATTTACATTTTGAAACTACGGTTTTACTCAGAACTTTAAGAATAAATTTATCTGAAAACATGAATAGAGACATCGACCAGAAACACACAGTAGCGAGTCTGGAGAGGTTCCAGCCAGGGCTCCTGGCAGCTAACCTTCCAACTCAACTGCTATGCACGGGGAGCAGAGAACCGCGTCACCAAAGACTTCGACGGCGCCGCTCCTTCAGAAAGCAAGAACGTCTCCAGCATGAAGAAGAGTTTCGTCTCTGGGCAGAGGACAAGTTCGAAGACGCGCTCGCACGCCTTCGGGTCTTTCTTGGCCACCTTGGCGCCGACGGAGGCAGCCAAGGCGTAGACGCCGCGGAGGTCCTCAGCTTGAGAACTGGGCGCTCTCGGGGTTGCCGAAGGCGGCCTTGAGGGCGGCCATGGGGGCGGACAGCTGGTCGGCGGGCAAGGATTCGAGCTCACACAGCAGCTTGGCCACGCAGCCAGCTGAGTCGATCTGCTGGGCCAATCCAAGGCTACCTGCTCGGATGAGAGGGACATTAACCGAGGGAAGACATGATAAAACTTTCTCAACATCATCAGAAACACGCGACACCTTCTGCGCAAGACATGGAGAAACTTGCCTCAACAGCCTGATCCTCCTCCTGCGTGGTGACGTCCCTCTTTCCCCTGGCGAATGGCGTTGCCGATGAAGCGCCCTTGATCACAGCCAGGGCGCCAAGGGCCCAGTAGGCCAGCCCTGGCGGCCGCGGCAGTTGCTGCCGTCGTTCCCCTGGCCAGGATGACGGTCGACTCCGTGGTAGCCAGGAGGCCGCATGCGAGCAGAGTGATAATGGCGCGGGAGTTCATGCTGGTGCGTCTGTGATGGAGGGAAGTGGGAGGGTCTGATTACGATGAAATTATCATTATTATTGGAGGAAAAAAGGTTCGCCGCTGCAAGAGTACATAAATGACACACGAGTGACAAACAAAGTATAGATGACGAAAGGGCATGGTTGAAAGTAGTTCACTAGAGAGGATATATCCCTTCATACTCTAGTGTTAACAGATTTTCATATTCATTTGTAAATCAATATTAAGAGAGAGAGAGAAAAAAAAATATTTGGTATAGTAAAAATATTGATTGAAACACAATATTTCCTTTTATCTTATATGGGGAAATTCAAATATATGATTCATACGTAGGGTTCATATTGCAGCTACTATATATATTTACTTAACAGGAATCAACACAATAATATAAAAGACGAATCGGTAATACATTGATTTTTTTTCATTATGAAACTTGTGCTGATTCCTGAAAACTGAATTATATATTAAAACTGTAATGGTGAATCCTCACATGACATTCAGATGTTCATATTATATAGCTGATGTTATATTATAATGACGATCGAGAGTAGAACCAAAAATGATAATAATTGTGAAGAAAAGGAAACTTCGTTATATGGAAAATAATTTAAAAAAATAGAAATCCCTAAGGATTGTATAAATATAGTAAAAAAAAAAAAAAGAA
>NC_051388.1:19295364-19324679 GCF_015228065.2 Penaeus monodon | reverse complement strand
TGCATCCGCGGATTTAAAACAAGCGTTTTTCCATAGAACGTTCGCGTAAGATTAGCATACCTATGTCTAACGAACTACACAAATTATTTATTCAATGGAGTAAGCCCCTTTGGCTATAATAAAGTAAATTATTCATAAATATAGCTTAGAATATGAAATGATACGCAATACGTTATGATTCCTTTATACACCCAAATACACACCCACACACAGATATATATACATATATGTATATAAATATTTATATGTCTACATACATACATACATGTGCGTGTATGTATATATATATATATATATATATATATATATATATTATATATTTATATATATTTATGTATATAATATTTTATGTGTGAATGTATTAAGAAATATACATGATATAGATAGATAGACAGGTAGGTTGACAAAATACATATACATATTATTTCTATAAAATGGATGCATAGAAACCTGATCAGAAAGGTATACATACGTATACTTTTCTTTATTTAGACATGTATATATATGCATACATATATATACATATACATACTTATATATACATACATATATACCTACACACGTGTGTGTTTATGTGTGTGGATTTAAAATACCGAATACAGAATACGTATAAAAGCAACTTTTTGTAACGAGCAGTCCACAGAATAAAACACAAACACCTTTGTGCATTCAGGAATCCTGTACATTAGGACTGAATTACTAGTACTAATTTAACGCAATAGGCCTTACTGCCTCTAGGATACGTCGCTTTCTCCTCAACCAGGATAGGTCCCGTCACCCCCCCTGCCTCTCCGTCCACTCGGTATAAATATCGCGCTCTGCCCGGAACCGCCATCACACGTCGTTCTCTTCCTGCGCCTACTCACAAGCAGGTAAGAACAACAGCTTCCTTTTCTGCACTTTCTGGAAAGGTTCTCATGGCATCCATTTCTAACGATTTTCTTTTTCTGCGTAGCCTCACTGTCATTTTTCTGCTTACAGACTCCGCTACCAGCATGAATTCTCGCAGTGTTTGTCGCTCTCTCCTGTGCGGCTCTGGGCCTCCTCCGAGTCTTCGCCTTTGGGAACCACCGCCGCAGCCGGGACCATCGCCGCTACCCACTATCACTGCTTCTGCACGCGGCAGCTTTGGCGTGGGCGCCCTTGCGGTGCTCAGGAGTACTCGTCGTGAAGCATCTGAAACGCCGTTACAGGAGGGAGTCGATTCCCATGGAGGCGGACGTTGTGCAAACAGAAGTAAGTTTATCGCTTTATATAAACTATTCACAAAATATACTTGTGTACCTATGTATATGTGAATAAAGGCATAAAGTTTTTTAACTAATGCATTCTTTTTGGGACGCAAACAGATTGCTGGCACAGAAGATGGACTCAGCTGGTTGCGTGGCTAAGCTCTTGTGCGAAATCGAGGCCATGTCCAGCTGAACAGCTCACGCGCAGCCCTGTCCAACTTCAGACCTCCTTCGAGGACACCCAAACTCAAGGGCGTTCCCGAGGCTTCTAACGATATGCCATCACCTTCGGATCCAAGTTCGCCAGAAAGTACGCCAAGGCCTTCAGCGCCCGCTTCGACAGGCGTCCTCTCCAAGATGATCTCTGCCTTCATGCTGTATTCCACTTTTCATGCTAGTCCCTGAGCATCATCTTAGACTATGCACCTCACAATAACACACGCGCACAAAGCAGGCAGACTGGTGTCGGAGTCTCACGGTGACCGAAGGTAGCTTTCAGACCGTCACTGACTGACCTGAGAGTCACAGTGAATATCTCTGTGTTCAGAATGATATTCATCTTTGCTGCCAGCAAATTAAATAAATTCATATTTCTCGAAAAATTATATCTATTTCCAATCTTCGCTAAATACGCCTATAAGTGTATTAATATATAGCTATATCTATTCCTTACTATCTATCTATATACATGTTTGTATATATATATATATATATATATATATAATATATATATGTATGTATGTATGAGTGTGTGCACCATATAGAACATCTCTATCAACTCAATCTGAATTCTGTTACAAACAGCTCATTTCCCAGGCGAATGGGCTGTTTTGGCCATGGCATCACGTGGCCACTTTTTGTGTTGAAGGTCCTTGCAGTGACCTTGATTGGGCTTTATACACCTGGTTGCCTGACCCGACTGATGCTTCGTGTCTTCTACTGAAGCCCTAGCATTATTTGCTTTTTTCTCTCCCAATTTACATCATGGAGAAACCTATTTTCATAATTCGCAAAGCACCCCATTTTCCTTTTCTCGTATGACAATAGCAAGGCGGTTAATTAGTTGCTGAGACGGTCTATCTCAGCAGACCACGGGCCAAGAGGGACAACAACTGCCATCTATGAATGGATGCAATAGCAAAGTAACGTGCACAGCCTTTGGGAAATCTTTTAGAGTTTACAGAGACTCGCAGTAACCGAAATACATATATGCAATGTAGAAAGGTAGAGACAGTTAGGTACCTAGATATGCATTGATACATAATGCTAGCTAGCATACACAACGCACTCTGTATATATATATAAATATATCATACAGAGAAGACATTTTTTGGATATGCCATGCTAAAGCATTCGAGGGAGGGAGACACTAGATTCTGTGATCGTTTATCACATTAATCTTTTATTATCATTTATTGCTATTTGATCATTATCATTATTATTATTATAACATTATTAATATTATCAATATCTTTATTGATATCTCAACATAAATATTATTAGCATTATTGTTATTATAAACACTACAACATCAGTATACTTTCAACACCATCGCATTCTCATTATGACTCTCATTATTATTATTATTATAATAATAATAATAATAATTATTATTATTATTATTATTATTATTATTATTATTATCATTATTATTATTATTATTATCATCATCATCATTATCATCATCATCATTATTATTTCTATTTATATTATATTTGGGTGGTCATATAGTTCTGATTATTATCAGTTTGTTATTATCATTATCAGAATTACTATCATTCTAATTTAGTTGTTATTCTTATCATTATATTCCATCATTAATAACTATTGCTATCATTATCATAATGCAATATCGCGCACTGGCGTCAATACTGATAATATATATATATATATATATATATATATATATATGCTATATATATATATATATATATATGTGTGTGTGTGTGTTGATGGTTGTGGTGTGTGTGTGTTGAGTGAGTGTGTGTGTGTTATGTTGTAGAATAAAAATAAATAAATAAATATACTGTTATATATATGTATATTTATATATATTATATATAATATATAGTCTCTCTATATATATCATTATATATATATATCCTGTGTATCATTATATGTATATATATCTTTCTCTATGCTATCTACTTCATATATCTACTATAAACTGTATGTATAGATCGCATTTATATACAGTCAATATATCTGAGTATTCTTCATGCACAGTTATATGACCATCGTTACACATGCCACAATAAGATGCTGTTATTACTCTAAACCTTGCCTGTGTCCCCCAGAACCTATTGGACATAGTGAATACAAAATGTTCAGCTGTGCCGATTTTTCTTTCTCTGCTTCCTTGTAAAATTCATTGCATAACATCACAGATCTAAAACTATATAAGCACTGATATGCGGCGGAAGTGATATCGTGGGAGTCCGAAGTGTTGGGACATATTGTCAAATGATCTGGTCTTCATTAATATTGATTTAAAAGGCTTTCTTTCTATACGAAGCGTGTTCTTATTTTGTGCATAATCAGTTACTCAGGAATAACATTTAATTTGATGTCTAGCTGATTCACTGGAAAACTTGCTCGATTCCTCCATCAAACTGATCGAGGTCCTTTGGCCTTCTCAGGTCCTTCCCAGCGCCATAATACAGGGGATGAACTGGGGTTCGCCGCTGAATCCTGTGCACCCTTGCCGGAACGCAAGCATGTACGGGGGCGCGAACCCCTGGAACACGGTTTTAGAAATATCCTTTGCGTTTTTTATTGTTGATAGTAATATGTAAATAGCGATCATAAATTTGTAAGATTCTCTAATGATAACATTTAGCGACAGAAACATAATGCATCCCGCATTACTTAATTATATTTTATTTTATTTTTCATTTATTATATTTATTTTTTAAGTTTAATTTTATTAATTCTCTTTTTATATAATTTTTTTTAAACAACTGCATTCTTCCTTCAGCTTCAGTCACAAACAACCATGAACTCTTCGCGCGTTTTTGTCATCTCACTGGACGGAAATCTGGGCCCCCCTCCGCGTCTCTCCTACTTGGAACCACGCCGCAGCCGGGACCATCGCCGCTACCACTGTCACCGCTTTCTGCAGCGGCAAGCTTTGGGCGTGGGCGCCTTGCGGTGCTCAAGGGAGTTCTTATCGGAAAGCATCTGAGCGCCCGTTACAGAGGGACGTCGATTCCATGGAGATCAAGGAACGAAGTTGAGGGTTTGTATTGACGATCTTAAGAGGAAGGTTCATTAACATCAGATCACCAAAATATATTTCTAAATCGTGCTTCTCACTACACGTAGTGTGTCTAATCCCACATACCTTATTCCTCCAAAGGTGACCCGTCGCCCATAACCTGGATTCGCCGGCTGATCGCCAATTTGTGCTCTGGGCGAGATCGAGGCAACGCCCGCCGACCGACTCACTCCATCCGATGTCCACCTTCCAAGAACGGCCCTCGAGAATCCCGACAACCTCATTCCTCCCGGTCCCAAAATCGAGTACGACCAGGCCATCGCCCTCCCAAGGACGACCCAAAGGCGTGCAGCGTCCGATTCGCAAGTGCGTCCTTTCCCCCACCACCCAAAACCCCCCCTCCAGGGAGGATCTCTTAGTCATGCTCGACACCGTCCTCTCTGCTAGATAAACCTCTCATTCACCCATCACTCATTTATACGGCATTTCTACTCAGGAGGAATTTTCAAAACATTCTTCTTATGCCCTCCTCATATACATTCTATCATACATCCAAACCATTAGGAAAACAATGGCGATTCACTTTCCCTGAGCAAGATAAGCTGTCCAGAATCAAAGCCTGGAATCTCGTGCAAAGTGATGGGATCTGAGAACCCTCCCGTGCTCGTAATAAGACTAAATATACATACATATACATTCATAAAACATATGTGTATAACATCTCTGCATACACAGACCACACGCGCATATATAATATATATATATTATATATATATTAATATGTATATTATATATATATTATATATATATTATACTGTGCTATATTTATACAATAATGGATATAGACGTGTATGCACGCCTATATATACTACATGCACATATGTTTATAATGCACTTCCGTACACACTCACATAATATATTGTTTGTGTGCATAATCCCCTATCCGCTATCTATATTACAAACAAACATATATATATAGGATATATACCCAGCAAATACGTGTGAAGCAATTTCTTACCGAAGTCACAAAAGTAAACCAGCACATTTGTGCTTCAGGGAAGCCTTAAGAAGGACTGAATGTTACTAATTTAAATGCCAAATATGCCTTACCTGCATCTAGGATACGTTCGCCTTTCCGTCTCAGTCAGTATTGGTTCTTTACCTGCCCTCTTCCTTCTACTCGTATAAATATCGCGTTTCCCTCCAGGAACCGCCCATCACACTCGTCCTCTTTCTGCCCCGGAACAACAATCAAGTCCGGGACAACTGTCCTCTTTTCTAGTACTTCGAATAATTTTCTCCGATACTTTCTTAATATTTCGGGGAACGTTTTTTTTTTTCTTCTTCTTCTTTTTTTACAACGTAGCCTCTTGTCGGCTTTTTTCTTCATAATTCTAAAACACCCACCATCATGAATTTCTCCCATGTTTTTGTCGCTCTCCTCCTGTGGCGGCCTCTGGGCTTCCTCCGAGTCTCTGCTCCTTTTGGAACCACGCTGCAGACCGGACAATCGCCGCGACCACTGTCAACCGCTTCTGCGCAGCAGCTTTGGTCGTGGGCGCCCTTGCGGGTGCCAAGGGAGTACTCGTCGGGAAGCATCTGAACGCCGTTACAGGAGGGGCGCCGATTCCTGGAGGATGACGTTTGCCACAGAAGTAAGTTGATCGGAAGGAACTTATATAAACTATTCATCCAAAATTTTACTTGTGCACCTAGGTATATGTGAACAGGAAAAGTATAAAGAATTCGGTTTTTTACTATTAATGATATTCTTTCGCTGCAACAAGATTGCAGTAGCACAGAAGATGGACTCAGTTTCTGGTTGCGTGGCTAAGCTCCTTGTGCTCAATCCGAGTCCCATGTCCGCTTGACATCTCACAGCCATCCATGTCCACCTTCAAGACCGCCTTCGACAACAACTCAAACTCAAGTGGCTCCCGAGGCGTCTACGATATGGCCATCACCTTCGATCCAAGTTCGCCAAGAAAGCGCCAGGCCTGCGCGCCCTCATTCGACAAGTTGCGTCCTCTCAGAGATGATCTCTCCTTCATGCTGATCCACCTTTTCATGCTAGTCATGACATCACCTAACTAAGCAC
Organism: Penaeus monodon; assembly: GCF_015228065.2. Lineage (NCBI taxonomy): Eukaryota > Metazoa > Arthropoda > Malacostraca > Decapoda > Penaeidae > Penaeus > Penaeus monodon. Next base: position 19,318,132 of record NC_051388.1, on the reverse strand, counting down.
CTCCCAATCACACCATCACGCGCATACACAAGGCAGAAAAAAAAAAAGAAAAAGAAAAAAGAAAAAAAACTGATTGGATCGGAGTCTTCACCGTGACCGATGGTAGCTTTCAGTCCCTCATTGACTGGACCTGAGAGTCACAGTGTATGTCAAGAGTGTTCAATTTATTACTCATCTTTTGCCTATCATAAATTTAAATAAACCATAATTATAGAGATATATGCTTTCCTTTTCTACTGCAAACTAAATGTGTATGAATTTTACAGTACGTAGATATGTAATATATATATACCTTTTATATATTATGCACACACATATACATATATACATAAACACACACAAACACAAACACACATATATGTGTGTGTGTGTGTACATATGTATACATACACACACATACACATACATACACACATACATATATAGAGATATGTATGTTTATATTAAAATACAAATTAATATTATTTATATTATTTAAATATACTTATTATTAATAGTATATGTACGATGATAACAGTCTATTTTCCTGTAACAATAAAAAATTTCCATGCTGAAATTTAATTAATCATATATCTTTAACTAAGGTCTTTCCTGATGTTGACATAACAACGCTTACACATGTACGACGCGTTTTTTGGTACGCATAAAATACATGAGATATATTGCATGTATAGCATCATACCACCAACACACACACACTTGCCATCCACACTCGTACAAACGACGCGTTTCCGTCGGTTTTATGCTGTTCAGATCCCGTTCACTGAATTCGCTTATAGTCATGACTGGTGTGCCCGGTGGTCGTAGCTCGCTCGTTACGCTCACGTTGTCTTGATTTTAAAACGTAATTTTGCCATTACCATTTACGACTTGATTAACTTGGTGCAGCCAGTAAGTATCTGAATACTAAAGTATTTTAACTTTATAATTAATCAATATTAACATTATCGTTTATTAGTGTTTTTAATGACGTAACGGTTTTTTTCTCTCATTTTCATCATGAAAAAGAATTTCTTTTGTTACACTTAAAATATACCGGTGTCAGCTTTTAATATCGCAGATTGTAAGACAGGTCAAGATGCTGGTTTTCTCTAACAGATTCATACTTAGATGCGCACGAGGAGGAGAGATATAACGAAGTAGAGAAAGAACAGAAGCAAGCAAAAGAGGAAAGAGGGAGAGAATGCGGAATTTTAAAAAAATAGAAAGTGAGGGGAGCGATGAAAGACGCCGCATAAGTGAATTAATCTAACTGGGTATAGGAACCAAGGCCTCTGAGTTAACGCGGGTCCAGTCTGCTTTCCCGATTTGAATGTCAAATTTTCTGTGAGGGCAGAGATTAAGATTCACGATTATCCTGTAACGTTTTGAGGAATTGCTGGTCTGCATATTGGAGGCAGAGCGTAATCATTAAGGTTAAGTAAAGCCTTGAAACCTATACTATTTCGCCGCAAAATGTTTTCTCAAATTACAAATTTCATAAAGATGTCTTTGCTTAAAACTATTCCTTAGATGCAGAGTCTTATCGGAACAAATCCAGGGAAGCAAAGTGAAGCGACACCAAGTCGTACTTGAATTAGTTTTACTAGAATGGAACAATAACTAAAGAAGTTAGATACATCATAGGAGGTGGGGGGATTTCAATGACCTTTGTGACTTCCTTGTTAGAGACGAATTACTAAGCCACTGGTCTTCAATATGAGGATATTTTTAAGCAAGATCGATTATTTGACAGCTCTCTTTATATGGCTCAAGCTGCCGACATATTTCCGAGCCTCGCATCGGAGTATCAAATCGCGGAAGATATTCCCACCCGAGAGAGGAAACGAGTGAAGGCACGACGCCAAGTCCAAGCGGTGTGTCGCAATCTGCAGAGCAACCAGGCAACATTCGACCTAACTGTCCCTACATGAAAAAGACCGAGGTCGATTCACTTACTTCGCAGAACGAAGTAAAAAAATCTACTCTTAATGAGGCACCTTATTTCAGAAAAGCCTTGCCGATTACAGGGTTTCGACGATTTCATGCGGAGAGATCAACGAAATCTTTCACTATGATATTGAGTCAAATAGAGCGTTAACTGGTTTTGTTTAATCAATCGCTCATCGGTAACACCGTTCTGTAGAGTAAGTCTGATTCAAAAAACGAGTATGTATATATATATATTTGTATATATATATATATAATATTTATATATATATATACATAATATATATGTATATATATATATGACATGTCGATACATTAATATATGTGTGTGTGTAACTTCCGCCGATGCACACAGTTGAAACGCATAGCTATGTGGTCAGCCACACGCTAGGGTACCCCTGAGTCTATGCTTCAGCCCAGAATAGCTAAAAAGGTCCTTCACCTCCTGCTGTCCTGCCGGCCGCTATAAATACGCACTGAAGCCCTCGGTCGGTACAGAATCACTGTGCGCCCCTCGCCAGGAAGCGCAGGTACGGGACAGAGACTCTGAATTTGACTTGATTTTCTTTCGCTGTCAGTGTTTATTTATTGTAGTGCTAGCCTTAAAGTACATAAATTTGAATAACAATTAACTAATAGAGCTAACAATGATATATGCCATGAAATATATAATACATCTCATGAGGAATGATGTCAAGAACAAAAATGTACTGTTCTACATTTTTCTTTGAATACAATTTCCTCCCTTTGGCTTGCACATTAATTCCTCGCGTGTTCGTCGCTCTCGTCCTGTGCGGCCTCTGGCCTCCTCCGAGTCCTCTCCTCCTCTGGGAACCACCGCCGCAGGCCGGGACCATCTCCGCTACCAACTGTCACCGCATCTGCACGGCGCTTGGGGGGGGGGGGAGTGGCGCCATTGCAGTGCTTAGGAGTTTCTTATCGGGAAGCATTGAAGCGCCGTTACAGAGGGACGTCGATTCATGGAGATCGAGGAAGAAAGCCGAGGTTTGTACTGACGAAGAGGAAGGTTCAATACTGTAAGTCTTTAACATTAGATGGATAGATTATTCTTTTAACGCGTGCTTCTCACGAACACAAGATTTTTCGCACTGCACGGAGAGTGTGTCTAATCCACATACCTTATTCCTCCAAAGGTGCCGTCGCTCCAGAACCTGATTTCGGCCGCTGCATCGGGCCAAGTTTGCTCTGCGAGATCGAGGCAACGCCCGCCGATCGTCCTCACTCCGATCCATGTCCACCTCAAGACGTCCTCGAGAATCCCGACAACCTCAAGTTCCTCCCGCATCGAGTACGACCAGGCCAACCGCCCTCATGCCCAAGGACGACCCCAAGGCTTGCAGCGTCCATTCAGCAAATGCATCCTTTCCAGGGAGGATCTCTTCGCCGATGCTCGACAACCGGTTTTCATGCTAGATAAAACCTCATCATTCACCCATCACTGTCATTTTATACAACATTTATACTCAGAGGAGTTTACTAGACATTCTCTTTCTCATCCTTGAAAAACAGTCATTCCACCAATTTCAACACATTTCACATTCTAATTTATCACACACAAAACCTTTAGGAAATACAACTGATTCCTTTCCCTGAGCAGATTAGCTGTCAAGAATCAAAGACTGGATCTCGTGCAAGTGTGACTGATTGGATCTGAAACCTGCTTCTGGTCTGTGCTTGCAATTAACACAAAATTTATCCTTTTTCGAGACTTATTTATAAACCTCTCTTCAATAACCTTCTTAACCACGTACACTTCGATTCTATAAAATCATGTACATATGCATAAATATTCTCGCATGAAAATAATTTTATATTATATATATTCATATATAGATATTTGTATATATATATTACTATATATATATGATATATATATATATGCATGTAATACAAATGTAGATTATCTTACAAATTTAGGTATAGATTATTTACGCAAATATCTTCATAAATCACAGTAGAAAAAATATGAAAATACTAAAGAATACTTACCAAAACAAACGTAAATATTGCGATAAACGAATAAAAGATTTAAGAAACATAAAGTAGACCATTTAAGCATTTAACAACACAAAAGGCTTTCCCTTAGATACTCTCCACGAATCTATTGAATATTTACGACAATTTACATCACGTTATTTCCAGTAATATATCGAAAACGAAGATTTAAACTTGTAAATATTTTCACCGGACACGCCTGAGGCAATACGTTTACGAGTACAGTTGATTACAGTGTGGCCGCAAGCCTGTATCATCACAAATAACGAATGTTTCAGCACAGCCGGATTCCACACGACTCCCTGGCGATTGCCTCCGCGGATTCAATACAAGCGTTTTCATAGAACTTTCGATCAGTATCTCTATCAAATGACTCCAACAAATTATTTATTCAGTGAAGCAATCCTTTGCTATAAATAAAAATAAATTCTTCATAAACCTACTTGGGAGTATGACATGATCCGACAATACTTTATTATTATTTTACACACATCCATCTGTTTATATAAATATTACATATATATAATACATATATATATATATATATATATATATCTATATATATATATATATATATAATAATATAGTATATGTAGTACATACATGGTGGTGTGTGTGTGTCCCATATATATAGTATATGAGCATATTATATATTTAATATATATATATATCTATCATATATTATATCATATATATATAATATATATACCCACATACATGGATGTGTAATATGTTGTAAAGAATCATAAGTATTGCTCGTATCCTTTCATAGTCTAAGGTTGTTTTGTAAAGAAATTCATTTTATTTATACAAAGGGATTTATTCCACTGATAAAGTCATTTGTGTAGTTTTCGTTGCCACACATATCTACACATGTATTATCCACATGGGATGTGTGTGTGTGTTGTGTGGGTGTGTTGTGTGTGTGTGTGTGTGTGTGTGTGTGTGTGTGTGTGTGTGTGTAAATTGATCAATAAGTATTGCTCGTATCATTTCATACTGCTAAGTTGATGTTTATGAAGAATAACATACTTGGAGTATGAATGAATACACACACATTAGGTGCGTGTGTAATATCATATATGGGGCCGCGGTGGTCGAAATGGTTAAAGCATCGTATACTCAAGACTGCCACGACGGCATCTGAGTTCGAGGTTTCGAGTCACCGGCCGGCGCGTTGTTTCCCTTAGGCCAAGAACTTCACCTCGATTGCCTGCTTAGCCACTGTTGGCCAATCATCCCAATTCAGTGCGGTAAAATAGAGATGGTGACTCGGAAAAAAAAAAACAACCGGGCGGAAGGCATTGCAAAACCACCGCTCTACATTGCCAAGAAAAATCATGGAAAGCCATGACGTCAAGGCCGTCGATGGCCGAATGGTTGGAATATCGGACTCAAGACTGTCACAACAGCATCTGAGTTCGAGGTTCGACTCACCGACCGGCGCGTTTTGTTCCCTTGGACAAGTAACTTTCACCTCGATGCCTACCTAGCCACTGGGGGGCCAAGCCATCCCAAGTCAGTGCTGTCCCAAAAAAGCCCGGATAAATAGAGAGGAATGATTATCTCAAGGTAACACCGGCACTCTCCGTGGAAAGGAACTGGTGACTGGTCATGCTGTGACCACAGCGGCTCAGACATGAACCTACCGTTAAAAGAAGAAGAATATAATATATATATATGCATATATGTATATATATGCATATATGTATTATATGCATATATATATAGACATATATGCATAATATATATATATTATATATATATATATATAATATATATAATATATATTATATATGCATATATATGCATATATGTAACATATTATGTGTGTGGATGTGCAACATTTATATATATATACATATATATTTTGTGTATATGTGTGTGAATTTTATTAAAAATATACATGATGTAGATAGATAGACAGTAGGCTGCAAATACATATACATTTTCAATAAAAATGAAGCCATAGAAACCTGATCAGAAGGTATACTTAATATACTTTTCTGTTAATAAACATATTTTCATATACACTGTGTGTTTGTGTATGGATTTAAAATACGCATACAAACACGTATAAAGCAACTTCTTTGTAATAACGACAGTCCAAAGAAACACACGCACATTTGTGCTTTCAGGAACCTGTACATAAGTACTGAATTACTATACTAATTTTACGCCAATAGGCCTTACCTGCATCCTAGATACGGTCGCTTTCCTCTCAACCAGGATAGGTCCTTCACCCGCCCTGGCCTCCGCCACTCGTATAATATCCGCTCTTTGCCAGGAACCGCCATCACACTCGTCTCTTCCTGCTCGCCGAACACAGGCCATGGTAAGGACAAACAGCGTCCCTTTTCTGGTACTTTCTGGAAAGTTCTCATGGCATCCATTTCCTAAACGATTTGCTTTTCTGCTTAGCCTCACTGTCAACTTTTCTGCTTCAGACTCCGCTACCATCATGAATTCTCGCGTGTTTTCCTCTCCATCTCTCCTTGTGCCGCCCTCTGGGCTTCCTCCGAGTCTTTCGTCCTCTTGGTACCCACCGCTGCGCGTGACCTATCGCCGGCTACCGACTATCACTTGCTTCTGCATCGGCAGCTTTGGCGTGGGTGCCCTTGCGGTGCTCAAGGAGTTCTCGTCCGGGAAGCATCTGAAACGCCGTTACAGGAGTGATGTCGAGTCACACCATGGGAGGAGGACGTTGCAACAGAGTAAGTTATCGCTTCTATAACTATATTCACAAAATTTACTTGTGCATTTAGGTTCCACGTGAATGAAGGCATAAAGGAATTTCGGTTTTTACTTTATTGATATTCTTTTCGCTGCAACAGATTGCTGTGGCACAGGAGATGTACGCAGCTGGCTGCGTGGCCAACGCTTTTGTGCGAAATCGAGTCCATGTCCGCCTGAACGCTCACGGCCAGCATGCCACCTCAAGACCGCCTTCGACAACAACCAAAACCGTCACGGGCTCCCGAGGCGTCCTACGATCTGTCCATCACCTTCCGGCTCCACGTTCGCCACTAAATACGCCCAATGCCTGCAGCGCCCTTCTTCACAAGTGCGTCCTCTCCAGAGAGGATCTCTCTTCAATGCTGGATTCCACCTTCTCATGCCAGTGATGAAGCATCATCTAGACTAAGCATTCCAATCACATCAGCACAGGTAGACTGAGTGGATCGTAGCTCATCACGGTGGACCGAAGGTAGCTTTTTCAGACTCGCACTGACTGGACTGAGAGTCACAGTGATATCTGCTGTGTTCCATATGATATTCCTCTTTGCTTGTCATCAAATTGAATAAATCATATTTCTCAGAGAAATATTTATTTTCCAATCCTTCCCTAAATGCGCCTATAAGTGGTCTGCAATATATGCTATATCCATCTACTACCTGTCTTCTATATACATTTTATATATATTTATGTATATGTGTGTGCACACATAGAACATCTTCTATCAATTCTCTGAGTCTGTTACACCTCATGTCCCAGGGGACGGGTGGTTTTTGCCCATGATATCACCTGGTCACTTTTTGTGTTGATGAGGTACCCTTGCAGGACCTTGAATTGCTTTGCCGCCCCGTTGCCTTGACTGAAATGGATGCCCTTCTTGTCTTCTACTGAACCCTACCATCGTTCTGTAATTTTCCGAGATTACATCATGAAGACACCTATTTCATAAATTCGCAAATCACATCTTACTCTTTCTCATGGCGACAATAGCAGTGCGATAGCTAGGTTGACAGAGACGCTAACCTCCGTAACCATGAGGGCCAAAAGAGAGATAAAAGATAGCAACTGCGATTCAGTGAATGAAACAATAGCAAGCAAATGTGCAATACTTTGGGAAATCTTTAGAGCTTAAGAGACTCGCAGTAGCCGGAAATACATTTATGCAATGTAGATAGTAGAGACAAGTGACTAATATGCATATGTACCTATTCATAATATATAATATATATAAATATCTGTCTATAAATATATATATCTATAATATATCTATCATCTCTAGATATATATATATATATATATCTACACATGGCATATACCACATACAACATGCAACTCATATATGATCGATATAAATGTTATACAGAGAGGGGCAGTTTGTAGGATATGCATGTTTAGAAGCATTCGAGTAGGAGACACCTAGATTCTGTGATCATTTTTCAACATTATCATCATTACCATTATTGCCAGTAAATCATCGTTACCTTATCATGATTTAATATTATTATTGACATCATTAACATTATCACCATTACGATTATTAACATTAATAATATAATTGATATTATTATATTATCATATTATAAACACTATTAACACGATTCCACATTATCTTTACATTATCATCTATCATTTATTATATCCTATCGTCACTATACTATATTATGAATATTAGCATCACTTATTATTATTCTCGCTACCGATATGTCACTACGTTCTCATTTTCATCATTATTTGTCATTATCACTAGCAATAATACTTATACCCATATCACTATTTGAATCATTTCTAAATGCCTAAAGAAAACGTCGAAAAAATCCTCACTACGTCAACAGATATACTATAGTATATATATATAATTATCTATATATATATATATATATATATATATATATATATGTGTGTGTGTGTGTGTGTGTTGTGTGTGTTGGTGTGTGTGTGTGGTGTGGTGGATATGTATATATGCATATAGATATACAGAATCTGTATGTGTATATATATACTGTTATATATATATACATATACACTGTGTGTATAATATATGTACACATATCTCTGTATATTATATATACATATATATATTATATATATATATATATATTATAATATATATATTACCTATATATATATCATAATATATATAGATATATATAATATATATGATTATATATATAATGCTGTATATAAGTGCCTGATATATAATCAGTTATAGTGCATTTCTATAAAATAATGTGGATATAATGTCTATTTGTATATATATATATATATATATTATATATATATATAGTATATTATTGCATGTACACCAAAATGTATATAAGAGCTATTATAGTTATATATATATATATATATATATATATATATAAATTAGTGTGCAAATATCTTAATAAGTCAAAGTAGAAAATATGAAAATACTGAAGAAAACTTACACAAAACAAAACCGAAATGTTGACGATAAGCGAATAAGAAATCTTCAGAACATAAAGTAGACCATTTAAACATTAAACAAAAAAATGCCTTCCCTTAGAATACTCTCACGAATCTATTGAGATATTTAAGACAATTTGCATCTAGTCATATCAAGTAATATATCGAAACGAAGACTTGACTCTTGTAATATTTTCATCGCACGCCTGAGAAATACATTACGAGTACAGTTGACTTACAGTGTGGCCAAATACGAACTGTTCAGCACACGTCGGATTCGCACGACTCCTGGCGATGGCAGCCGCGGATTTAAAACACGCGTTTCATAGAACTTCGCGTAAGATTAAGCCTACCTTTGTCTAACGAACTACACAAATTATTTATTCAATGGAGTAAGCCCTTTGCTATAAATAAAGTAAAATTATTCATAAATATAGCTTAGAATATGCAAATGATACGCAATACGTTATTATTCCGTTATACACCCCATACACACCCACCGCAATATATTACCATATATGTATATAAATATTTATGTGTCTACATAGCAATACATACTGTGCGTGTATATCTATATATATATATATTCTATATATCATATAATATATATATATATATAACATAGGTATGTATATTTATGTGTAAATTATAGAAATATAACATGATATAGATAGATAGACGTTAGGTTGACAATACTATACATATTATTTCTATAAATATGATGCAATAGAAACCTGATCAGAAAGGTGTACATACGTATACTTTTCTTTATTTAGACATGTATATATATGCATACATATATATACATATACATACTTATATATACATACATATATACCTACACACGTGTGTGTTTATGTGTGTGGATTTAAAAATACGAATACAAAATAGGTATAAAGCAACTTTTGTACGAGCAGTCCACAGAAGAAAACACAAACCATTTGGTGCATTCAGGAAGCCTGTCCATAAGGACGGAATTCTATACTAATTTAACGCCAATAGGCCTTAACACTGCATCCTAGGATCAGTCCGCTTTCCCTCTCAACCAGGATAGGTCCTTCAACCGCCCTGCCTCCGTCCCATCGGTATAAATATAACGCTCTGCCAGGAGCCGCCATCAACACTCGTCCTCTTCCTGCTCCAGAACACATCAGGTAAGACAAACAGTCTCCCGTTTCGGTACTTTCTGGAAAGGTTTCTCATGGGCATCCTTTCTAAACGATTTCTTTTTCTGCGTAGCCTCACTGTCAATTTTTCTGCTTACAGACTCCGCTAACCATCATTGAATCTCGCGTGTTTGTCGCTCTCCTCTGTGGGCGGCCTCTGGGCCTCCTCGATCTTTTCGGTCTCTTGGGAACCACCACCCGCTTCAGCGGACCATCGCCGCTACCACTATCACTGCTTCTGCAGCGCCGCTTTGGCGTGGGCGCCCTTGCGGTGCTCAAGGAAGGAGTACATCCCCAACCCCTCGTCCGAACACACAGACGACGCCTCAACGTACATATACCGCCCCCATTAACTACACTTCCCCTCCTCTAGCCCACACACACGAGGTTCGTCGGGAAGCATCTGAAACGCCGTTACAGAGGGATGTCGATTCCATGGAGGAGTAGGAACGTTGCATACAGAAGTAGTATGCTTATCACTATTCAACAAATATACTTGGTGTAACCTAGGGTATATGTGAAATAAAAGGCATAAAGGTTTTTACTAATGACATTCTTTTTGCTGCAACAGATTGCTGTGGCACAGAAGATGGACTCAGCTGGTTGCGTGGCTAAGCTCTTGTGCGAAATCGAGGCCATGTCCGCTGAACAGCTCACGCCAGCCATGTCCACCTTCAAGACAGCCTTCGACAACCACAAAACCTCAGGGCTCCCGATCGTCTACGATCTGGCCACACCTCGATCCAAGGTTCGCCATAAAGACGCCAAGGCCTTCATCGCCTCTTCTGAACAATTGCGTCCTCTCCAAGATGATCTCTCCTTCTGCTGGATTCCACCTTTTCATGGCTAGTCCTGAGCAATCATCTTAGAACTATGCAACCTCACAATAACATCACGGCGCACACGCAGGCAGACTGAGTGGATCGTAGTCTCAATGTGACCGGAAGGTAGCTTTCAGACCGTAACTGACTGGACCTGAGGAGTCACAGTTGAATATCTGCTGTGTTTCATAATGATATCGTCTTGCTTGCCATCAATTAATAAAATCATATTTCTCGAAAAATTATATCTATGTTTCCAATCTTCGCTAAATACGCCTATAAAATGATGTAATATATAGCTATATCTATCTACTTACCTATCTACTATATAGCATGTTATATATATAATATATATATATATATATAAATTAGTATATGTATATATATATAATCCATATATGTGTATATATATATAATCTATATATGTATGTATGAGTTGTTGTGCACATATGAACTAGATCTCTATCAACTCATCTGAATTTGTTACACAGCTCATTTCCCAGGGGATGGCTGTTTTGGCCTAGGCATCCTTGGCCACTTTTTGTGTTGAGAGGTACCCTTGCAGGACCTTGAATGGCTTTACAACCTTTTGCCTGACCGACTGGATGCTTCTTGTCTTCTACTGAACCCTAGCATATTTGCTTTTTCTCTCCCAGATTACATCACGGGAAACCTATTTCATAATTCGCAAACCCCCCATTTTTCCTTTTCTCGGGTGACATCGCAGGCGATTAGCTAGTTTGCGACCGGCTAACCTCAGGCACCACCAGGGCCAAGGGGGACACAACTGCAACTCTATGAATGGATGCAATAGCAAAGTAAAACGTGCACAGCCTTTTGGGAAAATCTTTAGAGTTTACAGAGCTCGCAGTACCGGAAATACTATATGTAATGTAGAAAGTGGAGGAGTTAGGTGCTAGATATGCATTGATACATATGCATTATACATACATACAACACGCACTCCTGTATATATATATAATATATATACAAAGAAGACAGTTTTTTTGGTATGCCATGCGAGAAGCATTCGAGGGAGAGAGACACTAGATTCTGCGATCGTTTATCAACATATCTTTATTACATTATTGCTATTTGATCATTAGCCTTATTATTATTATAAACCATATATTATATTTCAATCTTTATTGATATCATTAACATGAATATTATTAGCATTATTGTATTATACACGACAACATCCTTACTACTTTCAACATCATTCGCATTCCTCCATTATTTTTGATATAAAAATTATTTTATTGTTTTTATTTATATTGACTCTCATATTATTATTTATAAATTATTATTATTATTATGTATTATTATTATTATTATATTATTATCATCATCATCTCATTATCATCATCATTATTATATTTCTATTATATTGTCAATATAGTTATGATTATTATCATTGTTAATTATCATTATCATAATTATATCATTCTAATGTGTAGTTGTTATTTCTTATCATTATATTCATCATTATAACTATTGCTATCATTATCATTTTTAAATGCAATATCGCCGACTTCGTCCAATACGATAATATTATATATATATATAAGATATATATATATATATATATATATATATGGTGTGTGTGTGTGTGTGTTGTGTGTGTGTGTGTGTTTGTGAGTATGTTGGGGTATGTGTGTATAGATAAATTTCAATAAATAGATTACTATATATATATATATATTATATATATACTATATGTTATATATATGTATATATATATATTAATATATATATATATAATATATACTGTATGTATAGATACGGCAATTTATACATAAATAGCTCTGCATATTCATGCACAGTTATATGACCGTCGTTACACATGCCACAATAAGCATGCGTGTTATTACTCTAAAAACTCGCCTGTTTCCCCAGAACTATTGGCATAGTGAAATACAAAAAGTTCAGCTGTGCCGATTTTCTTTCCCTCTATCCTTTAAAATTCATTGCATAACATACGATCTAAAACTATATAAGCACTGATATGCTGCGGAAGTGATATCGCGTGGGAGTCGAAAGTTTTTGGGATATATTTCCAAAATGAAATCTGGTCTTCATTCAATGATGAATTAAAAGGCTTTCTGTTTCTACGAAATGCAGCGTCTTATTTGGTAGGCATAATTAAGGTACTCCAGAATACAGTAATTGGGTGACTAGCTGATGCATCTGGAAATACTTGCTCGATTCCGCTCCACAACTGGATCGAGTCCTTTTTGCCTTCTGCAGGTCCTTCCCAAGCGCCATAATACGAGGGGATGACTGGGGTCGCCGCCTGAAATCCATGCACCCTTGCCCGAAACGCAAGCAGGTAGTGGGGCGGACCCCTGGAACACGTTTTTAGAAATATTTTAGCGTTTTAGTGTCGATGTAATATTGTAAATAGCGATCATAACTTTTGTAAGATTCTCTTAATGATAACATTTTTAGCGACAGAACATAATGCATCCCGCATTTATCTATTTATTTTATTTTATTTTTCATTTATTTTATTTATTTTTTAAGTTTAATTTTATTTATCCTCTTTTTATATATATTTTTTTAAACAACTGCATTCTTCCTTCAGCTTCAGTCACAAACAACCATAAACTCTCGCGTTTTTGTCACTCTCCTGTGCGGCCTCTGGGCCTCCTCCGAGTCTCTCCTCCTCTTGGGAGCCACCGCCGCAGCGGGACCATCGCGCTACCACTGTCCACCGCTTCTGCGCGGCTAGCTTTGGGCGTGGCGCCCTTTGCGGTGCTCAAGGGATATGCTCGTCGGGAATCACTGAGCGCCGTTACAGGAGGTACGTCGATTCCATGGAGATCAAGGACGAATTGAGGTTTGGATTGACCGATCTTAAGAGAAGGTTCATTACATCAGATCAACAAAAATATATATCTAAATCGTGCTTCTCCAACACAAAACGATATTAAACGCACTACAAAACGGATGTGTCTAATCCACATACCTTATTCCCCAAAGGTGACCGTCGCCCGACCTGGATTCGCCGCTTGCATCGCCCAAGTTGCTCTGCGAGATCGAGGCACCGCCCCGCCGACCGCCTCACTCCATCTGATGTCCACCTTTCAGGACGGCCTTCGAGATCCCGACAACCTCAAGTCGCCCGCTCGAGTACGAACAGGCCCCGCCCTCTCCAAGGACGAACCCCAAGGCGTGCAGCGTCCGATTCAGCAAAGTGCTTCATTTCCAGGGAGGATCTCTTTCGTCATGCTCGACACCGTCTTCCTCATGCTAGATAAAACCTCCATCATTCACCCATCACTCATTTATACAGGCATTTCTACTCAGGAGGATTTTTCAAAACATTCTTCTTATTGCCATTCCCTCATATACATTTTATCATACATCCACAACCATTAGGAAAAACAAATGGGCGGATTCACTTTCCCTGAGCAGATATTAGCTGTCCAGAATAAAGACTGGAATCATCGTGCAAAGTGATGGATCTGAGAACCAGCTTCCGTGCTCGTACTAACTAAAATCTACATACATGTATTAGAATTACATATACACATATGTTGTATCTTACATACATCTGCATACACCACCCACACGCGCACATATATATATTTTATATATATATATATATATATATATATATATATATATATACATGTCTATATTTATACAAGATAAATAGATATAGAGGTGTATGCACGCCTATATATACATACATGCACATATGTTTATAATGCACATGCACGTACACACACACATATATATGTGTGTGTGTGGCATAAATCCACCTATCAGCTATCTATATATACAAACAAACATATACCCAAGTAAATACGTGTGAAGCAATTTCCTGTAACGATGTCACAAAAGTAAACACAAGCACATTTGTGCGTTCAGGAAGCCTGTCCACCTATCAGCTATATATATAATATATTAACATATATATAGATATATATCACAACACAACATCTATATATAGGATATATACCCAAACAAATACATGTATAAAAAAAAAAGCAATTTCCTGTAACGAACAGTCACAGAAGGAAACATAAACGAAATTACATTTTGGTGCCGTTCAGGAAGCTGTACATAAGGAACGGAAATCGTATACTAATTTAAATGCCAATATGCCTTTACCTGCATCATAGATACTTTCGCTTTCCGTCTCAGTCAGAATTGGTCTTTACCTGCCCTGCTTCCTTCTACTCAGTATAATATCGCTTCCTCGGAACGCCATCCACACGCGTCCTCTTCCGCCCCGTAACACAAGCAGGTAACGGACAAACGTTCCTCTTTCCTAGTCTTCCGAATAAATTTTCTCCGATACTTTTCTTTAATATTCGACGTTTTTTTTTCTTCTTCTCTCTCTTTTTTTACAACGTAAAGCCTCATTGTCCGGGCTTTTTTCTTCACAGATTCCACGCACCATCATGAATTCCTCGCATGTTTGTCGCTCTCCTCCTGTGCGGCCATCTGGGCGTCCTCCGAGTCTCTGCTCCCTTTTTGGGAACCCCGATGCAGCCGGACCATCGCCGCTACCACTGTTACTGCTTCTGCAGCAGCAGCTTTGGGCGTGGGCGCCCTTGCGGTGCTCAAGGGAGTACTCGTCGGGAAGCATCTGAAGCGCCGTTACAGGAGGGACGTCGATTCCATGGAGGAGGACGTTGCAACAGAGTAAGTTATCGCGCTTTATAAACTATTCACAAATTTACTTGGCCAACCTACGGTATATGTGAACTGGAAAGTATAAAGGAATTCTGTGTTTTTATTACTGAATTCTTTTCGCTTGCAACAGATTGCAGTAGCACAGAAGAATGGACTCAGCTGTTCGTGGCTACTCTTGTGCGAAATCGAGTCCATGTCCGCTGAACACTCACGCCAGCCATGTCCACCTTCAAGCACGCCTTCGACAACAACCAAAACCTCAAGGCTCCCGAGGCGTCTTTACGATCTTGCCATCACCTTCGGATTCCAAGTTCGCCAAGCAGACGCCATCTGGCCTGCAGCGCCCTCTTCGAACAAGTGCGTCCTCTCGCAAGATGATCTCTCCTTCATGCTGGATTCCACCTTTTCATGCTAGTCTGAGCATCCCTTAGACTAAGCAACGCTCCCAATCACACCATCACGCGCATACACACTAGCAGCTGAGTGGATCGGAGTCTTCACCGTGACCGATGGTAGCTTCAGTCCCCTCATTGACTGGGCTGAGAGGCACAAGTGTATGTCAGAAGTGTTCAATTTATTACTCATTCTTTGCCTATCATAAATTTAAATACCATAATTATAGAGATTATCTGCTTTCCTTTTCTACTGCAAACTAAATGTGTATGATTTTTACAGTACGTAGATATGTAATATCTATATACCTTTTATATATTATGCACACACATATACACATATACATAAACACACAAACACAAACACACACATATATGTGTGTGTGTGTGTGCATATGTATACATACACACACATACACATACATACACACATACATATATAGAGATATGTATGTTTATATTAAAATACAAATTAATATTATTTATATTATTTAAATATACTATATTATTATAGTATATTTACGATGATAACAGTTTAGTTTCTGTAACAATAACAAATTTCCAATGCATGAAATTTAATTAATCATATATCTTTAAATAAGGTCTTTCCTGATGTTGACATACGCTTACACATGTACGAACGCGTTTTGGTATACGCATACAAAATACATGATATATATGCATGTATACATACATACACACACACACACACTTGCCATCCACACTCGTACAAACGACGCGTTCCGTCGATTTAATGCCATGTTCAGTCCGTTCACTGAATTCGCTTATAGTCATGACTGGTGTGCCCGGTGGTCGTAGCTCGCTCGTTACGCTCACGTTGTCTTGATTTTAAAACATAATTTTGCCATTACCATTTACGACTTGATTAACTTGGTGCAGCCAGTAAGTAGCTGAATACTAAAGTATTTTACTTTAATAATTAATCAATATTAAACATTATCGTTTATTATGGTTTATTAAATGACGTACGGTTTTTTTTTTTTTCTCTCTTTTCAAGAAAAAGAATTTCTTTTGTTTTAATAAAATTACAATATAACGGTGTCTAGCTTTTAAATCCAGATTGTAAAGACAGGTTTTCCCCAAGATGCTGGATGTCTCTAAGCAGATATCCATACTTTTAGATGCGCACGAGGAGTAAGAGATATAAAGAAGTATAGAAAGAATTAGAAGCAAAAGAGAAAGAGCGGAAGGTGAGAGAATCGAATTTTAAAAAATAGAAATTGAGGGGCGGAGCCGAGGAAAAGACGCCAGCATACGGTGGAATTATCTAAACTGGTATAGAAACCAAGGCTCTTAGTTACTCGGGTCCATCCTTGCTTTCCGATTTGAAATGTCAAATTTCTGTGAGGGCAGAGATAATATTCAATGATTAACCTGTACGTTTTGAGGAGATTGCTGGTCTGCAGAATTGGGAGCGAGCGTAATCAATAAAAGTTTTAATGGTAAAGCCTTGAAAACCTATCCGAGTCGCCCAATAATGTTTTCTGAAATTACAAATTTCATAAATATGTCTTTGCTTAAACCTTAATTCCTTAGATGCAATCCTTATCGTAACAAATCCAGGGAAAGCAAGGTGAACGACAACAGTCGTAAGCTCAACTAGTTTACGAGAATGGAACATACCTAGAAGTTTAGATACAGCAGAGTGAGGTGAGGGAGGATTTCAATTACCTTTGTGATTCCTTGTTAGAGACGAATTACTAAGGGCTACTGGTCTTCAATATGATGGATATTTTTTAAAAGAGCGATTATTTGACAGCTCTCTTTATATGGCTCAGCTGCGGACATATTCCGAGCCTCGCATCAAGTTTAAATCGCGAGATATTCCCCCACGTAGAGGAACGAGTGAAAGGAACGACCGCAAGTCCAAGCGGTGTGGTCGCAACTGCAGAGCAACGAGGCACATTCGACCTAACTGTCCTAAATGAAAAAGATCGAATTGGATCTTACTTCGCAGAACGAAGTAAAAAAAATCGACTCTTAATGATGCACCTTATTTCAGGAAAAGCCTTGCCGAGACCAAGGTTTCGACGATTTTACATGCGGAGAATAACGGATCTTTCCACTATGAAATAGTTTGAGTCAAATAAAGCGTTAACTGTTTGTTAATAAAAATAAAATCGCTTCATCGGTAACACCGTTCGTAGAGTAAGATCTGATTCAAAAACAAGTTATGTATATATGTATCTATATATATACTATATATATATATATATATATTATATATATATATATATGCCATGTATATACTAATATATATGTGTGGTAAACTTCCGCCTATGCACACAGTTGAAACGCATAGCTATGCGGTCCAACCAACACGCTAGGTACCCTGAGCGATGCTTCAGCCAGATAGCAGAAAGGTTCTTCACCTCCTGCATGTCATTCCGGCCGCTATAAATACGCGGCTGAAGCAGCCCTCCGGGTCGGTACCACCAGAATCCTGTAACCCCTCGCCAGGAACACAGGTACAGGACAGAGACTCGAATTGACTTGATTTTTTTCGATTCGACTGTCCGTGTTTATTTATTGTAGTGCTACCTTAAAAGTACATAAATGTTGATAACAGATTAGACTAATAGAGCATACAATGCTGGACATGAAAATATAATAATAGTAATCCTGATAATGATGTCCCAGACAAAATGTACTGCCTTCTAATTTTTCTTGAAATACAATTTCTCCCTTTAGCTTGCAACCATGAATTCTCGGTGTTCGTCGCTCTCGTCCTGTGCGGCCTTCTGGGCCTCTCCGAGTCTCTCCTCCTTTTGGGAACCAACCGCCGCAGCCTGGACCATCGCCGCTACCACTGGTCACTGCATCTGCCAGCGGCCAGCTCTTGGCGTGGGCGCCCTGCATGCTTTAAGGGGGGGGGTGGGGGGGGGGGGGAGTTCTTATCGGAAGCATCTGAAACGCCTTACAGGAGGACGGCGTTCTATGGAGATCGGGAAGAAGCCGAGGTTGTACTGACGAAGGAGGAAGGTTCATACTGTTAAGTCTTTAACATTAGATGGATGATTATTATTTTTAAAGCGTGCTTCTCACTAACCAACGAATATTTACGCACTGCACGGAGTGTGTTCTATCCCACATACCTTATCCTCCAAAGGTGGCCGTCGCCCAGAACTGATTCGGCCGGATGCATCGCCAAGTTGCTCTGCGAGATCGGGCACGCCCGCCGACCGCCTCACTCCATCCCCCAAACATTGGGGGGGGGTCCAAGCTCAAGGAACGGCCTTCGAGAATCCCGCCAACCTCAGTCCTGCCCGCATCGAGTACGACAGGCCATCTCCCTCGCCAAGGAACACCCCAAGGCTTGCAGCGTCCATTCAGCACATGCGTCCTTTCCAGGAGGATCTCTTTCGTCATGCTCGACACCGTCCCTTCTCATGATGCTAGATAAAACCTCATCATTCACCCATCACTCATTTTATACAAACATTATACTCAGGGGAGGTTACTTGACATTCTCTTTTTCTCATCTTGAACTATCCTTCAACCATTTCAAACATTTCACATTCTAATTTAAACACCATCACCATTATGAAATACATATGATTTCACTTTCCCTAAGCAGAGATTTGCTGTCTAGATTGAATGACTGGAATCTCGTGCAAAGTGTGACTGATTGGATCTGAGAACCTGCCTTCTGTGCTTTGCAATCAAACCCTAAAATTATCCTTTTCAGACTTATTTATAAACCTCTCTTCAATAAACACTTTCCATTCGATTCCTATAAAAATCATGTACATAGGCATAAATCTTCCTACGGTATAATAGTTTATATTATATATATCATATATATATATATATATATATATATATATATATTATATATAGATATCTTGTTATTATGCATATCATATATATATATAGATATATATAATTATTATATATATATTATATATATATATATATATGTGTGTGTTGTGTATCTATGATAATATATATATATATATATATATATTATATATAATATATATATTATATATATATGCATGTACATACAATGTAGATATCCTTACAAATTTAGGTATAGATATTTAACGCAGATATCTTCATAATCACAGTAAAAAATATGAAAATCCTAAAGATACTTACACAAAACAAAACCGAAATATACGATAACAATAAGAAATCGTAGAGAACATAAAAGTATAGCCATTTATAACCTTTAACAAACAACAAAAGGCTTTCCTCTTAGAATACTCTCACGAATCTATGAGATATTTAAGACAATTTACATCACGTTATTTCAGTAATATGTCGAAACGAAGATTACACTTGTAATATTTTCACCGCAAACGCCTTACAATACGTTACGAGTACAAGTTGACTTACAGTGTGGCAATCCTATATCATCACAAATACTCACTGTTTAACACGATTCGCACGACTTCCTTTCGATGCCTCCGCGGATTCAATACAAGCGTTTTCATAGACTTTCGCTCAAGATATCTTGTGTCAAATGAACTACCAAATTAATTTATTGCAGTGGAGCAATCCCTGTTGCTATAATAAAATACAATTCTTCATAAACATACCTTGAGTATGAAATGATACGAAGCAATAATTTTATTATTCTTTTACACACAATCCATGATGTGTATATAAATATATCCATATATATAGTACATGAGATGGATTTGTGTGTGTGTGTGTGTCCATATGTATTATATATTATATATATATTATATATATATATATATATATAATAATAATATAGACCCACACACACATGGAATGTGTTGTGTAAAAGATTCATAAAGTATTGCTCGTATCATTTCATAGTCTAAGTATGTTTATGAAGAATAAACATACCTGAGAGGTATGAATGAATACAACACACACATATATGTGTTTATGTAATATAATATATAGTATATATAATCTATATATAGTATAATAATTATATTATCTATATATATATATATATACACCTATGCATATATGTATATATCTGCATATATATATATATATATGTGTATCTATATATATACATATATGCATAAATATACATATATATATATTATAATATATACTATAGTCATATATATATATATCATATATATGCATATATATACATATCTACAAACATATAGGTTTGTGGATGGTGCACATTTATATATATATATATCTCATATATCTATAATATATTTGTGTATATGTGTGTGAATTTTATAGAAATATCATGATGTGATAGATAGACCAGGAAGTGACAATACATATACATATGTCAATAAAAAATAGATGCATAGAAACCTGATAAAAGGTATACCATATATATACTGTTTCTTATTATAACATATTTTCATATACAAACGTTTGTGTTTGTTATGGATTTAAAAATACGCATACAAACACGTATAAAGCAACTTCTTGTACGAAACAGTCCAGAAGAAACACAAACACATTTTTGCATTCAGGAAGCCTTACATAGGACCTGAATTACTATACTAATTTACCCCAATAGCCTTTACCTGCATCATAGGATTAACGGTCGCTTTCCCTCTCACTCAGGATTGGTCCTTCACCCGCCCTGCCTCCGTCCACTCGGTATAAATATCGCGCTCTGCCAGAAACGCCATCCACTCGTCCTCTTCCTGCTCCAACACAGCATGTAAGGGACAACAGCTTCCCTTTTCTGGTACGTTCTGGAAAGGTTCTTATGGCATCCATTTCTAAACGATTTTTCTTTTCTCTGCTTGGCTCACTGTCCCATTTTTCTGCTTACAGACTCCGCTACCATCATGAATTCCTCGCGTGTTTGTCGCTCGTCCTCTTGTGCGGCTCTGGGCCTCCTCCGAGTCTTTCGTCCTCTTGGGAAAACCACCGCCGCAGCCGGGACCATCGCCGCTACCACTGATCACTGCTTCTGCAGCAGCAGCTTTGGGCGTGGGCGTCCCTTGGCGGTGCTCAAGGGGGTACTAACTCGTCGGGAAGCATCTGAAACGCCGTTCCAGAGGATGTCGATGTCCATTGAGGGGACGTTCAACAGAAGTAAGTTATCGCTTATATAAAATAGTCACAAATATACTTGTGTACCTAGGTATAATGTGAAATAAAGCTAAGGTTTTCACTATTGACATTCTTTTTCGCTGCACAGATTGCTGGGGGGGGTGGGACACAGAAGATGGATCAGCTGGTTGCGTTGGCTAAGGCTCTTGTGTGAATCGAGTCCATGTCCTCTGAACAGCTCAACGCCAGCATGTCCACCTTCCAGTCCCGCCTTTCGAGGACAACCAAAACCTCAAGGGCTCCCGAGGCGTCCTACGAAAAAAAAAAAATCTGGCCATCACCTTCGGATCCAAGTTTCGCCAAGCAAGACGCCAAGGCCTGCACGCCCTCTTCGAAACAAGTGCGTCCCTCTCCAGAGATGATCTCGCCTTCATGCTGGTTCCACCTTTTCATGCTAGTCGTGAGCTATCATCTTAGACTAAGCCACATCCAATAACATCGACGCGCACGCGCAGCAGACTGATTGGATCGGAGTCATCACTGTGGACCGAGGTAGCTTTCAGACCGTCACTGACTGGACCTGAGAGTCCAGTGATATCTGCTTTTTCATATGCTATTCATCTTTGCTTGCCATCAAATTTAAATATCGATGTT
>NC_051388.1:19278779-19295264 GCF_015228065.2 Penaeus monodon | reverse complement strand
TATATATATATATATATATGTAAATTTTATATATATATTGTATTATATATGTAATTTATATATATATAATATATATATATATATATATATATATATATATATATATAATATTGTGTGTGTGTGTGTGTGTGTGTGTGTGTGTGTGTGTGTGTGTGTGTGTGAATGCATATTGGATATTACCAACTTGTTTTTTTCTTCTTTTTCTTCTTCTTCTTCAAAAAGAAGCACATCTTTTGCACGATTTTTTTGCAATTCTTTTGTACTTCCGTTAGAACTGAACATGTACACAGCAATTTGCATTGATCTGTACATAATTTTTAGATAACAGATACACACATATGTGTTTGTGTCTTTGTGTGTATCAGTATATATATAGATATATATATATATATATATATATATATATATATATATATATATATATATATATACATACATACATATATATATATATATATATATGTATATATATATATATATATATATATATATATATATATATATATATATATATATACTTCCGCGTATGAACACAGATGAAACGCATAGCTATGTAGTCAGCCGACACGTTAGGGTAACCCTGCGCGATGCTTCAGCCAGATAACAAAAAGGTCCTTCACCTCCTGCATGTCCTTCCGGCCGCTATAAATACGCGCTGAAGCCCTCGGGTCGGTACCAGAACCCTGTTCGCCCTCGCCAGGAACACACACAGGTATAAGACTGAAATTTGACTTGATTTTTTTTCGACTGTCGGTCTTTTTTATTAGAACTGGTAACCTGAAAAGTACTTAAATGTTGATAACAACTATATTAGAGAACATACAATGTTACATATGAAAATTAAATTATGAGAATAATATCAAGAAAAAAAAGTGCTGAAAAACCGATTTCTCCCTCTAGCTTGCATCATGAACTCTCGCGTGTTCGTCGCTCTCCTCCTGTGCGGCCTCTGGGCCTCCTCTGAGTCTCTCCTCCTCTTGGGAACCACCGCCGCAGCCGGGACCATCGCCGCTACCACTGTCACCGCTTCTGCAGCAGCAGCTTTGGGCGTGGGCGCCCTGGCGGTGCTCAAGGGAGTTCTTATCGGGAAGCATCTGAAGCGCCGTTACAGGAGGGACGTCGATTCCATGGAGATCAAGGACGAAGTTGAGGTTTGTATTGACGATCTTAAGAGGAAGGTTCATTAACATCAGATCAACAAAATATATTTCTAAATCGTGCTTCTCACGAACACAAACGATATTTACGCACTACACGGAGTGTGTCTAATCCCACATACCTTATTCCTCCAAAGGTGGCTGTCGCCCAGAACCTGGATTCGGCCGGCTGCATCGCCAAGTTGCTCTGCGAGATCGAGGCAACGCCCGCCGATCGCCTCACTCCTTCCATGTCCACCTTCAAGACGGCCTTCGAGAATCCCGACAACCTCAAGTCCTCCCGCATCGAGTACGACCAGGCCATCGCCCTCGCCAAGGACGACCCCAAGGCTTGCAGCGTCCAATTCAGCAAATGCATCCTTTCCAGGGAGGATCTCTTCGTCATGCTCGACACCGTCTTCTCATGCTAGATAAAACCTCATCATTCACCCATCACTCATTTTATACAAACATTTATACTCAGGAGGAGTTTACTAGACATTCTCTTTCTCATCTTGAACAATCATTCAACCATTTCAAACATTTCACATTCTAATTTACACACAACTGATTCACTTTCCCTGAGCAGAGATTAGCTGTCAAGAATCAAAGACTGGAATCTCGTGCAAAGTGTGACTGATTGGATCTGAGAACCTGCTTCTGTGCTTGCAATAAACACTAAAATTTATCCTTTTCGAGACTTATTTATAAACCTCTCTTCAATAACCACTTTCACTTCGATTCTATAAAAATCATGTACATATGCATAAATATTCTACGTATAAATAAGTTTATATTATATATATTCATATATATATATATATATATATATATATATATATATATATATTATATATATGAATATATATATATATATATATATATATATATATATATATATATATATGCATGTACATACAAATGTAGATATCCTTACAAATTTAGGTATAGATATTTACGCAGATATCTTCATAAATCACATGAAAATACTAAAGAATACTTACACAAAACAAAACCGAAATATTGCGATAAACGAATAAGAAATCGTAAGAACATAAAGTAGACCATTTAAACATTTAACAAACAACAAAAGGCTTTCCCTTAGAATACTCTCACGAATCTATTGAGATATTTAAGACAATTTACATCACGTTATTTCCAGTAATATATCGAAACGAAGATTTAACACTTGTAATTTTTCACCGCACGCCTGAGCAATACGTTACGAATACAGTTGACTTACAGTGTGGCAAGCCTGTATCATCACAAAATACGAAATGTTCAGCACACGGATTCACACGACTCCCTGGCGATGCATCCGTGGATTCAATACAAGCGTTTTCATAGAACTTTCGCATCAAGATATCTCTATCAAATGAACTACACAAATTAATTTATTCAGTGGAACAATCCCTTTGCTATAAATAAAATAAAATTCTTCATAAACATACCTTAGAGTATGAAATGATACGAGCAATACTTTATTATTATTTTACACACACACACATCCATGTGTGTGTATATGTATATACATATATATACATGGATGGACGTGTGTGTGTGTGTGTGTCCATGTGTGTGTTTTTATATATATATATATATATATATATATACATATATATATATATACATGGATGTGTATATGTGTGTAAAAGAATCATAAAGTATTGCTCGTATCATTTCATACTCTAAGGTATGTTTGTAAAGAATTTTATTTTATTTATAGCAAAGGGATTGTTCCACTGAATAAATTCATTTGTGTAGTTCGTTTGACACACATATCTACACATGTATATATACACATGGATGTGTGTGTGTGTGTGTGTAAATGAATCATAAAGTATTGCTCGTATCATTTCATACTCTAAGGTATGTTTATGAAGGATAAACATACCTTAGAGTATGAATGAATACACACACACACATATATGTGTGTATGTAATATAATATATATATATATATATATATATATACATATGCATAAATATATATATATATATATATATATATATATATATATCATATATATGCATATATATACATATATATACATATATGTGTGTGGATGTGCATATTTATATATATACATATATATATTTGTGTATATGTGTGTGAATTTATTAGAAATATACAGGATGTAGATAGATAGACAGGTAGGTTGACAAATACATATACATATGTCAATAAAAATAGATGCATAGAAACCTGATCAGAAAGGTATACATATATATACTTTTCTGTATATATAAACATATTTTCATATACACGTGTGTGTGTGTGTGTATGGATTTAAAAATACGAATACAAACACGTATAAAGCAACTTCTTGTAACGAACAGTCACAAAAGGAAACACAAGCACATTTGTGCGTTCAGGAAGCCTGTACATAAGGACTGAATTACTATACTAATTTAACGCCAATAGGCCTTACCTGCATCCTAGGATACGGTCGCTTTCCCTCTCAACCAGGATAGGTCCTTCACCCGCCCTGCCTCCGTCCACTCGGTATAAATATCGCGCTCTGCCAGGAACCGCCATCACACTCGTCCTCTTCCTGCTCCAGAACACAAGCAGGTAAGGAACAAACAGCTTCCCTTTTCTGGTACTTTCTGGAATAGTTCTCATGGCATCCATTTCTAAGCGATTTTCTTTTTCTGCTTGGCCTCACTGTCAACTTTTCTGCTTACAGACTCCGCTACCATCATGAATTCTCGCATATTTGTCGCTCTCCTCCTGTGCGGCCTCTGGGCCTCCTCCGAGTCTTTCGTCCTCTTGGGAACCACCGCTGCAGCCGGGACCATCGCCGCTACCACTATCACCGCTTCTGCAGCGGCAGCTTTGGGCGTGGGTGCCCTTGCGGTGCTCAAGGGAGTTCTCGTCGGGAAGCATCTGAAGCGCCGTTACAGGAGGGACGTCGATTCCATGGAGGAGGACGTTGCAACAGAAGTAAGTTATCGCTTATATAAACTATATTCACAAAATTTACTTGTGCATTTAGGTCCACGTGAAATGAAAGGTATAAAGGAATTCTGGTTTTTACTAATGATATTCTTTTCGCTGTAACAGATTGCTGTGGCACAGAAGATGGATTCAGCTGGTTGCGTAGCCAAGCTCTTGTGCGAAATCGAGTCCATGTCCGCTGAACAGCTCACGCCAGCCATGTCCACCTTCAAGACCGCCTTCGACAACAACCAAAACCTCAAGGGCTCCCGAGGCGTCTACGATCTGGCCATCACCTTCGGATCCAAGTTCGCCAAGCAAGACGCCAAGGCCTGCAGCGCCCTCTTCGACAAGTGCGTCCTCTCCAGAGATGATCTCTCCTTCATGCTGGATTCCACCTTCTCATGCCAGTGATGAGCATCATCTTAGACTAAGCACTTCACAATCACATCATCACAAGGTAGACTGAGTGGATCGGAGTCATCACTGTGACCGAAGGTAGCTTTCAGACCGTCACTGACTGGACCTGAGAGTCACAGTGAATATCTGCTGTGTTCATAATGATATTCATCTTTGCTTGTCATCAAATTGAATAAATCATATTTCTCAGAGAAATATTTATTTTCCAATCCTTCCCTAAATGCGCCTATAAGTGGTCATGCAATATATAGCTATATCCATCTACCTACGTGTCTATCTATATACATGTTTATACATTTGTGTATATGTGTGTGCACACATAGAACATCTCTATCAATTCTCTGAGTCTGTTACACAGCTCATTTCCCAGGGGACGGGTGCTTTTGCCCATGATATTACGCTGGTCACTTTTAGTGATGATGAGGTACCCTTACAGGACCTTGAATTGCCTTTGCCGCCCTTGCCTGACTGAATGGATGGATGAATGGATTCTTGTCTTCTACTGAACCCTACCATTGTTCTGTAGATTTTCCGAGATTACATCATGGAGACACCTATTTCATAAATTCGCAAATCCCCATCTTACTTTTTCTCATGGCGACAATAGCAGTCGATTAGCTAGGTTGCTGAACGGTTAACCTCAGTGACCAGGAGGGCCAAAGAGAGATAAAAGATAGACAACTGCAATTCAGTGAATGAAAACAATAGCAAAGCAAAACGTGCACTACTTTGGGAAATCTTTAGAGCTTAGAGAGACTCGCAGTAGCCGGAAATACATTATATGCAATGTAGATAAGTAGAGACAAGTAGACTAATATGCGTATGTACATATGCATATATATATAATATATATATATATATATATATATATATATATATATATATATATATACACATGCATATACACACATACACATGCACTCATATATAGATAGATATAAATGTATATACAGAGAGGGGCAGTTTTTAGGATATGCCATGTTAGAAGCATTCGAGGGAGGAAGACACTAGATTCTGTGATCATTTTCAACATTATCATTCATTACCATTATTGCCAGTATAATCATCATTACCTTATCATGATTAATATTATTATTGACATCATTAACATTATCAACATTAAGATTATTAACATTAATAATAATATTGATATTATTATATTATCATTATTATAAACACTATTAACACGATTCACATTATCTTTACCATTATCATTATCATTATTATACCTATCGTCACTATACTTATTATGATTATTATCATCATTATTATTATCGCTACCATGTCACTCAGTTCTCATTTTCATCATTATTGTCATTATCACTAGCAACATACTTACCATTATCACTATTTGAATCATTATCATAATGCCTAAAGAAAACGTCGAAAAAATCCTCACTACGTCAACAATGAATATACTATATATATATATATATATATATATATATATATATATATATATATATGTGTGTGTGTGTGTGTGTGTGTGTGTGTGTGTGTGTGTGTGTGTGTGTGTGTGTGGATATGTATATATGCATATAGATATACTATATATGTATGTGTATATATATACTGTGTATATATATATACATATACACTGTGTGTATATATATGTACACATATATACTGTATATATATATATATATACATACTATATATATATATATATATATAATATGCAGTATATAAGTGCCTGATATATAATCATTTGTAGTGCATTTCTATAAAAATCATGTGGATATATGTCTATGTGTAATATATATATATATATATAATAATATAATATATATATAATATATATATGTATATATATATATATATATATATAATAATATATAATATATATATATATATGAGTGTGCTTATGTGTAAGAATAAGCATATATTATAGATATATACAATTATATATATACGTAGACATATATATGCTTTATATATATATATACATACATATATATATATATATATTATATAATTTTATATATTATATATATATATATAATATATATATATATATATATGCATGTAGACACAAATGAAAATATATATATATATATATATTATATAATATTGATATATATATATATATAAAATTAGTGTGCAAATATCTTAATAAGTCAAAGTAGAAAATATGAATATACTGATGAAAACTTACACAAAACAAAACCGAAATGTTGACGATAAGCGAATAAGAAATCTTCAGAACATAAAGTAGACCATTTAAACATTAAACAAAAAAATGCCTTCCCTTAGAATACTCTCACGAATCTATTGAGATATTTAAGACAATTTGCATCTAGTCATATCAAGTAATATATCGAAACGAAGACTTGACTCTTGTAATATTTTCATCGCACGCCTGAGAAATACATTACGAGTACAGTTGACTTACAGTGTGGCCAAAATACGAACTGTTCAGCACACGTCGGATTCGCACGACTCCCTGGCGATGCATCCGCGGATTTAAAACAAGCGTTTTCATAGAACGTTCGCGTAAGATTAGCATACCTTTGTCTAACGAACTACACAAATTATTTATTCAATGGAGTAAGCCCTTTGCTATAAATAAAGTAAAATTATTCATAAATATAGCTTAGAATATGAAATGATACGCAATACGTTATGATTCCTTTATACACCCAAATACACACCCACACACAGATATATATACATATATGTATATAAATATTTATATGTCTACATAATACATACATGTGCGTGTATGTATATATATGTATATATATATATATATATATATATATATATATATATATATATATGTATATATATTTATGTGTGAATGTATTAGAAATATACATGATATAGATAGATAGACAGGTAGGTTGACAAATACATATACATATTATTTCTATAAAAATGGATGCATAGAAACCTGATCAGAAAGGTATACATACGTATACTTTTCTTTTTTAGACATGTACATATACATACTTATATATACATACATATATACCTACACACGTGTGTGTTTATGTGTGTGGATTTAAAAATACGAATACAAATACGTATAAAGCAACTTTTGTAACGAGCAGTCACAGAAGAAAACACAAACACATTTGTGCATTCAGGAAGCCTGTACATAAGGACTGAATTACTATACTAATTTAACGCCAATAGGCCTTACCTGCATCCTAGGATACGGTCGCTTTCCCTCTCAACCAGGATAGGTCCTTCACCCGCCCTCCCTCCGTCCACTGGGTATAATATCGCGCTCTGCCAGGAACCGCCATCACACTCGTCCTCTTCCTGCTCCAGAACACAAGCAGGTAAGGAACAAACAGCTTCCCTTTTCTGGTACTTTCTGGAAAGGTTCTCATGGCATCCATTTCTAAACGATTTTCTTTTTCTGCGTAGCCTCACTGTCAATTTTTCTGCTTACAGACTCCGCCACCATCATGAATTCTCGCGTGCTTGTCGCTCTCCTCCTGTGCGGCCTCTGGGCCTCCTCCGAGTCTTTCGTCCTCTTGGGAACCCACCGCCGCAGCCGGGACCATCGCCGCTACCACTATCACTGCTTCTGCAGCGGCAGCTTTGGGCGTGGGCCCCCTTGCGGTGCTAAAGGGGAAAGTACTCGTCGGGAAGCATCTGAAACGCCGTTACAGGAGGGATGTCGATTCCATGGAGGAGGACGTTGCAACAGAAGTAAGTTATCGCTTATATAAACTATTCACAAAATATACTTGTGTACCTAGGTATATGTGAAATAAAAGGCATAAAGGTTTTTACTAATGACATTCTTTTTGCTGCAACAGATTGCTGTGGCACAGAAGATGGACTCAGCTGGTTGCGTGGCTAAGCTCTTGTGCGAAATCGAGGCCATGTCCGCTGAACAGCTCACGCAGCCATGTCCACCTTCAAGACCGCCTTCGAGGAAAACCCAAAAAACCTTTCAAGGCTCCCGAGGCGTCTACGATCTGGCCATCACCTTCGGATCCAAGTTCGCCAAGAAAGACGCCAAGGCCTGCAGCGCCCTCTTCGACAAGTGCGTCCTCTCCAGAGATGATCTCTCCTTCATGCTGGATTCCACCTTTTCATGCTAGTCCTGAGCATCATCTTAGACTATGCACCTCACAATAACATCACGCGCACACGCAGGCAGACTGAGTGGATCGGAGTCATCACTGTGACCGAAGGTAGCTTTCAGACCGTCACTGACTGGACCTGAGAGTCACAGTGAATATCTGCTGTGTTCATAATGATATTCATCTTTGCTTGCCATCAAATTAAATAAATCATATTTCTCAGAAAAATTATATCTTTTTTCCAATCCTTCGCTAAATACCCCTATAAGTGAGTAATATATAGGCTAATCTATTTACTTACCTATCTATCTATATACATGTTTATATATATATATATATATATATATATATATATATATATATGTATGTATGTATGAGTGTGTGCACATATAGAACATCTCTATCAACTCAATCTGAATTTGTTACACAGCTCATTTCCCAGGGGATGGGCTGTTTTGGCCCATGGCATCACGTGGCCACTTTTTGTGTTGAGAGGTCCCTTGCAGGACCTTGAATGGCTTTACAACCTTTGCCTGCCCCGACTGGATGCTTCTTGTCTTTACTGAACCCTAGCATTATTTGCTTTTTTCTCTCCCAGATTACATCATGGAGAAACCTATTTCATAAATTCGCAAACCCCCATTTTCCTTTTCTCGTAGTGACAATAGCAGGCGGTTAATTAGGTTGCTGAGACGGCTAAGCTCAGCAGACCACAGGGCCAAAGGAGGGACACAACTGCAAATCTATGAATGGATGCAATAGCAAAGTAACGTGCACAGCCTTTGGGAAATCTTTAGAGTTTACAGAGACTCGCAGTAACCGGAAATACATATATGCAATGTAGAAAGGTAGAGACAGTTAGGTACCTAGATATGCATTGATACATATGCATATACATACATACACACGCACTCTGTATATATATATAAATATATATACAGAGAGAGACAGTTTTTGGATATGCCATGCTAGAAGCATTCGAGGGAGGGAGACACTAGATTCTGTGATCGTTATCAACATTATCTTTATTATCATTATTGCTATTTGATCATTATCCTTATTATTATTATAAACATTATTAATATTATCATCTTTATTGATATCATCAACATAAATATTATTAGCATTATTGTATTATAAACACTACAACATCATTAATACTTTCAACATCAATCGCATTCTCATTATGACTCTCATTATTATTATTATTATA
Organism: Penaeus monodon; assembly: GCF_015228065.2. Lineage (NCBI taxonomy): Eukaryota > Metazoa > Arthropoda > Malacostraca > Decapoda > Penaeidae > Penaeus > Penaeus monodon. Next base: position 19,285,512 of record NC_051388.1, on the reverse strand, counting down.
ATAATAATAATAATAATTATTATTATTATTATTATTATTATTATTATTATTATCATTATTATTATTATTATTATCATCATCATCATTATCATCATCATCATTATTATTTCTATTTATATTGTCAATATAGTTATGATTATTATCATTGTTATTATCATTATCATAATTACTATCATTTAATTGTAGTTGTTATTCTTATCTTTATATTCATCATTATAACTATTGCTATCATTATCATAATGCAATATCGCCACTGCGTCAATACTGATAATATTTTAATATATAATATATATAATATATATAATATATATATATATATATATGTGTGTGTGTGTGTGTGTGTGTGTGTGTGTGTGAGTGAGTGTGGTGTGTGTAGTGTTGTAGAATAAATAAAAAAATAAAATACTGTATATATATGTATATTTATAATATATAATTAAATATATATAATATATATATAATATATATATATACTGGTATTTTATATATGTATATATATAATATATATATAATATTATATTATATATATACTGTATGTATAGATACGCATTTATATACATAAATATATCGAGTATTATGCACATTTATATGACCATCTTTACACATGCCACATAAGATGCGTGTTATTACTCTAAAAATTTGCCTGTGTCCCAGAACCTATTGGACATAGTGAATAAAAAAATGTTCAGCTGTGCCGATTTCTTTCCCTGCTACCTTTAAAATTCATTGCATAACATAACAGATCTAAAACTATATAAGCACTGATTTGCTGGGGAAAGTGATATCGTGGGAGTCGAAAGTTTTGGGACATATTTTCAAAATGAATCTGGTCTTCATTAAATGATGATTTAAAAGGCTTTCTGTTCTACGAAATGCAGTGTCTTATTTGGTGCATAATAAGGTACTCCAGGAATACATTAATTGGATGACTAGCTGATGCATCTGGAAAAACTTGCTCGATTCCCTCCATCAAACTGGATCGAGGTCCTTTGCCTTCTGCAGGTCCTTCCCAGCGCCATAAATACGAGGGGATGAACTGGGGTCGCCGCCTGAATCCTGTGCACCCTTGCCGGAAACGCAAGCATGTACGGGGGCGGGACCCCTGGAACACGTTTTAGAAATATCTTTGCGTTTTAGGTTGATAGTATATTTTAAATAGCGATCATAAATTTGTAAGATTCTCTTAATGATAACATTTTAGCGACAGAACATAATGCATCCCGCATTTATCTATTTATTTTATTTTATTTTTCATTTATTATATTTATTTTTTAAGTTTAATTTTATTAATTCTCTTTTTATATAATTTTTTTTAAACAACTGCATTCTTCCTTCAGCTTCAGTCACAAACAACCATGAACTCTCGCGTTTTTGTCACTCTCCTGTGCGGAATCTGGGCCTCCTCCGAGTCTCTCCTCTTGGGAACCACCGCCGCAGCCGGGACCATCGCCGCTACCACTGTCACCGCTTCTGCAGCGGCAGCTTTGGGCGTGGGCGCCCTTGCGGTGCTCCAAGGGGGGTTCTATCGGAAAGCATCTGAAGCGCCGTTACAGGAGGGACGTCGATTCCATGGAGATCAAGGACGAAGTTGAGGTTTGTATTGACGATCTTAAGAGGAAGGTTCATTAACATCAGATCAACAAAATATATTTCTAAATCGTGCTTCTCACTACACGGAGTGTGTCTAATCCCACATACCTTATTCCTCCAAAGGTGACCGTCGCCCAGAACCTGGATTCGGCCGGCTGCATCGCCAAGTTGCTCTGCGAGATCGAGGCAACGCCCGCCGACCGCCTCACTCCATCCATGTCCACCTTCAAGACGGCCCTCGAGAATCCCGACAACCTCAAGTCCTCCCGCATCGAGTACGACCAGGCCATCGCCCTCGCCAAGGACGACCCCAAGGCGTGCAGCGTCCGATTCAGCAAGTGCGTCCTTTCCAGGGAGGATCTCTTCGTCATGCTCGACACCGTCTTCTCATGCTAGATAAAACCTCATCATTCACCCATCACTCATTTATACAGGCATTTCTACTCAGGAGGAATTTTCAAAACATTCTTCTTATTGCCCTTCCCTCATATACATTCTATCATACATCCAAAACCATTAGGAAAAACAAATGCGATTCACTTTCCCTGAGCAGAGATTAGCTGTCCAGAATCAAAGACTGGAATCTCGTGCAAAGTGATGGGATCTGAGAACCAGCTCCCGTGCTCGTAATAAGACTAAAATATACATACATATACATTACATATAAACATATGTGTATATACATACATCTGCATACACAGACACACACGCGCACATATATATATATATATATATATATATAAATATATATATATATATATATACATGTCTATATTTATACAGATAAATAGATATAGACGTGTATGCACGCCTATATATACATACATGCACATATGTTTATAATGCACATGCACGTACACACACACATATATATGTGTGTGTGTGCATAAATCCACCTATCAGCTATCTATATATACAAACAAACATATATATATAGGATATATACCCAAGCAAATACGTGTGAAGCAATTTCCTGTAACGAAGTCACAAAAGTAAACACAAGCACATTTGTGCGTTCAGGAAGCCTGTACATAAGGACTGAAATAGTATACTAATTTAATGCCAATAGGCCTTACCTGCATCATAGGATACGTTCGCTTTCCGTCTCAGTCAGGATTGGTTCTTTACCTGCCCTGCTTCCTTCTACTCAGTATAAATATCGCGTTCCTCCAGGAACCGCCATCACACTCGTCCTCTTTCTGCCCCGGAACACAAGCAGGTAAGGGACAAACGTGTCCTCTTTTCTAGTACTTCCGAAATAATTTTCTCCGATACTTTCTTTAATATTTCGGACGTTTTTTTTTTTCTTCTTCTTCTTTTTTTACAACGTAGCCTCATTGTCGGCTTTTTTCTTCATAGATTCTACCACCATCATGAATTCTCGCATGTTTGTCGCTCTCCTCCTGTGCGGCCTCTGGGCGTCCTCCGAGTCTCTGCTCCTTTTGGGAACCACCGCTGCAGCCGGGACCATCGCCGCGACCACTGTCACCGCTTCTGCAGCAGCAGCTTTGGGCGTGGGCGCCCTTGCGGTGCTCAAGGGAGTACTCGTCGGGAAGCATCTGAAGCGCCGTTACAGGAGGGGCGCCGATTTTCCCTGGGAGGACGTTGCAACAGAAGTAAGTTATCGCTTATATAAACTATTCACAAAATTTTTCTTGTGCACCTAGGTATATGTGAACAGGAAAAGTATAAAGGAATTCTGTTTTTTATTAATGATATTCTTTTCGCTGCAACAGATTGCAGTAGCACAGAAGATGGACTCAGCTGGTTGCGTGGCTAAGCTCTTGTGCGAAATCGAGTCCATGTCCGCTGAACAGCTCACGCCAGCCATGTCCACCTTCAAGACCGCCTTCGACAACAACCAAAACCTCAAGGGCTCCCGAGGCGTCTACGATCTGGCCATCACCTTCGGATCCAAGTTCGCCAAGAAAGACGCCAAGGCCTGCAGCGCCCTCTTCGACAAGTGCGTCCTCTCCAGAGATGATCTCTCCTTCATGCTGGATTCCACCTTTTCATGCTAGTCATGAGCATCACCTTAGACTAAGCACCTCCCAATCACACCATCACGCGCATACACAGGCAGACTGATTGGATCGGAGTCTTCACCGTGACCGATGGTAGCTTTCAGTCCCTCATTGACTGGACCTGAGAGTCACAGTGTATGTCAAGAGTGTTCAATTTATTACTCATCTTTTGCCTATCATAAATTTAAATAAACCATAATTATAGAGATTATATGCCTTTCCTTTTCTACTGCAAACTAAAAGTGTATGAATTTTTCCCGTACGTAAAATATGTAAAAATATAATACCTTTATATATTTTGCACACACAATACATATATACATAAACACACACAAACACAAACACACATATATGTGTGTGTGTGTGTACATATGTATACATACACACACATACACATACATACACACATACATATATAGAGATATGTATGTTTATATTAAAATACAAATTAATATTATTTATATTATTTAAATATACTATATTATTATAGTATATTTACGATGATAACAGTCTAGTTTCTGTAACAATAACAAATTTCCAATGCATGAAATTTAATTAATCATATATCTTTAAATAAGGTCTTTCCTGATGTTGACATACGCTTACACATGTACGAACGCGTTTTGGTACGCATACAAAATACATGATATATATATGCATGTATACATACATACACACACACACACACACACTTGCCATCCACACTCGTACAAACGACGCGTTCCGTCGATTTAATGCCATGTTCAGTCCGTTCACTGAATTCGCTTATAGTCATGACTGGTGTGCCCGGTGGTCGTAGCTCGCTCGTTACGCTCACGTTGTCTTGATTTTAAAACGTAATTTTGCCATTACCATTTACGACTTGATTAACTTGGTGCAGCCAGTAAGTAGCTGAATACTAAAGTATTTTACTTTAATAATTAATCAATATTAAACATTATCGTTTATTAGTGTTTTAATGACGTACGGTTTTTTTTCTCTCATTTTCAAGAAAAGAGAATTTCTTTTGTTTAAAATTAAAATATACGGTGTCAGCTTTTAATATCGCAGATTGTAAAGACAGGTCAAGATGCTGGATTTTCTCTAACAGATATCAGTACTTTAGATGCTCACGAGGAGGAGAGATATAAAGAAGTAGAGAAAGAACAGAAGCAAAGCAAAAAGAGGAAAGAGGGAGAGAATGCGAATTTTAAAAAATAGAAATTGAGGCGGAAGCGAGGAAAAGACGCCAGCATAAGGTGGAATTATCTAAACTGGGTATAGGAAACCAAGGCTCTGTAGTTAACGCGGGTCAGTCTGCTTTCCCGATTTGAAATGTCAAATTTCTGTGAGGGCAGAGATAATATTCACGATTATCCTGTACGTTTTGAGGAGATTGCTGGTCTGCAGAATTGGGAGGCAGAGCGTAATCATAAAAAAGGTTAAGGTAAAGCCTTGAAAACCTATACGAGTTCGCCCAATAATGTTTTCTCAAATTACAAATTTCATAAAGATGTCTTTGCTTAAAACTTAATTCCTTAGATGCAGAGTCTTATCGTAACAAATCCAGGGAAAGCAAAGTGAACGACACCAAGTCGTAAGTTGAATTAGTTACTAGAATGGAACAATACCCAAGAAGTTAGATACATCATAGGGGTGAGGGAGGGGTTTCAATGACCTTTGTGACTTCCTTGTTAGAGACGAATTACTAAGCCACTGGTCTTCAGATATGAGGATATTTTTAAAAGAGCGATTATTTGACAGCTCTCTTTATATGGCTCAAGCTGCCGACATATTCCGAGCCTCGCATCGGAGTATCAAATCGCGGAAGATATTCCCCACGAGAGAGGAAACGAGTGAAAGGCACGACGCCAAGTCCGAAGCGGTGGTCGCAACTGCAGAGCAACAAGGCCATTCGACCTAAACTGTCCTAAATGAAAAAGACCGGTCGATTAACTTACTTCGCAGAACGAAGTAAAAAAAATCTACTCTTAATGATGCCCCCTTATTCAGGAAAAGCCTTGCCGAGACAGGGTTTTCGACGATTTACATGCGGAGAATCAACGAATCCTTCACTATGATAGTTGAGTCAAATAGAGCGTTAACTGGTTTGTTAAAAAAATCGCTTCATCGGGAACACCGTTTTTGTAGAGTAAGATCTGATTCAAAACGAAGTATGTATATATATATATAATATATATATAATATATATATTTTATATTTTTACATATATATATATGTATATATATATATGAACATGTAGATACATTTTAAAATATGTGTGTGTGTAAACTTTCCGCCTATGCACACAGTTGAAAACGCATAGCTATTGGTCAGCCAACACGCTAGGGTAACCCTGAGCGATGCTTCAGCCAGATAGCAAAAAAGGTCCTTCACCTCCTGCATGTCCTTCCGGCCGCTATAAATAAGCACTGAAGCCCTCGGGTCGGTACCAGAATCCTGTACGCCCTCGCCAGGAACACAGGTACAGGACAGAGACTCTGAAATTTGACTTGATTTTTTTCGACTGTCAGTGTTTATTTATTGTAGTGCTAGCCTTAAAAGTACATAAATGTGATAACAATTAGACTAATAGAGCATACAATGATGGACATGAAATATAATAATAATAATCATGAGAATGGATGTCAAGACAAAAATGTACTGCATTCTACATTTTCTTTGAAATACCAATTTCTCCCTTTTGCTTGCACCATGAATTTTCGCGTGTTCGTCGCTCGTCCTGTGCGGCCTCTGGGCCTCCTCCGAGTCTCTCCTCCTCTTTGGGGAAACCAACCGCCGCAGCCGGGGCCATCGCCGCTACCACTGTACCGCATCTGCAGCGGCAGCTTTGGGCGTGGCGCCTTGCAGTGCTTAAGGGAGTTCTTATCGGAAGCATCTGAAGCGCCGTTACAGGAGGGACGTCGATTCTATGGAGATCGAGGAAGAAGCCGAGGTTTGTACTGACGAAGAGGAAGGTTTTATACTGTAAGTCTTTAACATTAGATGGATAGATTATTATTTTAAAGCGTGCTTCTCACGAACACAAACGATATTTACGCACTGCAGGAGTGTGTCTAATCCCACTACCTTATTCCTCCAAAGGTGGCCGTCGCCCCCGAACCTGGATTCGGCCCCGG
>NC_051388.1:19261279-19273779 GCF_015228065.2 Penaeus monodon | reverse complement strand
CTAGCAATATTTACCATTATCACTATTGAACATTTTTCATAAAGCCTAAAAAAAACGTCGAAAAAAAACCAACGAAAAAAGAATAATATATATATATAATAATTTAAAATATATTATATATATATATATAGTGTGTGTGGGGGTGTGGGTGTGGGGGTGTGGTGGTGTGTGTGGGATTGTAATTTTGGGAATAGATATACTATATATGTATGTGATAATTACTGTGTAATATTTAAATATCACTTTTTGATATAAGCACAATACTGATTATTAATACATATATATATAATTAATTATATATATATATATCATATATATAATATTATATATATTATATATATAATTATAAATATATATCAGTATAAAAAGTGCATGATATAAATATTTTTTTTGCATTTCTATAAAAAAATGTGGTATATGTCTATGTTATATATATTAAAATATTATATAATCTATATATTATGTATATATATTATGTATAAATAAATATATATATATATTATATTATATTTTATATTATATAAAATATATTAGTATGTATAAAAAAAGCATAATAATATAATTATATAGTATATATATAAAAATATAAAATTAATATAGCAGTACACACAAAGTATAAAAAATATAATAATATATTTTAATATATATATTAATTATAAAATTAGTGTCAAAATCTTTAAGTAAAGTAGAAAAAAGAAAATACTGAAAAAAATACACAAAACCCCAAAAACCAAATGTGACGATAAGGAAAAAGAAAACTTTAAACATAAAATGACCCATTTAAACATTAAACAAAAAAAAAACCTTCCCTTAAAAACCTCCCCGAATTATTTTAGTATTTAAGAAATTTTCATCATATATCAAGAATATTCGAAACGAAGACGACTCTTTAATATTTTTATCGACGCCGAAAAAAATTACGAGTACAGTTGACTTACAGTGTGGGGCCCAAAAAACGAACTGTTAGCACAGTCGGATTTGCACGACCCCCGGCGATCATCCCCGGGGTTTAAAACAAGCGTTTTCATTAAAGTTCGCGTAGATTTTGCAACCTTTGTCTAAAGAACTACCAAATTATTTTTTCAAGGAGAAGCCCTTTGGGTATAAAAAAAGTAAAAAATTTTTCAAAATATAGCTTTGAATATGCAAGATACGCAAACGTTTGATTTCCTTTTTACACCCAAAAACACACCACAACAGAATATATACTATAGTTTAAATATTTTTGTGCTACATAATACAACATTGCGTGTATATATATATATATTAATATTATATTATATTAATATATAATATATACATATGATATATTATGTGTAATGTATTAGAAATAAATGAATTTGATAGATAGACGGGAGGTGACAAATCATTTACAATTTTTCTTAAATTGGATGCATAGAAACCTGATCGAAAGGTGTACATACGTATACTTTTCTTTTTTTAACTGTATATTAAAAACATATATATAATATAAACTTTTATAAATACAATTACCTAACCCCGGGGGTTTATGTGTGGGATTTTAAAAAAACGAAAACAAATACGTATAAAGCAATTTTTTTAAAGAGCAGTCAAGAAAAAAAACCCAAAAACATTTTTGATTCAGGAAGCCTGTACATAAGGGGTGAAATTATTACTAATTTAACGCCAATAGGGCCTTTCCTGCCCTAGGGGTTACGGGCGCTTTCCCTTCAACCAGGGTGGGCCTTCACCCGCCCTGCCTCCTCCACTCGGTTTTAAAATATCGCGCTTGCCAGGAACCCCTCACACCTCCTCTTCCTCTCCGAACACAAGCAGGTAAGGAAAAACAGCTTTTCCTTTTTGGTACTTTTGGAAAGGTTCTCAGGCATCCCTTCTAAACGATTTTCTTTTTCTGCTACCTCAGTCAATTTTTTTCTTACAAACTCCGCCACCATCATGAATTTTCGCGTGTTCGTCGCTCTCCCCTTTTGCGCCTTGGGCCTCCTCCGAGTTTTCGTCCTCTTGGGGGAACCCCCGCGCAGCCGGGACCATCGCCGTCCACTATCACGCTTCTGCAGCAGCAGCTTTGGGGGGTGGGGGCCCTTTCGGGCTAAGGGAGTATCGTCGGGAAGATCGAAACGCCTTACAGGGGGGATGCGATTTCCCTGGGGGAGGACGTTGAAAAAGAAGTAATTACGTTTAAAACTATTCACAAAATTACTTTTTGTCCTAGGTATTGTGAAAAAAAGGCATAAGGTTTTTCTAAAGAATTCTTTTTTTCTCAAAGATTGCTGTGGCACAGAAATGGACCAGCTGGTTGCGGGGGAAGCTCTGTGCAAATCGAGGCCATGCCGGAAAAGCTCACGCCAGCCAGTCCCCCTTCAACCGCCTTGACAACAACCCAAAAACCCCAAGGGCTCCCCAGGGTCTACGATCTGGCCATCACCTTTGGATCCAAGTTCGCCAAAAAGACGCCAAGGCCTGCAGCCCCTCTTCGCAAATGCGTCCTCTCCAGAGATGATTCTCCTTTTGGGATTCCAAACCTTTTTATGCTAGTCCCGAGCATCATCTTGACTATGCACCTCACAAAAAACACGCGCACACGCAGGCAGATGAGGGATCGGGGCCCTCACTTGACCCCAAGGTAGCTTTTAGACCGTCATGACTGGACGAGACACAGGAAATCTGCTGTGTTCATAATGTATTATCTTGCTTGCCATCAAATTAAAAAAATCATATTTTTCAGAAAAATTTTATCTATTTTCAATCCCGCCTAAAACGCCCATAAATGAGAATAATAGCAATCTATCTACTTACCTTCTATTATATACATGTTTATATATATAATATAATATATATAAAAATATAATATATAAAATATAATATTATATATATAATATATTATTTTTAGTGTGGCACATTAGAAAATCTCTATCAACTCAAACTGAATTTTTTACACAGCTCATTTCCAGGGGATGGGCTGTTTTTTGGGGCAAACAGTTGGCCACTTTTTTTGGTTGAGAGGTACCCTTGCAGGACCTTTAATTGGTTTAAACCTTTGCCCGACCGACTGGTGCTTCTTGTTTCACGAACCCCAGCATTATTTTCTTTTTTTCTCCAGATTACATCACGGAAAAACCTATTTATAAATTCGCAAACCCCCCTTTTCCTTTTTTCGTGGTGACAATAGCAGGCGATTAGCAGGTTTTCGAACCGGCTAACCCCAGCAGCCCAGGGCCAAAAGGGGGGAACAACTGCAAATCTAGAAGGATGCAAAAGCAAAGTAAAACTGCACAGCCTTTGGGGGAAACTTTAGAGTTTCAGAGACTGCAGTAACCGGAAATACATATAGTAATGAAAAAAGGGGGGCAGTTAGGTAGCTAGATAGCAGAACATATGCAATACATACATCACACGACTCTGTATATTAAAATAAAAATATATACAGAGAGAGACAGTTTTTGGGTATGCCATGCAGAAGCTTTTGAGGGAAGAGACATAGATTCTGCATCGTTTTCAACATTTTCTTTTTTTCTTATTGTATTGATCATTATCCTTATTTTTTTATAAACATTTTTAAAATTTTCATCTTATTGAATCATTAACATGAAATTATAGCATTATTGTATTATAAACTACAACATCATTAAAACTTTCAAATCTTCGCATTCTAATTTTGATTCTTATTATTTTTATTATTAAAATATTATATTATTATTTTTATTTTATTATTTTTATTATTTCATATCATATCATTACATATCATTATTATTTCATTTTTTATTTTTTTTTTAGGTTATGATTATTTTCATTGTTATTATCATTATCATAATTACTATCATCTAATTGTAGTTTTTATTCTTTTAAATTTTATTTTCATTATAACTATTGCTAATTATCAAAAAGCAAAAATCGCCACTCGTCAATACTGATAATATATATATATTATATATATATTATTATATTATATATATATATGTGTGGTGTGTGTGTGGTTGGGGGTGTGTGTGTGTGGGGGAGATGGTGTGATGTGGTAGAATAAAAAAAAATAGATATACTATATATATATATATTTATATAAAATATTGTAATATTAATATATATAAAATATATATAATATAATAATTACTATATTTTATATATATATATATATTTATATTTTAAAATATACTGTATGTATAGATACCATTTATAACATAAATGATTGGGGTTCTGCACAGTTTATGACCATCGTTACACATCCCAAAAAGTGCGGTTATTTCTCTAAAAACTCGCCTGTGTCCCAGAAAAACCCATTGGAATAGTGAATACAAAAAAATTTTAGCTGTGCCGATTTTTTCCCCCTATCCTTTTAAAAATTTATTGCATAAAATAAAGATCAAAACTATAAAGCACGATATGGCGGGGAAATGATTCGTGGGGGGTCGAAGTTTTTGGGGGGAAAATTTTAAAAGAATTGGTCTTTATTAAATGATGAATTTAAAAGGTTTTTGGGTTTACGAAATGCAGCGTCTTATTTTGGGGCATAATAAGGTACTCCAGGAATACATTTTAATTGGTATATGAGCATCGGGAAATACTTTCTCATTCCCTCCCTCAATGGAGAGGTCCTTTTCCTTTTGCAGGTCCTTTCCCGGCCATAAAAAGGGGGAAACTGGGGTGCCGCCGAATCCAGTCCCCTTGCCGGAAAGCAAGCAGGGACGGGGGGGACCCTGGAACGTTTTAGAAATATTTTTTTGCGTTTTTGTGTCGATGTAAAATGTAAAAAGCGATCAAAATTTGTAAGTTTCTTAATGAAACTTTTTTGCGACAAACATAAGCATCCGCATTTATCTATTTTTTTTATTTTATTTTTCATTTTTTTTATTTATTTTTTTTAAATTTAATTTTTTTTATCCTCTTTTTATATATATTTTTTTAAACAACTGCTTTTTCCTTCAGCTTCATCACAAACAACCTAAACCTCGCGTTTTTTTTCACTCTCCTGTGCGGCCTCTGGGCCTCCTCCGGTCTCTCTCCCTTGGAGCCACCGCCCACCGGGACCATCGCCCCTACCACTGTCACCCCTTCTGCCGGCGCTTTGGGCGTGGGCGCCCTGCGGTGCCAAGGGGGCTCGTCGGGAAGCATCTGAAGCGCCGTTACAGGAGGGGTCGATTCCTGGAGATCAAGGACGAAATTGAGGTTTGTATTTACGATCTTAAGAGGAAGGGTTTTTTAACATAGACCAAATATATATCTAAACGTGCTTTACGAAAAACAAAAGATATTTAAAGCACTACCGGGGTGTGTCTAATCCCACAACCTTATCCCCCAAAGGTACCGTCGCCCAGAACCGGTTTGGCCGGGGCACGCCCAAATTTCTCGCGAGTCGAGGGGAACGCCCCCGACCGCCTCACTCCACTATGTCCACCTTCAGGGCCTTCGAGAATCCCGACAACCCCAAGTCCTCCCCCCATCGAGTACGACCAGGCCTGCCCTCGCCAAGGAGACCCCAAGGCGTGCAGCGTCCCCATTCAGCAAGGGGGGTCATTTCCCGGGAGGATCTCTTTGAGCCCCCCCCACACCGTTTTTTCAGCTAGAAAAAAATCATCTTCACCCATCACTCATTTATACAGGATTTTTTATCGGAGGAATTTTCAAAAAATTCTTCTTTTTGCCATTCCCTCATATACATTTTTTCATACATCCAAAAAAACCCTTAGGAAAAACAAATGCGATTTCCTTTTCCCGAGAGATATTGCTGTCCCCAATCAAAGACGGAAACTGTGCAAAGTGATGGGGTCTGAGAACCCGTTCCGTGCCGTAATAAGCTAAAATTACATACATATACATTAATATAAACATATGTGTATAACATAAACTGATACACAGACAACACGCGCAAATAATATATATATTATATATATATATATAATATTAATATATAATTCATTTATACAGATAAATAGATAAGAGGATCAGCCTATATATACATAATACATATGTTTATAATCCCTCTGCTCAAGACACAACCGCCCCAAAATTATATATATATATAATATATATATATATATATTAATTAATATAATGTCTATATTTATACAGATAAATAGATTAGAGTGTAGCCCCGCCTTATATAATACATGCACTATTTTAAATGCACATCACGACACCACACATATATATGTTGGTGTGTGCAAAAACCACCCATCAGCTTCTAAATACAAAAAAACTAACCCCCGTAAAAACGGGAAGCAATTTCCTGTAACGATGTCACAAAAGTAAACACAAGCACATTTGTGCGTTCAGGAAGCCTGTCCACCTATCAGCTATATATATATATATATATATATATATATATTAATAATATATTACACACAAAACATATTATATAGGATATATACCCAAACAAATACATGTAAGCAATTCCTGAACGAACATCCCGAAGGAAACTAAAACCATTTGGCGTTCAGAAGCCGTACATAAAGGGCTGAAAAAGTAACTAATTTAATCCAATATGCCTTACCTGCATCTAGGATACGTTCGCTTTTTGTCTCAGTCAGAATTTGGGTTTTTTACCCGCCCTGCTTCCTTCTACCCAAAAATTCGCGTTCCTCCGGAACCGCCATCCCCACCGTCCCTTCCCCCCGGAACAAAGCAGGTAAGGACAAAAGTGTTCTTTTTAGTACTTTTTTCCCAAAAATTTTCCCCCCGAACTTTTTTTAAATTTTGGACGTTTTTTTTTCTTTTTCTCTTCTTTTTTACAACGTAGCCTCATTTCGGTTTTTTTTTTCAAGATTCCCCCAAACCCTCATGATTTTTCGCATGTTTGTCGCTCTCCCCTGTGCGGCCTCTGGGGTCCTCCGGTCCTGCTCCTTTTGGGAACCACGTGCGCCGGGACCCTCGCCGCTACCCCTGTTACTGTCTGCGCAGCGTTTGGGGGTGGGCGCCCCTTTCGGTGCCAAGGGAGTCCGTCGGGAAGCATCTGAAGGCCCTTACAGGAGGGACGGATTTCCCTGGAGGAGACGTTGCAACAAAGTAAGTTATGCTTATATAAAAATATTTACAAAAATTTCTTGTACACCCGGATATGTGAACGGAAAATATAAAGAATTCTTTTTTTAAATGAATTTTTTTCGCTCAACAGATTGCAGTACACAGAAGGGTGGACCGTGGTTTTCGTGGCTAACTCTTTTTGCGAAATCGAGTCCATGTCCGTGAACACTCACGCCCGCCAGTCCACCTTTAAGACCGCCCTTTGACAACAAAAAACCTAAAGGGCTCCCCAGGCGTTCATCTGGCCACACTTCGGATCCCAAATTCGCCCAAACAAAACGCCAAGGCCTGCAGCGCCCTCTTTACAAGTGGTCCCCTTCCCGAGTGATCTCTCCCATGCTGGGGTTCCCCCCTTTTCAGCTAGTCAGAGCATCACCTTAGACTAACACCCCCCAATCCCCACCATCACGCGCATACACAGGGAAATGAGTGGATCGGAGTCTTCCCCTGACCGTGGTGCTTTTTAGTCCCCCATTGACGGACCGAGAGTCCCGTGTATGTCAAGAGTGCAATTTTACTCATCTTTTGCTATCATAAATTTAAATAAACCCTAATTATAAGAATTTTTGCCTTTTCCCTTTTTTACGAAACTAAAGTGTTGAATTTACAGTAGTAGTAGAATATAATATACCTTTTTTTATTATGCACACACATAACAATATACATAAACACCCAAACACAAAACACACAATATTGTGGTGGGTGTGCATAGATCATACACACCATACACATACATACACACTTTAAAATATAGAGATATGGAGTTTATATAAAATACAAAAATTTAAAATTTTTTATATTAAATTTTAAATATATATATTTTTATGTATTTTACGGGTAAAAGTTTTGTTTTTGAACAATAACAAAATTTTCCCAAAGCTGAAATTTAATTTAAACATATATCTTTTTAAAAAAGGTTTTCCTGATGTTGACATACCTTCACATGCGAAGCGTTTTGAAAGCATACAAAAAACATGATAATATGCAGTATAAAATACAAAACCCACACACATTGCCATCCCCCTCGTACAAAAGACGGTTTCCCCGATTTAATGCCCTTCAGTCCGTTCAGAATTCGCATAGTCTGATGGTGCCCCGGGGGTCGTAGCTCGCTCGTTACGCTCACGTTTTCTTTATTTTAAAAAATAATTTTTCCATTACATTTTTGACTTGATTAATTGGTCAGCCCGAAGTAGGAAATAAAATATTTTACTTTAAAATTAATCAAATAAACATTTTTCGTTTATTTGTTTTTAATGACGTACGGTTTTTTTTTTTTCTCATTTTCAAGAAAAGAGAATTTCTTTTTTTTAAAAATTAAAATATACGGTGTCAGCTTTTAATATCGCAGTTGTAAAGACAGGTCAAGTGCGGATTTTTCAACAGATATCAGTCTTTTGAGCTCACGAGGAGGGAGAATAAAGAAGTAGAGAAAAAATAGAAGCAAAGAGAAAGAGGGAAAAAGGGGAAGAAAGCGAATTTTAAAAAAAAAGAAAAGAGGGGGAACGAGGGAAAAGAGCCCGCAAAGGTGGAATTATCTAAATGGGTATAGGGAAACCCAAAGGGTCTGTAGTTAAACCCGGGTCATCTGCTTTTTCCCCATTTTAATGTCAAATTTTCTGTAGGGCAGAAAAATATTATGATTATCCGTTCGTTTGAGGAATTCTGGTCGCAGAATTGGGAGGCAGAGCGTATCATAAAAGGTTAAAGGGAAAGCCTTGAAAACCTATACGAGTTCGCCCCAAAAATGTTTTTTCAAATTACAAAATTTTTAAAGTGTCTTTGCTTAAAACTAATTCCTTAGATGAGAGTCTTATCGAAAAAAATCCAGGGAAAAAGGTGAAAAACCAAGCTAAGCTCAACAGTTACAGAAAGGAACAATACCAAGAATTAGATACATCATAGTGAGGTGGGGAGGTTTTTAATGACCTTTGTGATTTTCCTTTTTAGAGAGAAATTTCAAGACTGGTTTTTAGATATGAGGGTATTTTTAAAAGACGATTATTACAGCTCCTTTATAGGGCAAGCTGCCGACAATTCCAGCCCCCGCTCGGGGTTTAAAACGCGGAAGATTCCCCAGAGAGGGAAACGAGTGAAAGGGACGACCAAGCCGAAGCGGTGTGGGCGCAAAATGCAGAGCAAAGGCACATTGACCTAAGTCCTAAATGAAAAAGATCGAATTGGTCTTTCTTGCAGAACGAAGTAAAAAAAAAACGACTCTTAATGAGCACCTTATTTCAGGAAAAACCTTTCCGAGACCAGGTTTCGACGATTTTAAGCGGGGAATCAAAGGATCTTCCTAGATAGTTGAGTCAAATAAAAAGTTAACGGTTTTTTAAATAAAATCGCTTTTCCGGGAACACCCTTCGTAGAGTAAGATTGATTCAAAAAAGAAGTTGTAATTATATATATATTATATATATAATATATAATATATATAATATATAAAATATCACAGAGAACATTAAATTTTATGTTGTGTAAAATTCCGCCCGCACACAGTTGAAAGCAAGCTATGGGGTCAGCCAACACGCAGGGTAACCCCGAGCGTGCTTCGCCAGATAGCAAAAGGGTTTTTCCTCTGCATGTCCTTCCGGCCGCTATAAATGCCTGAAACCCCCCGGGTCGGGTACCAAATCCGTACGCCCTCGCCAGGGAAAACAGGGGACAGGGGCAGAGATCGAAATTTGATGATTTTTTTTTTGACTGTCAGTGTTTTTTTATTGGTAGTGAGCCTTAAAAGTAATAAATGTTGAAACAATGGACTAATAGAGCATACAAGATGGAATGAAAATTAATAAAAATAATCATAGAATGAGTCAAGACAAAAATGTACTGCCCTTTTACATTTTTCTTTGAAATACCAAATTTTTCCCTTTTGCTTGCACCCTGAATTCTCGCGTTTCGTCGCTCTCGTCCTGTGCGGCCCCTTGGGCCTCCTCGGTTTCCCTCCTCTTGGGGAACCAACCCCCGAGCCGGACCTCGCCGTACCACTGTACCGCATCTGCAGCGGCAGCTTTTGGGCGTGGGCGCCCTGCGTGCTTTAAGGGAGTTCTTATCGGGGAAACATCTGAAAAGCCCTTTCAGGAGGGGCGCGATTTTATGGAGATCGAGGAAAAAAGCCGGGTTTGTTGACGAAGAGGGAAAGGGTTTATATGTAAATCTTTACATTTTGATGGGTGATTTTTTTTTAAAGCGTGCTTTTCACGAACACAAAAGTATTTTCGCACTCACGGAGTTGTTAACCCACAACCTTATTCCTCCCAAAAGGGGCCGTGCCCCGAATGGATTCGGCCGGTGCATCGCCCAAATTGCCTGCGAATCGAGGCAACGCCCGCCGCCGCCCACCCCCTCCCTGTCCCCCTTCAAAACGGCCTTTGAAATCCCCACAACCCCAAGTCCTCCCCCATCGAGTAGACCAGGCCATCGCCCCCGCCAAGGACACCCCAAGGCTCAGCGGCCAATTCAGCAAAAAGCGTCCTTTCCGGGAGGATCTCTCGTCTGCTCGCACCCCTCTCATGCTAGATAAACCTCATCATTACCCATCACTCATTTTTAACAAAAATTTATTTTCAGGGGGAGTTACTTTCTTTCTTCTCATCTTGAACAAATTCAACCATTTCAAAAATTTTACATTCTAATTTTAAAAACCCAAAACCATTAGGAAAAACAAAGATTCCTTTCCCTAAGCAGAAAGCTGAAGAAACAAAATGGAATCTCGTGCAAAGGTGACTGAGGGGTTGAAACCTGCTTCTGGCTTGCAATAAACAAATAAAATTTATTTTCGGGGCTTATTATAAAACTCTCTCAAAACCCCCCACTTTGATTTTATAAAAATTGACATAGCATAAATATTTAGATAAAAATTTATATTAATATTTTTAATAATAATTAAAATATATAAATATATATAATTTTTTATATGTATATATATGCATATGCATATAATATAATTTTTTATATATATATATATATTAATATAATATATTATATGTGGTGGGTGTGTATATAATTATATATATATATATATATATATATATATATAATATTAATATATATATGATGTACATACAAAAGTAGTATCCTTACAAATTTAGGTATAGATTTTTACGCAGATATCTTCATAAATCACATAGAAAAAAAATGAAAATACTAAAGAATATTTAAAAAAACAAACCCAAAAATATTTCATAAACGAAAAGAAAACGTAAGAAAAAAAGAACCCTTTAAACATTTAAAAAAACAACAAAAGGCTTTCCCTTTAAAAACTCTCACGAATCATTGAGATATTTAAGACAATTTAATCACGTTATTTTCCCTAAAATGTCGAAACGAAGATTTTAACATTGTAATATTTTTACGGAAAGCCCGAGCAATCGTTACGAGTACAGTTGAATTTCAGTGTGGCAAGCCCATACATCACAAAAAAACGAAGTTTAGCCACGGATTCGCACGACTCCCCTGGCGATGCACCGCGGATTTAATACAAGCGTTTTCATAGACTTTGTCAAGATATCTGTGTCAAATGAACTACCAAAATTAAAATTTTTTCAGTGGAGCAATCCCTTTTGCTATAAATAAAAAAAAATTCTATAAAATACCTTGGAGTTGAAAGATACGAGCAATAATTTATTATTTTTTTACACCAATCCAAAGTGTTATAAATATAAAATAATATATACATGGATGGAGGGGGTTTTTGGTGTGTTGTCCATATTTTATATATATTAATAATATATATATATTATAATATTTTTATATTATACATGGTGGGTGTGTGTGTTCCATAATATATATAATAATAAATATATATTAATATATATAAATATTAATTTTTATTACACCCAACAGGATGTGTATGGTAAAAAGAATCATAAAAGGGGTATATTCATAGTCTAAGGTATGTTTAGAAGATAAAAAAACCTTAGAGTATGAAGAATACACACACACATATAGTGGAGTAAAATAATAATTTTTAATAAAATTATATATTATTATAAAATATAAAATATTAAATTTAAAATTTTAAGATATATATATAAATTATATATATATTTAAAATATATATAATATAGATAAAATAAATATATATATATATTAAAATATAATTATATATTATATCATATAAAGATATATATACATATAACACAAAATGTTGTGGGTCACATTTATATATATATATTCATATATCTTAAAATATTTGTGTAATGTGTGGAATTTATTAGAAATATACATGATGTGATAGATGACAGGAAGTTGACAAAAACATATACAAAGTCAAAAAATAGTGCATAAAACTGAAAGAAAAGGTATAAATATTATTTTTGTATATATAAAAAAATTTTCATATACACGTTTTGTTTTTGTAGGATTTTTAAAAAACCTCAAACACTATAAAGCAAATTCTTGTAACGAAAAGTCCAAAAAAAACACAAAACATTTGTGCATTGGAAGCCCGACATAAGGGCTGAATTTCTTACTAATTTTAACGCCAATAGGCTTTT
>NC_051388.1:19253922-19261179 GCF_015228065.2 Penaeus monodon | reverse complement strand
TATATATATATATTATTATATATATATATATATATATATATATTTATGATATTTTCTTTTAATACATCATTATATATATATATTTTAATATAAATTATATTATATATATAATATGATATATATATATATATTATATAAGTTATAATATATATGCATTTTAAATACTTATATAACATTGCACATGTTTTCAAGAATCATAAAAACATATATTTTAAATTAATATTATTATAATATATAATATATATATTATAATTACATACTTTATGCACACACACACCCCCAATTATTATATTATTATAATATTTTAAAATTTTATTATTATAATATATAATAGATAGATAGATAATTATTAAGATAATATTATATAAATCATAATATGCTATTTATCATACATACTAAAAATATTATTACATGTTTTTATTTTTGATATAATATATATAATTATATATAAAATATATAAAATTTATAATCATATTTAAAAACATACTTTATATATATTATATATATGCACATGTTTTCATAGAATCATAAAAAAGAGACTGTTTATTGAAGAATGGTTTATAAATAATCGCGAAAGGATAAATTTGTTTTTTATTGAAAGCACAGCAGTCACACTTTGCAGGGAATTCCGTCTTTGACTTTGAAGTAATCTCTTTTTGGGGAAAAGTGAATCACATTTTGAATTCAAATGTTTTGGTGTGTAAATTAGATGTAAAATGTTTGAATATTGTTAAAGATGGAAAGAGAATATAAATAGATTTCTTGAAAAAAAACGTTGTAAAAAAATGAGGATGGTGAGTGATATTGCATCTAGCAGAGAAGACGGTGTCGAGCAGAGAAAATCCCTCGGGAAAAGGGACGCACTTCGGAATCGGACGCTGCACGCCTTGGGTCGCCCTTTGGCGAGGGCGTGGCCTGGTCGTACTCGAGCGGGAGGACTTAGTTATCGGTTTTCTCAAAGGGCCGTCTTAAGGTGAAATGGAGGGATGAGGGGGTCGGCGGCGTTGCCTCGATCTCGCGAGCAATTTGGCAGCACCCGGCCGATCCGGGTTCGGGCGACGGCCCTTTGAGGCAAAAGTAGGGGTTTAGACACACTTTTGCGTGCGTATATATGTGCTTTTTGTTTTTCGTGAGAAGCACGTTTTTAAAATAATAATCCTTTAAAATGTTGAATTTTTACATAATTTCCTCTTCGTCAGTAAAAACCTCGCTTCTTCCTCATCCCCAGGGAATCGACCCTCCTGAACGGCTTTTCAGTCTTCCGTAAACTCCCTTTGAGCCCGAAAGGGGCGCCCCCCCAAAAGCGCCGCGCAGAAGCGGGGAAGTGGGGGCGGCGTGGTCCCCGGGGCGGCGGTGGTTCCCAAGAGGAGAGAATCGGGGGGCCCCGAGGCCGCACAGGGGGAGAGCGACGAAAACGCGAGAATTCATGGTGCAAGCTAAAGGGAGAAATTTGGGATTTTAAAAAAAAAAATGTAGAACCAGTACATTTTTTGTTTGACATCATTTTCATGTTATCATTATTTTTTTTATATTTCAGTCTATCATTGTAGTCTATTTGTCTAAATTTTTACAACATTTTTGCTTTTTAAAGGCTGCACTACCATAAATAAACACTGACAGTCGAAAAAAAACAAGTCAAATTTTAGAGTCTCTGTCCGTACCTTTTTTACTGGGAGGGCGTACAGGGTTCTGGTACCGACCCAGGCTTCAGCGCGTATTTTTAGCGGCCGGGAAGGGCATCAGGAGGTAAAAACCTTTTCATCTGGCGAAGCATCGGCAAATTTCCCAGCTTTGGCTGACCCCATAGCTATGCGTTTTTAACTGGTGCTAGGCGGAAGTTTACACAACCATAATTAATGATCTACTGTGCAATATATATTATAATTTTTAATATATATATATATATATATATATATATATATATATACTTCGTTTTTTAATCAGATCTTACTCCACAGAACGGTGTTACCGATGAAACGATTTTATTTAACAAACCAGTTAACGCTCTATTTGACTCAACTATCATAGTGAAAGATTAATTGATTCTCCGCATGTAAATCGTCGAAACCCTGGTCTCGGCAAGGCTTTTCCTGAAATAAGGTGCATCATAAAGAGTCGATTTTTTTTACTTCGTTCTGCGAAGTAAGATCCAATTCGGTCTTTTTCATTTAGGACAGTTAGGTCGAATGCGCCTTGTTGCTCTGCAGTTGCGACACACCGCTTCGGACTTGGCGTCGTGCCTTTCACTCGTTTCCTCTCTCGTGGGGAATGTCTTCCGCGATTTGATACTCCGATGCGAGGCTCGGAATATGTCGGCAGCTTGAGCCATATAAAGAGAGCTGTCAAATAATCGCTCTTTTAAAAATATCCTCATATCTGAAGACCAGTAGCTTAGTAATTCGTCTCTAACAAGGAAGTCACAAAGGTCATTGAAATCCTCCCTCACCTCACTATGATGTATCTAACTTCTTAGGTATTGTTCCATTCTAGTAACTAATTCAACTTACGACTTGGTGTCGTTCACTTTGCTTTCCCTGGATTTGTTACGATAAGACTCTGCATCTAAGGAATTAAGTTTTAAGCAAAGACATCCTTATGAAATTTGTAATTTGAGAAAACATTATTGGGTGAACTCGTATAAGTTTTCAAGGCTTTACCTTAATCTTTTATGATAACGCTCTGCCTCACAATTCTGCAGACCAGCAATCTCCTCAAAATGTACAAGATAATTATGAATATTATCTCTGCCCTCACAGAAATTTGACATTTGAAATCGGGAAAAGCAGACTGACCCGCGTTAACTACAGAGCCTTGGTTTCCTATACCCAGTTTAGATAATTCCAACTTATGCTGGCGTCTTTTCCTCGCTTCCGCCTCAATTTCTAATTTCTTAAATTTGCATTCTCTCTCCCATTCCTCTCTTTCTCTTTGCTCCTCTTCTCTCTATTTCTTTATATCTCTCCTCCTCGTAAGCATCTAAAGTATTGATATCTTCTAGAGAAAGTCCCGCATCTTGACTGGTCTTTACAGTCTACGATATTTAAATATGACATCGTTTATTTTAATTTTAAGCAAAATATATATTTTTTCTTGACACAGAAAAAACGTACGTCATTAAAACACTAATAAACGATAATGTTTAATATTGATTAATTATTAAAGTAAAATACTTTAGTATTCAGCTACTTACTGGTTGCACCAAGTTAATCAAGTCGTAAATGGTAATGACAAAAACACAACGCTTTATAATTAAGACAACGTGACCGTAACGAACGAGCTACGACCACCGGGCACACCAGTCATGACTATAAGCGAATTCAGTGAATGGACCGAACATGGCACGAGTGTGGATGGCAAGTGTGTGTGTGTGTGTGTGTGTATGTATACATGCATATATATCATGTATTTTGTATGCCTATACCAAAACGCGTTCGTACATGTGTAAGCGTAGGAAAGGCCTCATTTAAAGATATATGATTTATTTAATTTCATGCATCGGAAAATTGTTATTTTTACAGAAACTAAAACTGTTATCATCGTAAATATACACTAACATGCTAACATGACTGTATTTTTGTATTCATTTGTATTTTAATGTAAACATATATATATCTATATATGTATGTGTGTATGTATGTATGTATGTATGTGTATGTGTGTGTATATATATGCACACACACACACACATATATGTGTGTGTGTTTGTGTATGTGTATATGTGTGTGCATAATATATAAAAGGTATATATATATTACATATCTACGTACTGTAAAATTCATACACATTTAGTTTGCAGTAGAAAAGGAAAGGCATATAATCTCTTAAGTATGGTTTATTTAAATTTATGATAGGCAAAAGATGAGTAATAAAGTGAACACTGTAACTCTCAGGTCCAGTCAATGAGGGACTGAAAGCTATCTTTGGTCACGCTGAAGACTCCGATCCACTCAGTCTGCCTGCGTGTGCGCATGATGGTGTGATTATGAGGTTCTTAGTCTAAGGTGGTGCTCATGACTAGCATGAAAAGGTAGAATCCAACATGAAGGAGAGATCATCTCTGGAGAGGACGCACTTGTCGAAGAGGACGCTGCAGGCCTTGGCGTCTTTCGTGGCGAACTTGGAGCCAAAGGTGATGGCCAGATCGTAGACGCCTCGAGAGCCCTCGAGGTTGTGGTTATTCTCGAAGGCGGTCTTGAAGGTGGACATGGCTGGCGTGAGCTGTTCAGCGGACATGGACTCGATTTCGCACAAAAGCTTGGCCACGCAACCAGCTGAGTCCATCTTCTGTGCCACTGCAATCTGTTGCAGCGAAAAGAATATCATTAATAAAAACCAGAATTCCTTTATATTTTTCCAGTTCACATATACCTAGGTGCACAAGTAAATTTTGTGAATAGTTTATATAAGCGTGAACTTACTTCTGTTGTAACGTCCTCTTCAATGGAATCGACGTCCCTCCTGTAACGGCGCTTCAGATGCTTCCCGATAAGAACTCCCTTGAGCACCGCAAGGGCGCCCACGCCCAAAGCTGCTGCTGCAGAAGCGGTGACAGTGGTCGCGGCGATGGTCCCGGCTGCAGCGGTGGTTCCCAGAAGGAGCAGAGACTCGGAGGAGGCCCAGAGGCCGCACAGGAGGAGGGCGACAAACATGCGAGAATTCATGATGATGGTGGAGTCTGTGAAAAAAGTCGACAATGAGGCTACGTAAAAAAAAAAAAAAAAATTCGGAAGTACCAGAAAAAAGGACACGTTTGTCCCTTACCTGCTTGTGTTCCGGAGCAGGAAGAGGACGAGTGTGAAGGCGGTTCTTGGAGGAACGCGATATTTATACCGAGTAGAAGAAGGGCAGGTAAAGGACCAATCCTGACTGAAACGGAAATCGAACGTATCCTAGGATGTAGGTAAGGCCTATTGGCGTTAAATTAGTATACTATTTCAGTCCTTATGTTCCGGCTTCCTGAACGCACAAATGTGCTTGTGTTTCCTTCTGTGACTGTTCGTTACAGGAAATTGCTTTACATGTATTTGTTTAGGTATATATCCTATATATATATGTTTGTGTGTATATATATATATATATATATATATATATATATATATATATATATATATATATATATAGCTGATAGATGGATTTATGCACAAACACACACACACATATGTGTGTGTGTGTGTGCGTGCATATGTATTATAAACATATGTGCATGTATGTATATATAGGCATTATATATATATATATATATTTATCTATATATATACACACATGTGTATATATATATATATATATATATATATATATATATATATATATATATATATATATATATATAAATATATATGGGCGTGTGTGTGTATGCGGATGTATGTATATGCACATGTTTATATATAATGTATCTGAATGTAAAACTTTCTGAACGTGCTTTTCTACAAGAAATGATCAATTTTCTGTGCATCTACTCGTGTATTTTTATTGACATACTTATCATTTATGTATTTTTTACCTACCTGGCTGTCTGTCTACATGTATATTTCTAATATATTTGCACTCGCACAGACACACACACACACACATATATGTGTGTGTTATGTGTATATGTATATATGTAAATATGTATATATGTAATCTATCTATCTATCTATATATTATAGATATATGAATACATACACTAATGCTAATACATATGTATATACTGGTATGTATGTATATATGTAATATATATATTAATACATATATATATATATATATATATATATATATATATATATATATATATATATATATATATATATATATATATATATATATATATATATATATATGCACATTTTATTCCATTTAAAACAAAGGGACTGATCCATTTAATGAGTTAATAAAGGTCGTTAGCCACAGTTATGCTAGTCTTACGCGAACGTTCTGTGAAAACCCTTGTTTTGAATCCGCAGATGCATCGCCAGGGAGTCGTGCGAATCCGCAGTGTGCTGAAAAGTATTTTGTGATGATTTAGGCTGTTCACTCTGTAAATCAATTGTATTCATAATGTACTGTTCAGTGCAATGTATATTATCTCGGTAAATTTGTGAGAGTATTCTAAGGGAATTTTTTTTTTTTAATGTTTAAATGATCGTCTTCTTTACCATTTTATTATTTTATTGTCAATATTTCAATTTTGTATTATGTAAATATTCTTCAGTGTTTGTATATTTTTCTACTTTGAAGTGTTTAGATATTTGCATACTAAATGTGTATATATAAAAGTGCGTATGTGTTTATGTGTGAATTTGTAAGGATTTCAATTTGTACATTTGTTTGTATATATATGTAAAATTATCTATATACACATGACATATATATATATATATATATATATATATATATATATATATATATATATATGATACATATATACATATATACATATATGCACATGTCCATGTTTTTATGGGTATAGATATAGAGAATCACAGTAAAAGAGAATAAGTCGCGAAAAGATTCAATTTTAGCCTTTATTACGAGCACAGAAGGTAATCTCTGTTAACTGAAGTGAATCGCATTTGTTTTTCCTAATGGTTTTGGATGTATGATAGAATTTATAGGAGGGAATGGCAATAAGAAGAATGTTTTGTAAATTCCTCCTGAGTATAAATGAGTGAGGGTAAATGATGAGGTTTTATCTAGCATGAGAAGACGGTGTCGAGCATGACGAAGAGATCCTCCCTGGAAAGGACGCACTTGCTGAATTGGACGCTGCAAGCCTTGGGGTCGTCCTTGGCGAGGGCGATGGCCTGGTCGTACTCGATGCGGGAGGACTTGAGGTTATCGGGATTCTCGAAGGCCGTCTTGAAGGTGGACATGGAAGGAGTGAGGCGGCCGGCGGGCGTTGCCTCGATCTCGCAGAGCAACTTGGCGATGCAGCCGGTCGAATCCAGGTTCTGGGCGACGGCCACCTTTGGAGGAATAAGGTATGTGGGATTAGACACGCTCCGTGTAGTGCGTAAATATCGTTTGTGTTCGTGAGAAGCACGATTTAGAAATATATTTTGCCCATCTGATGTTAGTCTTGCAATATGAACCTTCCTCTTAACACCGACAGTACAAACCTCAACTTCATCCTCCATCTCCATGGAATCGACGATCCTTCTTCAGATGCTTCCCGATAAGAACTCCCTTGAGCACCGCAAGGGCGCCCACGCCCAAAGCTGCCGCTGCAGAAGCGGTGACAGTGGTAGCGGCGATGGTAGCGGCTGCGGCGGTGGTTCC
>NC_051388.1:19246422-19251422 GCF_015228065.2 Penaeus monodon | reverse complement strand
ATATCATTATGAACACAGCAGATATTCACTGTGACTCTCAGGTCCAGTCAGTGACAGTCTGAAAGCTACCTTCGGTCACAGTGATGACTCCGATCCACTCAGTCTGCCTGCGTGTGCGCGTGATGTTATTGTGAGGTGCATAGTCTAAGATGATGCTCACGACTAGCATGAAAAGGTGGAATCCAGCATGAAGGAGAGATCATCTCTGGAGAGGACGCACTTGTCGAAGAGGGCGCTGCAGGCCTTGGCGTCTTTCTTGGCGAACTTGGATCCGAAGGTGATGGCCAGATCGTAGACGCCTCGGGAGCCCTTGAGGTTTTGGTTGTCCTCGAAGGCGGTCTTGAAGGTGGGACAGGGCTGGCGTGACTGTTCAGGGACTGGCCTCGATTGCCAAGAGCTTGCCACGAAACCACGGGCCCATCTTCTGGCCCAGAAATCTTTTTCCCCAAAAAAAGAATGTCATTAGTAAAAACCTTTTCCTTTTTTTTCACATATCCCAGGTACACAATTAATTTTTGTGAATGTTTATAAAAGCGATAATTTTATTTCGTTGCACGTCCTCCTCCAGGAATGAATCCCCCCTGAAACGGCGTTTCAGATGTTCCCGACGAGTACCCCCTTGAGCCCGAAAGGGCGCCCAGCCCAAAGCTGCTGCTGCAAAAGCAGTGATAGTGGTAGCGGCGAGGGCCCCGGCTGCAGCGGGGGTTTTCCCAAGGGGACGAAAGATCGGAGGAGGCCCAAGGGGCCGCACAGGAGGAGAGCGACAAGACGCGAAATTCATGATGGTGGGGGAGTCTGTAAGCAAAAAATTGACAGTGA
Source organism: Penaeus monodon (assembly GCF_015228065.2). Classification (NCBI taxonomy): domain Eukaryota; kingdom Metazoa; phylum Arthropoda; class Malacostraca; order Decapoda; family Penaeidae; genus Penaeus; species Penaeus monodon. The sequence goes on along the minus strand of NC_051388.1, from coordinate 19,250,603 downwards.
GGCTACGCGAAAAGAAAATGTTTAAAAAATGGATCCCATGAGCCCTTTCCAAAAATCCCAAAAAAGGGGAAGCTGTTTTGTTCCTTACCTGCTTGGTTCTGGAGCAGGAAAGGACGGTGTGATGGCGTTTTTGGGCAGAGCGCGATTTTTATCCCGAGTGGACGGGGGCGGGGGGTAAAGGCCCATCCTGGTGAGAGGGAAAGCACCGTATCCTAGGATGCAGGTAAGGCCTATTGGCTTAAAATTGTATAGTAATTCATCCTTATGTACAGGCTTCCTAATGCACAAGTGTTTGTGTTTTCTTCTGTGACTGCTGTTACAAAAGTTGCTTTATACGTATTTGTATTCGTATTTTTAAATCCACACACATAAACACCACGTGTGTGGGGTTATATTAGGATATATAATATGTTATGTATATTTTGTATCATATATATACATGTCTAAAAAAAAGAAAGTTAGTAGTATACCTTTCGATAGGTTTTTGCATCCATTTTTATGAAAAAATATTATATGTTTTGTAAACCTACCTGTCTATCTATCTATACATGTATATTTCAAATACTTCAAATACATATATTACATATTAAAATATATTATATATTATTTATATATATACATACACCACTGTAGTATAATGTAACTATAAATATTTATATACTATATGTATATTTTCTTGTTGGGGTGTGTATTTGGGTGTAAAAAGGAATATAACGTTTTCGTATCTTTTCTATTCAAAGCTATATTTTGAAAATTTTACTTTTTTTATAGCAAAGGGTTACCCATTGAATAAATAATTTGGTAGTTCTTAGAAAAAAGGTATGCAATTTTACGCGAACGTTCTATGAAAACCTTTGTTTTAAATCCGCGGATGCATCGCCAGGGAGTCGTGCGAATCCGACGTGTGCTGACACTGTAAGTCAACTGTACTCGTAATGTATTTCTCAGGCGTGCGATAAATATTTCAAGATCAAATCTTTTGTTTCGATTATTATTGTATGACTGATGCAAATTTTCTTAAATTCTAATAGATTCGTGAGAGTATTCTAAGGGAAGGGATTTTTTTTTTTTAAAGTTTTAAAAGGTTACTTTATGTTCTGAAGATTTTACTCGCTTATCGTCAAAATTTTGGTTTTTTTTTGGGGGTAAGTTTTTATCATAATTCAATTTTTTTCTTTGATTATAAGAATTTGCGCACTATTTTTTTTTTATTTTTTTTTTTTTTTTTACATTTGTGTGTACATGCATATATATAATATATATATATTTAATAAATTTTATTATACACACACACACACACACACACACACACCCCACACACAAAAAAAATATATATATATATATATATATAATTTATATATATATATACATACACAAAACACACAACACACACACACACCACCACACCCAAACATATATAAAAATAATTTTATATATATATATATATATATTATGGGTGTGTGTGTGTGTGGTGTGTGTGGGTGGATACATTTATGTAATAGATATAATATAGTATGTATTAAACTGTGTATATAATACAATACACTGTGTGTGTATTATATACAATATATTTCTGGGATTATATTATATATATATTAAGTAGATATATATATATATATATAATATATATATAATATTATGCGTATATAAGTGTATGATATATAAACCTTATAGTGCTTTCTATAAAAAACATTTTGGGTATATGTTTATTTATAATAAGATATATATCTATAGATATATATATATATATATACTATATATTACTATTATATATATATATACATAATATATATATATATATTATATATTATATATTATATATATATATATATTATTTACTATTTATATATCATATATATATATACATATATATATATATATATATATATATATATATATATATATATATATAGTATATATATATATATACACTAATGTATATATATATATAATATATAATATATATATATACACAGTATATTATCATACAATACATATAAGTATTCATATACATATAAGTATCCACACACACACACACAACACACACACACACACACCACACACACACACAATACTATATATATATATATATATATATATATATATATATGTATGTATAAATATAGTATATTCTTTGTTGACGCAGTGAAGATTTTCTCGACGTTTTCTTTAGGCATTATGATAATGATTCAAATAGTGATAATGATAAGTATATTGCTAGTGATAATGACAATAATGATAATGAAAATAAGAACTGCAGTGACAATGGTAGCGATAATAATAATAAGATAATAATGTCAATCATATTATTAATGTTAATAATCTTAATGTTGATAATGTTAATGATATCAATAATAATATTAATCATGATAAGGTAATGATTATACTGGCAATAATGATAATCAAAGATAATGTTGATAATGATCACAAAATCTAGTGTCTCCCTCCCTCGAATGCTTCTCACATGGCATATCCTAAAAACTGCCCCTCCCTGTATATACATTAATGTCTATCTATATATGAGTGCATATGTATGTGTGTATATATATATATTATATATATTATATATATGCATATGTACATATGCATATTAGTCTACTTGTCTCTACTTATCTACATTGCATATAATGTATTTCCGGCTACTGCGAGTCTCTCTAAGCTCTAAAGATTTCCCAAAGGTAGTGCACGTTTTGCTTTGCTATTGTATTCATTCACTGAATTGCAGTTGTCTATCTTTTATTTCTCTTTGGCCCTCCTGGTCTACTGAGGTTAGCCGTCTCAGCAACCTAGCTAATCGACTGCTATTGTCGCCATGAGAAAAAGTAAGATGGGGATTTGCGAATTTATGAAATAGGTGTCTCCGTGATGTAATCTCGGAAAATCTACAGAACAATAGTAGGGTTCAGTAGAAGACAAGAAGGGCATCCATTCAGTCAGGCAAGGGCGGCAAAGGCAATTCAAGGTCCTGTAAGGGTACCTCATCATCACAAAAAGTGACCAGCGTGATATCATGGGCAAAACCACCCGTCCCTTGGGAAATGAGCTGTGTAACAGACTCAGAGAATTGATAGAGATGTTCTATGTGTGCACACACATATACATAAATGTATAAACATGTATATAGATAGACAGGTAGGTAGATGGATATAGCTATATATTGCATGACCACTTATAGGCGCATTTAGGGAAGGATTGGAAAATAAATATTTCTCTGAGAAATATGATTTATTCAATTTGATGACAAGCAAAGATGAATATCATTATGAACACAGCAGATATTCACTGTGACTCTCAGGTCCAGTCAGTGACGGTCTGAAAGCTACCTTCGGTCACAGTGATGACTCCGATCCACTCAGTCTACCTTGTGATGATGTGATTGTGAAGTGCTTAGTCTAAGATGATGCTCATCACTGGCATGCGAAGGTGGAATCCAGCATGAAGGAGAGATCCTCTCTGGAGAGGACGCACTTGTCGAAGAGGGCGCTGCAGGCCTTGGCGTCTTGCTTGGCGAACTTGGATCCGAAGGTGATGGCCAGATCGTAGACCCCTCGGGAGCCCTTGAGGTTTTGGTTGTTGTCGAAGGCGGTCCTTGAAGGTGACATGGCTGGCGTGAGCTGTTCAGCGGACATGGACTCGATTTTCGCACAAAAGCTTGGCCACGCAGCCAGCTGAGTCCATCTTCTGTGCCACAGCAATCTGTTGCAGCGAAAAGAATATCATTAGTAAAAACCGAAATTCCTTTATACCTTTCATTTCACGTGGATCTAAATGCACAAGTAAATTTTGTGAATATAGTTTATATAAGCGATAACTTACTTCTGTTGCAACGTCCTCCTCCATGGAATCGACGTCCCTCCTGTAACGGCGCTTCAGATGCTTCCCGACGAGAACTCCCTTGAGCACCGCAAGGGCACCCACGCCCAAAGCTGCCGCTGCAGAAGCGGTGATAGTGGTAGCGGCGATGGTCCCGGCTGCAGCGGTGGTTCCCAAGAGGACGAAAGACTCGGAGGAAGCCCAGAGGCCGCACAGGAGGAGAGCGACAAACATGCGAGAATTCATGATGGTAGCGGAGTCTGTAAGCAGAAAAGTTGACAGTGAGGTTAAGCAGAAAAAGAAAATCGCTTAGAAATGGATGCCATGAGAACCATTCCAGAAAGTACCAGAAAAGGGAAGCTGTTTGT
>NC_051388.1:19238922-19243922 GCF_015228065.2 Penaeus monodon | reverse complement strand
TGGGCGACGCCACCTTTGGAGGATAAGTATGTGGATTAGAACCTCCGTGCAGTGCGTATATATGTGCGTTTGTGTTCGTGAGAAGCACGATTTAAAATAATATATCTATCTAATGTTAAAGACTTACAGTATGAACCTTCCTCTTCGTCAGTACAAACCTCGGCTTCTTCCTCGATCTCCATGGAATCGACGTCCCTCCTGTAACGGCGCTTCAGATGCTTCCCGATAAGAACTCCCTTGAGCACCGCAAGGGCGCCCACGCCCAAAGCTGCCGCTGCAGAAGCGGTGACAGTGGTAGCGGCGATGGTCCCGGCTGCGGCGGTGGTTCCCAAGAGGAGGAGAGACTCGGAGGAGGCCCAGAGGCCGCACAGGAGGAGAGCGACGAACACGCGAGAATTCATGGTGCAAGCTAAAGGGAGAAATTGGTATTTCAAAGAAAAATGTAGAATGCAGTACATTTTTGTCTTGACATCATTCTCATGATTATCATTATTATTATTATATTCTCATGTCTATCATTGTATGCTCTATTAGTCTAATTGTTATCAACATTTATGTACTTTTAAGGCTAGCACTACCAATAAATAAACACTGACAGTCGAAAAAAAATCAAGTCAAATTTCAGAGTCTCTGTCCTGTACCTGTGTTACTGGCGAGGGCGTACAGGATTCTGGTACCGACCCGAGGGCTTCAGCGCGTATTTATAGCGGCCGGAAGGACATGCAGGAGGTGAAGAACCTTTCTGCTATCTGGCTGAAGCATCGCGCAAGGTTTACCCTAGCGTGTTGGCTGACCACATAGCTATGCGTTTCAACTGTGTGCATAGGCGGAAGTTTACACACACACATATATTAATGTATCTACATGTGCATATATATATATATATATATATATATATATATATATATATATATATACACACACACACACACACACATATATATATATATTATATAATATATATATATATATATATATGTATATGTATATATATACATATATATATATATATATATATATATATATATATATATACATATATATAAACTTTTTCATTTAGTTTTTTTCATTTAGGACAGTTAGGTCGAATGTGCCTTGTTGCTCTGCAGTTGCGACACACCGCTTCGGACTTGGCGTCGTGCCTTTCACTCGTTTCCTCTCTCGTGGGGAATGTCTTCCGCGATTAGATTCTCCGATGCGAGGCTCGGAATATGTCGGCAGCTTGAGCCATATAAAGAGAGCTGTCAAATAATCGCTCTTTTAAAAATATCCTCATATCTGAAGACCAGTGGCTTAGTAATTCGTCTCTAACAAGGAAGTCACAAAGGTCATTGAAATCCTCCCTCACCTCACTATGATGTATCTAACTTCTTAGATATTGTTCCATTCTAGTAACTAATTCAACTTACGACTTGGTGTCGTTCACTTTGCTTTCCCTGGATTTGTTACGATAAGACTCTGCATCTAAGGAATTAAGTTTTAAGCAAAGACATCCTTAAGAAATTTGTAATTTGAGAAAACATTATTGGGTGAACTCGTATAAGTTTTCAAGGCTTTACCTTAACCTTTTATGATAACGCTCTGCCTCACAATTCTGCAGACCAGCAATCTCCTCAAAATGTACAAGATAATTATGAATATTATCTCTGCCCTCACAGAAATTTGACATTTGAAATCGGGAAAAGCAGACTGACCCGCGTTAACTACAGAGCCTTGGTTTCCTAAACCCAGTTTAGATAATTCCAACTTATGCTGGCGTCTTTTCCTCGCTTCCGCCTCAATTTCTAATTTCTTAAATTTGCATTCTCTCTCCCATTCCTCTCTTTCTCTTTGCTCCTCTTCTCTCTATTTCTTTATATCTCTCCTCCTCGTAAGCATCTAAAGTATTGATATCTTCTAGAGAAAGTCCCGCATCTTGACTGGTCTTTACAGTCTACGATATTTAAATATGACATCGTTTATTTTAATTTTAAGCAAAATATTTTTTTTTCTTGACACTTAGAAAAACGTACGTCATTAAAACACTAATAAACGATAATGTTTAATATTGATTAATTATTAAAGTAAAATACGTTAGTATTCAGCTACTTACTGGTTGCACCAAGTTAATCAAGTCGTAAATAATAATGACAAAAACACAACGCTTTATAATTAAGACAACGTGACCATAACGAACGAGCTACGACCACCGGGCACACCAGTCATGACTATAAGCGAATTCAGTGAATGGACCGAACATGGCACGAGTGTGGATGGCAAGTGTGTGTGTGTGTGTGTATATGTATACATGCATATATATCATGTATTTTGTATGCCTATACCAAAACGCGTTCGTACATGTGTAAGCGTAGGAAAGGCCTCATTTAAAGATATATGATTTATTTAATTTCATGCATATGAAAATTGTTTTTTTTTACAGAAACTAAAACTGTTATCATCGTAAATATACACTAACATGCTAACATGACTGTATTTTTGTATTCATTTGTATTTTAATGTAAACATATATATATCTATATATGTATGTGTGTATGTATGTATGTATGTGTATGTGTGTGTATATATATGCACACACACACACACATATATGTGTGTGTGTTTGTGTATGTATATATGTGTGTACATAATATATAAAAGGTATATCTATTACATATCTTCGTACTGTTAAACTTATACACATTTAGTTTGCAGTAGAAAAGGAAAGGCATATAATCTCTTTAAGTATGGTTTATTTAAATTTATGATAGGCAAAAGATGAGTAATAAAGTGAACACTGTAACTCTCAGGTCCAGTCAATGAGGGACTGAAAGCTATCTCTGGTCATGCTGAAGACTCCGATCCACTCAGTCTGCCTGCGTGTGCGCATGATGGTGTGATTATGAGGTTCTTAGTCTAAGGTGGTGCTCATGACTAGCATGAAAAGGTAGAATCCAACATGAAGGAGAGATCCTCTCTGGAGAGGACGCACTTGTCGAAGAGGACGCTGCAGGCCTTGGCGTCTTTCGTGGCGAACTTGGAGCCAAGGTGATGCCAGATCGTAGACGCCTCGAGAGCCCTCGAGGTTGTGGTTATTCTCGAAGGCGGACTTGAAGGTGGACATGGCTGGCGTGAGCTGTTCATCAGACATGGACTCGATTTCGCACAAAAGCTTGGCCACGCAACCAGCTGAGTCCATCTTCTGTGCCACAGCAATCTGTTGCAGCGAAAAGAATAACATTAATAAAAACCAGAATTCCTTTATATTTTTCCAGTTCACATATACCTAGGTGCACAAGTAAATTTTGTGAATAGTTTATATAAGCGTGAACTTACTTCTGTTGCAACGTCCTCTTCAGTGGAATCGACGTCCCTCCTGTAACGGCGCTTCAGATGCTTCCCGATAAGAACTCCTTTGAGCACCGCAAGGGCGCCCACGCCCAAAGCTGCCGCTGCAGAAGCGGTGACAGTGGTCGCGGCGATGGTCCCGGCTGCAGCGGTGGTTCCCAGAAGGAGCAGAGACTTGGAGGAGGCCCAGAGGCCGCACAGGAGGAGGGCGACAAACATGCGAGAATTCATGATGATGGTGAGTCTGTGAAAAAAGTCGACAATGAGGCTACGTAAAAAAAAAAAATCGGAAGTACCAGAAAAAAGGACACGTTTGTCCCTTACCTGCTTGTGTTCCGGAGCAGGAAGAGGGCGAGTGTGAAGGCGGTTCCTGGAGGAACACGATATTTATACCGAGTAGAAGAAGGCAGGGCAGGTAAAGGACCAATCCTGACTGAAACGGAAATCGAACATATCCTAGGATGTAGTTAAAGCCTATTGGCGTTAAATTAGTATACTATTTCAGTCCTTATGTTCCGGCTTCCTGAACGCACAAATGTGCCTGTGTTTCCTTCTGTGACTGTTCGTTACAGGAAATTGCTTTACATGTATTTGTTTGGGTATATATCCTATATATATTTTTGTGTATATATATATATATATATATATATATATATATATATATATATATATATATATATATATAGCTGATAGATGGATTTATGTACAAACACACACACACATATGTGTGTGTGTGTGTGTGTGCGTGCATATGTATTATAAACATATGTGCATGTATGTATATATAGGCATTATACACATCTATATCTATTTATCTGTATAAATATATACATGCATATATAGAGATAGGTAGATAACTAATTACTATGATATATACATCTACATGTGTATATATCTATATATATTATATATTATATATATAATATATGTATATTGTATATGTATATCATATCATATATATTATAATATATGAATTAATATAATGCTATACATATGATATGCTGTGTATGTATGGATTATGTATATCATACATTTTTTATTATATGTTCTGTAATGTAAATTTCTATACTTTTTCTACAGGAAAAATCATATTTTCTTGTGATTATGTGTATATTATTATATTAATATATGATCATTTATGTATTTTTTACTACTGGCGCTGATCTACATGTATGATTTCTAATATATTTGCACTAGCACGTATGCTACACACACAACAACTATACTTGTGTTATGTGTATTGATATATGTAAATAGGTATAATGTAATCTATCTAATATCTATATATATGATATATGAATTACTCACTATGCTAATCATATGTTATACTTATTATGATATAGTTATAATTACATATAATTATATAGTATATTATATATCATATATATGCACATTTTATTCCATTTATAACAAAGGGACTGATCCATTTAATGATTAATAAAGGTCGTGCCACAGTTATGCTATTCTTACGCGAACGTTCTGTGAAAACCCTTGTTTGAATCCGCAGATGCATCGCCAGGGAGTCGTGCGAATCCGCACGTGTGCTGAAAAGTATTTTGTGATGATTTAGGCTGTTCACTCGTAAATCAATTGTATTCATAATGTACTGTTCAGTGCAATGTATATTATCTCGTAATTTGTGGAGTATCTAAGGAATTTTTTTTTTTAGGTTTTAC
>NC_051388.1:19229073-19236573 GCF_015228065.2 Penaeus monodon | reverse complement strand
GGAGAGATCCTCTCTGGAGAGGACGCACTTGTCGAAGAGGGCGCTGCAGGCCTTGGCGTCTTGCTTGGCGAACTTGGATCCGAAGGTGATGGCCAGATCGTAGACGCCTCGGGAGCCCTTGAGGTTTTGGTTGTTGTCGAAGGCGGTCTTGAAGGTGGACATGGCTGGCGTGAGCTGTTCAGCGGACATGGACTCGATTTCGCACAAAAGCTTGGCCACGCAGCCAGCTGAGTCCATCTTCTGTGCCACAGCAATCTGTTGCAGCGAAAAGAATATCATTAGTAAAAACCGAAATTCCTTTATACCTTTCATTTCACGTGGATCTAAATGCACAAGTAAATTTTGTGAATATAGTTTATATAAGCGATAACTTACTTCTGTTGCAACGTCCTCCTCCATGGAATCGACGTCCCTCCTGTAACGGCGCTTCAGATGCTTCCCGACGAGAACTCCCTTGAGCACCGCAAGGGCACCCACGCCCAAAGCTGCCGCTGCAGAAGCGGTGATAGTGGTAGCGGCGATGGTCCCGGCTGCAGCGGTGGTTCCCAAGAGGACGAAAGACTCGGAGGAAGCCCAGAGGCCGCACAGGAGGAGAGCGACAAACACGCGAGAATTCATGATGGTAGCGGAGTCTGTAAGCAGAAAAGTTGACAGTGAGGCTACGCAGAAAAAGAAAATCGCTTAGAAATGGATGCCATGAGAACCATTCCAGAAAGTACCAGAAAAGGGAAGCTGTTTGTTCCTTACCTGCTTGTGTTCCGGAGCAGGAAGAGGACGAGTGTGATGGCGGTTCCTGGCAGAGCGCGATATTTATACCGAGTGGACGGAGGCAGGGCGGGTGAAGGACCTATCCTGGTTGAGAGGAAAGCGACCGTATCCTATGATGCAGTAAGGCCTATTGGCGTTAAATTAGTATAGTAATTCAGTCCTTATGTACAGGCTTCCTGAACGCACAAATGTGCTTGTGTTTCCTTTTGTGACTGTTCGTTACAAGAAGTTGCTTTATACGTGTTTGTATGCGTATTTTTAAATCCATACACAAACACACACGTGTATATGAAAATATGTTTATATATACAGAAAAGTATATATATGTATACCTTTCTGATCAGGTTTCTATGCATCTATTTTTATTGACATATGTATATGTATTTGTCAGCCTACCTGTCTATCTATCTACATCATGTATATTTCTAATAAATTCACGCACATATACACAAATATATATATGTATATATATATAAATGTGCACATCCATACACATATATGTACATATATGTATATATATGCATATATATGATATATATATATATATATATATATATATATATATATTTATGCATATATGTATATATATATGCATATATATACATATATGCATATATATATACATATATGCATATATATATATATATATATATATATATATATATATATATATATTATATTACACACACACATATATGTGTGTGTGTATTCATTCATACTCTAAGGTATGTTTATTCTTCATAAACATACCTTAGAGTATGAAATGATACGAGCAATACTTTATGATTCATTTACACACACACACACACACACACACACATCCATGTGTATATATACATGTGTAGATATGTGTGTCAAACGAACTACACAAATGAATTTATTCAGTGGAACAATCCCTTTGCTATAAATAAAATAAAATTCTTTACAAACATACCTTAGAGTATGAAATGATACGAGCAATACTTTATGATTCTTTTACACACATACACATCCATGTGTGTATATATATATATATATATATATATATATATATATATATATATATATATATATATACACATGGACACACACACACACACACGTCCATCCATGTATAAATATGTATATACATATACACGAACATGGATGTGTGTGTGTGTAAAATAATAATAAAGTATTGCTCGTATCATTTCATACTCTAAGGTATGTTTATGAAGAATTTTATTTTATTTATAGCAAAGGGATTGTTCCACTGAATAAATTAATTTTTTTTTTATGAAGAATTAGTTCTATGAAAACGCTTGTATTGAATCCACGGATGCATCGCCAGGGAGTCGTGTGAATCCGTGTGCTGAACATTTCGTATTTTGTGATGATACAGGCTTGCCACACTGTAAGTCAACTGTATTCGTAACGTATTGCTCAGGCGTGCGGTGAAAATATTACAAGTGTTAAATCTTCGTTTCGATATATTACTGGAAATAACGTGATGTAAATTGTCTTAAATATCTCAATAGATTCGTGAGAGTATTCTAAGGGAAAACCTTTTGTTGTTTGTTAAATGTTTAAATGGTCTACTTTATGTTCTTACGATTTCTTATTCGTTTATCGCAATATTTCGGTTTTGTTTTGTGTAAGTATTCTTTAGTATTTTCATGTGATTTATGAAGATATCTGCGTAAATATCTATACCTAAATTTGTAAGGATATCTACATTTGTATGTACATGCATATATATATATATATATATATATATATATATATATATATATATATATATATATATATATATATATATATATATATATATATATATATATACAAATATATATATATGAATATATATAATATAAACTTATTTATGCGTAGAATATTTATGCATATGTACATGATTTTTATAGAATCGAAGTGAAAGTGGTTATTGAAGAGAGGTTTATAAATAAGTCTCGAAAAGGATAAGTTTTAGTGTTTATTGCAAGCACAGAAGCAGGTTCTCAGATCCAATCAGTCACACTTTGCACGAGATTCCAGTCTTTGATTCTTGACAGCTAATCTTTGCTCAGGGAAAGTGAATCAGTAGTGTGTAAATTAGAATGTGAAATGTTTGAATGATTGTTCAAGATGAGAAAGAGAATGTCTAGTAAACTCCTGAGTATAAATGTTTGTATAAAATGAGTGATGGGTGAATGATGAGGTTTTATCTAGCATGAAAAGACGGTGTCGAGCATGACGAAGAGATCCTCCCTGGAAAGGATGCATTTGCTGAATTGGACGCTGCACGCCTTGGGGTCGTCCTTGGCGAGGGCGATGGCCTGGTCGTACTCGATGCGGGAGGACTTGAGGTTGTCGGGATTCTCGAGGGCCGTCTTGAAGGTGGACATGGATGGAGTGAGGCGGTCGGCGGGCGTTGCCTCGATCTCGCAGAGCAACTTGGCGATGCATCCGGCCGAATCCAGGTTCTGGGCGACGGCCACCTTTGGAGGAATAAGGTATGTGGGATTAGACACACTTCGTGCAGTGCGTAAATATCGTTTGTGTTCGTGAGAAGCACGCTTTAAAATAATAATCTATCTATCTAATGTTAAAGACTTACAGTATGAACCTTCCTCTTCGTCAGTACAAACCTCGGCTTCTTCCTCGATCTCCATGGAATCGACGTCCCTCCTGTAACGGCGCTTCAGATGCTTTCCCGATAAGAACTCCCTTGAGCACCGCAAGGGCGCCCACGCCCAAAGCTGCCGCTGCAGAAGCGGTGACAGTGGTAGCGGCGATGGTCCCGGCTGCGGCGGTGGTTCCCAAGAGGAGGAGAGACTCGGAGGAGGCCCAGAGGCCGCACAGGAGGAGAGCGACGAACACGCGAGAATTCATGGTGCAAGCTAAAGGGAGAAATTGGTATTTCAAAGAAAAATGTAGAATGCAGTACATTTTTGTCTTGACATCATTCTCATGATTATCATTATTATTATTATATTCTCATGTCTATCATTGTATGCTCTATTAGTCTAATTGTTATCAACATTTATGTACTTTTAAGGCTAGCGCTACCAATAAATAAACACTGACAGTCTAAAAAAATCAAGTCAAATTTCAGAGTCTCTGTCCTGTACCTGTGTTCCTGGCGAGGGCGTACAGGATTCTGGTACCGACCCGAGGGCTTCAGTGCGTATTTATAGCGGCCGGAAGGACATGCAGGAGGTGAAGAACCTTTCTGCTATCTGGCTGAAGCATCGCGCAGGGTTACCCTAGCGTGTTGGCTGACCACATAGCTATGCGTTTCAACTGTGTGCATAGGCGGAAGTTTACACACACACATATATTAATGTATCTACATGTGCATATATATATATATATATATATATACATATATATATATATATATATATACATATATATATATATATATATATATATATATGTATTGTATATATATACATATATAATATAATAATATATATATATATATATATATATAACATATATATAAACTTTTCATTTAGTTTTTTTCATTTAGGACAGTTAGGTCGAATGTGCCTTGTTGCTCTGCAGTTGCGACACACCGCTTCGGACTTGGCGTCGTGCCTTTCACTCGTTTCCTCTCTCGTGGGGAATGTCTTCCGCGATTAGATTCTCCGATGCGAGGCTCGGAATATGTCGGCAGCTTGAGCCATATAAAGAGAGCTGTCAAATAATCGCTCTTTTAAAAATATCCTCATATCTGAAGACCAGTGGCTTAGTAATTCGTCTCTAACAAGGAAGTCACAAAGGTCATTGAAATCCTCCCTCACCTCACTATGATGTATCTAACTTCTTAGATATTGTTCCATTCTAGTAACTAATTCAACTTACGACTTGGTGTCGTTCACTTGCTTTCCCTGGATTTGTTACGATAAGACTCTGCATCTAAGGAATTAAGTTTTAAGCAAAGACATCCTTAAGAAATTTGTAATTTGAGAAAACATTATTGGGTGAACTCGTATAAGTTTTCAAGGCTTTACCTTAACCTTTTATGATAACGCTCTGCCTCACAATTCTGCAGACCAGCAATCTCCTCAAAATGTACAAGATAATTATGAATATTATCTCTGCCCTCACAGAAATTTGACATTTGAAATCGGGAAAAGCAGACTGACCCGCGTTAACTACAGAGCCTTGGTTTCCTAAACCCAGTTTAGATAATTCCAACTTATGCTGGCGTCTTTTCCTCGCTTCCGCCTCAATTTCTAATTTCTTAAATTTGCATTCTCTCTCCCATTCCTCTCTTTCTCTTTGCTCCTCTTCTCTCTATTTCTTTATATCTCTCCTCCTCGTAAGCATCTAAAGTATTGATATCTTCTAGAGAAAGTCCCGCATCTTGACTGGTCTTTACAGTCTACGATATTTAAATGTGACATCGTTTATTTTAATTTTAAGCAAAATATTTTTTTTTCTTGACACTTAGAAAAACGTACGTCATTAAAACACTAATAAACGATAATGTTTAATATTGATTAATTATTAAAGTAAAATACGTTAGTATTCAGCTACTTACTGGTTGCACCAAGTTAATCAAGTCGTAAATAATAATGACAAAAACACAACGCTTTATAATTAAGACAACGTGACCATAACGAACGAGCTACGACCACCGGGCACACCAGTCATGACTATAAGCGAATTCAGTGAATGGACCGAACATGGCACGAGTGTGGATGGCAAGTGTGTATGTGTGTGTGTATATGTATACATGCATATATATCATGTATTTTGTATGCCTATACCAAAACGCGTTCGTACATGTGTAAGCGTAGGAAAGGCCTCATTTAGAGATATATGATTTATTTAATTTCATGCATATGAAAATTGTTTTTTTTTACAGAAACTAAAACTGTTATCATCGTAAATATACACTAACATGCTAACATGACTGTATTTTTGTATTCATTTGTATTTTAATGTAAACATATATATATCTATATATGTATGTGTGTATGTATGTATGTATGTGTATGTGTGTGTATATATATGCACACACACACACACATATATGTGTGTGTGTTTGTGTATGTGTATATGTGTGTACATAATATATAAAAGGTATATCTATTACATATCTTCGTACTGTTAAACTTATACACATTTAGTTTGCAGTAGAAAAGGAAAGGCATATAATCTCTTTAAGTATGGTTTATTTAAATTTATGATAGGCAAAAGATGAGTAATAAAGTGAACACTGTAACTCTCAGGTCCAGTCAATGAGGGACTGAAAGCTATCTCTGGTCATGCTGAAGACTCCGATCCACTCAGTCTGCCTGCGTGTGCGCATGATGGTGTGATTATGAGGTTCTTAGTCTAAGGTGGTGCTCATGACTAGCATGAAAAGGTAGAATCCAACATGAAGGAGAGATCCTCTCTGGAGAGGACGCACTTGTCGAAGAGGACGCTGCAGGCCTTGGCGTCTTTCGTGGCGAACTTGGAGCCAAAGGTGATGGCCAGATCGTAGACGCCTCGAGAGCCCTCGAGGTTGTGGTTATTCTCGAAGGCGGACTTGAAGGTGGACATGGCTGGCGTGAGCTGTTCATCAGACATGGACTCGATTTCGCACAAAAGCTTGGCCACGCAACCAGCTGAGTCCATCTTCTGTGCCACAGCAATCTGTTGCAGCGAAAAGAATAACATTAATAAAAACCAGAATTCCTTTATATTTTTCCAGTTCACATATACCTAGGTGCACAAGTAAATTTTGTGAATAGTTTATATAAGCGTGAACTTACTTCTGTTGCAACGTCCTCTTCAATGGAATCGACGTCCCTCCTGTAACGGCGCTTCAGATGCTTCCCGATAAGAACTCCTTTGAGCACCGCAAGGGCGCCCACGCCCAAAGCTGCCGCTGCAGAAGCGGTGACAGTGGTCACGGCGATGGTCCCGGCTGCAGCGGTGGTTCCCAGAAGGAGCAGAGACTTGGAGGAGGCCCAGAGGCCGCACAGGAGGAGGGCGACAAACATGCGAGAATTCATGATGATGGTGAGTCTGTGAAAAAAGTCGACAATGAGGCTACGTAAAAAAAAAAATCGGAAGTACCAGAAAAAAGGACACGTTTGTCCCTTACCTGCTTGTGTTCCGGAGCAGGAAGAGGGCGAGTGTGAAGGCGGTTCCTGGAGGAACACGATATTTATACCGAGTAGAAGAAGGCAGGGCAGGTAAAGGACCAATCCTGACTGAAACGGAAATCGAACATATCCTAGGATATAGTTAAAGCCTATTGGCGTTAAATTAGTATACTATTTCAGTCCTTATGTTCCGGCTTCCTGAACGCACAAATGTGCCTGTGTTTCCTTCTGTGACTGTTCGTTACAGGAAATTGCTTTACATGTATTTGTTTGGGTATATATCCTATATATATATGTTTGTGTATATATATATATATATATATATATATATATATATATATATATAGCTGATAGATGGATTTATGCACAAACACACACACACATATGTGTGTGTGTGTGTGTGTGTGCGTGCATATGTATTATAAACATATGTGCATGTATGTATATATAGGCATTATACACATCTATATCTATTTATCTGTATAAATATAGACATGTATATATAGAGATAGGTAGATAACTAATATATTGCATATATATTATATATATATATATATATATTATATAATTATAATATATATATTGAGAGATCGATAGATGGAGATTAATATGTATATATATAGTATATATATATATATATATATATATATATAATATCATAATATAT
>NC_051388.1:19185880-19228973 GCF_015228065.2 Penaeus monodon | reverse complement strand
ATGGCAAGATAAGGCGATTATAATTCCAGGCCTTCGACATCGGAGTATCAATCGCGAAGATATTCCCGGAGAAACGAGTGAAAGGCACGACGCCAAGTCCGAAGCGGTGTGTCGCAACTGCAGAGCAACAAGGCACATTCGACCTAACTGTCCTAAATGAAAAAGACCGAGGTCGATTAACTTACTTCGCAGAACGAAGTAAAAAAAATCGACTCTTAATGATGCACCTTATTTCAGGAAAAGCCTTGCCGAGACCAAGGTTTCGACGATTTACATGCGGAGAATCAACGGATCTTTCACTATGATAGTTGAGTCAAATAAAGCGTTAACTGGTTTGTTAAATAAAATCGCTTCATCGGTAACACCGTTCTGTAGAGTAAGATCTGATTCAAAAACGAAGTATGTATATATATATATATATATATATATATATATATATATATATATATATATATATATATATGTATATATATATATGAACATGTAGATACATTAATATATGTGTGTGTGTAAACTTCCGCCTATGCACACAGTTGAAACGCATAGCTATGTGGTCAGCCAACACGCTAGGGTAACCCTGAGCGATGCTTCAGCCAGATAGCAGAAAGGTTCTTCACCTCCTGCATGTCCTTCCGGCCGCTATAAATACGCGCTGAAGCCCTCGGGTCGGTACCAGAATCCTGTACGCCCTCGCCAGGAACACAGGTACAGGACAGAGACTCTGAAATTTGACTTGATTTTTTTTCGACTGTCAGTGTTTATTTATTGGTAGTGCTAGCCTTAAAAGTACATAAATGTTGATAACAATTAGACTAATAGAGCATACAATGATGGACATGAAAATATAATAATAATAATCATGAGAATGATGTCAAGACAAAAATGTACTGCCTTCTACATTTTTCTTTGAAATACCAATTTCTCCCTTTAGCTTGCACCATGAATTCTCGCGTGTTCGTCGCTCTCGTCCTGTGCGGCCTCTGGGCCTCCTCCGAGTCTCTCCTCCTCTTGGGAACCACCGCCGCAGCCGGGACCATCGCCGCTACCACTGTCACCGCATCTGCAGCGGCAGCTTTGGGCGTGGGCGCCCTTGCAGTGCTTAAGGGAGTTCTTATCGGGAAGCATCTGAAACGCCGTTACAGGAGGGACGTCGATTCTATGGAGATCGAGGAAGAAGCCGAGGTTTGTACTGACGAAGAGGAAGGTTCATACTGTAAGTCTTTAACATTAGATGGATAGATTATTATTTTAAAGCGTGCTTCTCACGAACACAAACGATATTTACGCACTGCACGGAGTGTGTCTAATCCCACATACCTTATTCCTCCAAAGGTGGCCGTCGCCCAGAACCTGGATTCGGCCGGATGCATCGCCAAGTTGCTCTGCGAGATCGAGGCAACGCCCGCCGACGCCTCACTCCATCCATGTCCACCTTCAAGACGGCCCTCGAGAATCCCGACAACCTCAAGTCCTCCCGCATCGAGTACGACCAGGCCATCGCCCTCGCCAAGGACGACCCCAAGGCTTGCAGCGTCCAATTCAGCAAATGCATCCTTTCCAGGGAGGATCTCTTCGTCATGCTCGACACCGTCTTTTCATGCTAGATAAAACCTCATCATTCACCCATCACTCATTTTATACAAACATTTATACTCAGGGGGAGTTTACTTGACATTCTCTTTCTCATCTTGAACAATCATTCAACCATTTCAAACATTTCACATTCTAATTTACACACACAAAACCATTAGGAAATACAAATGATTCACTTTCCCTAAGCAGAGATTAGCTGTCAAGAATCAAAGACTGGAATCTCGTGCAAAGTGTGACTGATTGGATCTGAGAACCTGCTTCTGTGCTTGCAATAAACACTAAAATTTAAAACCCTTTTTCGAGACTTATTTATAAACCTCTTTCCCAAAAACCCATTTTCACTTCGTTTCCCTTAAAAAATCATGTCATATGCATAAATATTCTAGCATAAATAAGTTTATTTTAAAAATTTTTAATTATATATATTTTTGTATATTATATATTTTATATATATATAAATATAATATTGCATGTACAACAAATGTGGGATACCCTTAAAAATTTTTGGGTTTATGGGATATTTACGCAAATATCTTCAAAATCAATTTAGAAAAATAGGGAAAAATTTACTAAAAAAAATACTTACACAAAACAAAAGGGAAAAATATTGCAAAAACGAAAAAAAATTGTAAAACTTTAAAGAAAACCTTTAAAAACCCTTTTAAAAAACAAAAAAAGGGCTTTCCCTTAGAATACTTTTCCCCGAATCTATTGAGAATTTAAGCAATTTCATCACGTTTTTTCCAGTAAATATCGAAACGAAGATTTAACATTTTGTATTTTTTCACCGCACCCGGCAATACGTTACATACGTTAAATTACAGTGTGGCAAGCCTGTATTTTCAAAAAATACAAAATTTTAGAAAAAAGGAAAAATTCCCACACGACCCCCTGGCGTGCCCCGCGGATTAAATCAACTTTTTTCATAGAACTTTCGCACCCAAGATACTCTATCAAATGAAAAAAAACAAATTAATTTATTCAGTGGAAAAAATCCCTTTTTGCTATAAAAAAAATTAAATTCTTCATAACATACCTTGGAGTATAAAATTTGAAAACGAGCAATATTTATTTTTATTTTACAAAAAATCCATATGTGTATATAATTTTAACATATAATAAAATAATTTTAAAATTAATATATATATATATATTATATATAAAAATATATATATATATATAAAAATATATATATATACATACATGGATGGATTGTGTGTGTCCAAAATTATATATATACATATATATATTATATAATATTTTATATAAAATAATATATATATATATTATTTTAATACACCCCACATGGATGTGTATATGTGTGTAAAAGAACATAAAGTTTGCTCGTATCCTTTCTTTAGCCCTAAGGAAATGTTTGTAAAGAATTTAAATTTTATTTAAAACCCAAAGGGATTTTTCCCACTGAAAAAAATTCTTTTGGGGGATTCGTTTGAACACCATATTTCCCAACATGTATATATACACATGTGTGTGTTTTTGTGTGTGGGGTGTTTTTGTGTGTGTGTGGGGGTGTGTGTGTGTGTGTGTTGTGTGTGTGTGTAAAAAATCAAAAAGTTTTGGGGCTCGTATCTTTTCATACCTAAGGTATGTTTATGAAAAATAAAATCCCTTGGGAGTATGAATGAATACACAACATATATGGGGGTGTGTAATAAAATATAGGGGCCGCGGTGGTCAAAATTGGTAAAGCATCGGACTCAAGACTGCCACGGGGCCCAATTTTATTTCAAAGGGTTCGAGTCCCCGGGCCCCGGCGCGTTTTTCCCCCCTTTTAAGGCAAGGAACTTCACCTCGAGGGGCCTGCTTAGCCCACTGGGGGGCCCAAAACCCAGCCCAAGTCAGTGCCGGGAAAAATAGAGATGGGGGATCGGAAAAAAAAAAACCGGGGGGAAGGCTTTGGGAAAAACCCCCCGCTTTTACATTGCCAAGAAAAAAATAGGAAAACCCCATGATCGTAAAGGCCCGCGATGGCCAATGGTTGGGAAAATTCGGACTCAAGACTGTCAAAACAGCAATCTGAGTTCGAGGTTCAAATAAACCGCCCGGCCCCCGTTTTTTCCCTTTTTGGAAAAGGGCCCTTCCCCTCGTTGCCTACCTAGCCACGGGGTGGCCAAGCCAGCCCAAGCCCAGGTTTGGCCCCCAACCCGGGTAATAAGAAAAATGATTATCAAAAAAGGAAACCCCGGCACTCCCCGTGGAAAGGAACGGTGATTTTAAATGCTGTGACCACGGCGGCTCAGACATAAACCCAAACCTTTAAAAAGAAGAAGGGAATATAATAAAATATATTGCAATATGTATATATTTTCAAAATTGTAATTATGCTATATATATATACATATAGGCAAAAAAATTTTAATATATTTTAAAATTAATATATTATATATATATATATTTTATAAAATATATGCATTTATATGCATTTTATGAAAACATATATGGGGGTGGATGTGCACATTTATATTATACATATTTTTATTTTTTGTGTATATGTGTGTGAATTTTTTAAAAAATATCATGTTTTGTAGATGATAACAGGTAGGCGACAAATACTTTAATATTCAAAAAAAAATAGAAGCATGAAACCTGATCAGAAAGGGTTATACATATATATATTTTTTCGTATATATAAACATATTTTCAAAATACACGGGGTGTTTGTGTATGGTTTTAAAAAATACGCAACAAACACGTAAAAAAGCAACTTCTTGAAACAAAAACAGTCAAAAAAGGAAAACACAAGCACTTTTGGGGTTTTCAGGAACCTGTACAAAGGACTGAATTACTATAAAATTTTAACGCCAATGGGCCCTTCCCTGCATCCTAGGATACGGTCGTTTTCCCCTCTAAACCAGGATAGGCCTTTCACCCCCCCGGCCTCCTTTTCCACTGGGGTATAAAAAACCCGGGGGCTCTGCCCGGGAACCGCCATCACACCCCGCCCTTTCCTCCCTCCAGAACCCAAGCAGGTAAGGGACAAACGGGTTTCCCCTTTTTCTGGTACTTTCGGGAAAAGGGGTTCTAAATGGCACCCATTTCTAAACGATTTTCTTTTTTTTGCGTAGCCTAAATTTTAACTTTTTGCTTACGGGATTTCCGCTACCACCCATGAATTCTGCGTGTTTTGTCGCTCTCCCCTGGCGGCCTCTGGGTTTTTTTCCGAGCTTTCGCCCTTTTGGGGAAACCCCCGGGGTGCACCCGGGGGACCATCGCCGCTCCCACTATCACGCTCTGCAGGGGCAAGCTTGGGCGTGGGTCCCCTTTGGGGGTCCCAAAGGGAGTTCTCGTCGGGAAGCATCTAAAACCCCCGTTACAGGGGGGATGTCGTTTTCCATGGAGGAGGACGTTGCAACAAAAAGTAAGTTATCGCTTATATAAACTATATTCAAAAAAATTTTACTTGTCCCTTTAGGTCCACGGGGAAATTAAAAGGCTAAAGGAATTTCGGTTTTTATTTTAGATATTCTTTTCGCTGAACAGTTTGCTGTGGCACAGAAGAGGGGACTCGTGGCTGCGGGGGCCAAAGCTTTTGGCGAAATCGGGGTCCATTCCGTTTAAAACAGCTCACCCCCCCAGCCATGTCCCCCTTTCCCAAGACCGCCTTCAAACAAAAACCCAAAAAACCTAAAGGGCCCCGCGGCGGCTACGTTTGGGCCATCACCTTGGGACCAAGTTCGCCACGAAAGACCCAAAGGCCTGCACCCCCCTCTTCGACAATTTGGCGTCCTCTCCAAAAGGGGAATTCTCCTTCATGCTGGATTCCCCCTTCTCATGCCATTGTGGGGCAATCTTAGAAAGCAATTTCACAATAACATCATCCAAGGTAGACTGAGGGGATGGGAGTCACCCACGGTGCCGAAGGTACCCCCTTTTCAGACCGTCACGACGGGACCTGAAGTCACAGTGAATATCGGGCTGTGTTTCATAATGATATTAATTTTTGTTTTGTCATAAAATTTGGGAATAAATCATATTTTCAGAGAAATATTTATTTTCCAATCCCCCCCTAAATGCGCCTAAAGGGCATGCAATATATGCTATATCCATCTCCCTACCTGTTTTCCCCCTTATACATTTTTATACATTTATGTATTGTGTGTGCACACATAAACATCTCTTTTCAATTCTCTGAGTCGGGTTTACACAGTTTCATTTTCCCAGGGGACGGGGGGTTTTTGCCCATGATATCACGCTGGTCACTTTTTGTGTTGAGAGGTACCCTTGAAAGGCCCTTGAATTGTTTTGCCGCCCTTGCCTGACTGAAGGGATGCCCTTCTTGTCTTTACTAAACCTACCATCGTTCTGTAGATTTTCCGAGATTCATCATGAAGACCCCTATTTCATAAATTGCAAATCCCCCTTTTTACTCTTTCTCAGGGCCGACAATACAGTCGATTAGCTGGGTTGCAGAGACGGCAAACCCTCAGAGAAAGGGGGGCCCAAAGAGAGATAAAAGATAGAAAACTGAAATTTCAGTAAATGAAAAAAATAGCCCCCAAAATGTGCACTATTTTTTGGGAAATTTTTTGGGGTTTAGAAGACTCGCAGTAGCCGGAAAAAAATTATATCCCAATGTAGATAAGAAAGGGGACAATAACAAATTGCATATTACATACAAAATATATAATATTAAAATATGATATAAATTAATATAAAATATTTTATATATATATATATATATATTTTTAAAAATATATATATATAAAACATGCATATCCCAACATACACCCCCCACTCATCTATAGATAATATAAATTATATACAGAGAGGGGCATTTTTTAGGATATGCCATGTTAAAAGCATTCGAGGGGGGAAAGGGACACAAATTCTGTGACATTTTCAACATTATCTTTCATTACCATTTTTGGCCAGTAAAAATCATCTTTACCTTATCATGATTAATTTTTTATTGACATCATTAACTTTTATAAACATTAAGTTTAAATTAACTTTAAATAATAAATTAAATTTTATTATTTTTATCTTATTATAAACCTTTTAACACTTTCACATTATCTTTACCATTATAATTTAAATCATTATTAAAACCCTATCGTCACTATATATTATGATTATTATCATATTATTATTATTATCGTTTCCCATTTTTCACTACATTTTTCCCATTTTCTTTCTTTATTGTTTTATCACTACAATATACTTCCCTTTATAACTTTTTGAATCATTATCATAATCCCCCTAAAGAAAACGCCCGAAAAAAATCCTCACTAGGGTAAACAATGAATATAATATTTTATATATATTTATTATTTTTAATATATATATATATTTTATATATGTGTGTGTTTGTGTGTGTGTTGGTGGGGTTTGTGTGGTTTGTGGGGGATTTTTAATATAGCATATAGATATACTATATAGGTATGTGTATATATAAAATTTTTATATATAATACATATAAAACTGTGTGTATATAAATGTAAAACATATATACTGTATATTTTAATATACCTTATATAATAAATATTAATTATATATATATTTTACATTATTAATAATATATAATATATATATAATATATTTTATATATATATATATATGCATATATAGTCCCATGATATATAATATTTATAGTGCTTTTTCCTAAAAAATCATGTGGATATATGTCATTTTGTATATATTTTATATAAAATATATATTTATATATATTTTTATATATATTATGATGTAAAAATTTATGCATTTTTAAAATAATTTTAAATAATATATATTATAATAATATATATTTTTATGTATGAAATAAAAAATGATAAAATATATATATTATATTTTATAAATTTATATATATATAATTATGCATTGTAAAACACAAATGTATATTTTATTTTATAAAAATAAAAATAAAATATATATATTATATATTATTTAAATTAGTGTGCAAATATTTTAAAAATTAAAAATAGAAAATATGAAAATCTAAAAGAAAACTTACACAAAAAAAAAAACCAAAAATGTTGACGAAAAGGGAAAAATAAGAAATTTTTCAAAACAAAAAGTAGCCCTTTTAAAAACATTAAAAAAAAAAAATTCCCTTCCCTTAGAATACTCTCACGAATCTATTGAGATATTTAAGACAATTTGCATCTAGTCATATCAAGTAATATATCGAAACGAAGACTTGACTCTTGTAATATTTTCATCGCACGCCTGAGAAATACATTACGAGTAATTTTTGACTTACGGGTGGCCAAAATACAAAACTGTTCAGCACAGGGTCGGATTCGCACACTCCCGGGCGATGCACCCGCGGATTTAAAACAAGCTTTTTTCATAAAAACTTTGCGTAAGTTTTCAAAACCTTTTTTCTAACGACTACACAAATTATTTATTCAAGGGGAGTAACCCCTTTTGTATAAATAAAGAAAAATTAAATTAATAAATATAGTTTAGAAAAAATTGCAATGATACGCAAACGTTAGATTCCTTTAAAACCCCCCAAAAACCCCCACACACAGATATATTACATATATGTATAAAAATATTTGTGCCCTACTTTACAACATACATTTGGGGTTTTTATAATATATATATATATATTATATATATATAAAAAACTTTTATATATTTTTATTTTTTTTCATATTACAAATTTTTATAAAAATATTTTTTTTAAAATTTTTAAAAAAAAACCCTAAAAATATAAAAAGAATAGTTTTTTTTTAATTTGACAAAAATATCCATTAATTATTTTCTATAAAATTTTAACCAAAAAAACCCCGTTGGAAAGGGGGGTTTAAAATACGAAAAAATACTTTCCTTTTTTAAGAAAAAAAAAATGTTTTTGGGGAAGGGGCATAAATAATTATTACTATTCCCCAATATTTTGTTTAATACTCCTTTCCCCCCCCAAAACCGGTGGTTTATGTGTGTATTTTAAAAAATAGGGGTTCCCCAAATCGAAAAAAGCCTTTTGTAAAACACGGGAAGAAAAACAAACCCCCCGGCTTCCCTTTTTTCCTGGACTTTCTAAATTTTAAAAAATGGCCCTTCCCATTTCAAAACTTTTCCTCTTCCCCTTTAAATTTCCAATTTTCCTTAAAACCCCCCTCCCCCTTTGAACTCGGTTTTTTCCCCTCCCCGGGCCGGCCCCCCCCCCCCCATCCCTTTCCCTTTCCTTTTAAAAAAACCCCCCGGCAGGGGAAGGAAAAAAAAGCTTCCCTTTATGGACTTTCTGGGGGGGTTTTAAAGGGGGGAAAAAGGATTTTCTTTTCCCAAGCACCCGAACTTTTTCCCACGGACTCCCCCCGCTACCTCATTTCCCTCCTTTTGCCTTCCCCCCTGGGGGCCCCCCCCTTTCCCCAATTTTCCCCCTTTTGGGGCCCCAAGCCCCTGGCCCCCCAAAAACGCCCACCAAACACTCTTCCCACCCCACCGGGGGCCCCCGCGGAGCCCTCGTGGGGAACCCAATCGGGAAACGCCGTTACAGGAGGGATGCCCGTTTCCCATGGAGGAGGACTTTTGCAACAGAATTTAATTTATCGCTTATAAAAACTATTCACAAATAAAATTGTGCCCTGGGTATATGTAAAATTTAAAAGGCTAAAGGTTTTTACTAATGAAATTTTTTTTTGCGAAAACAGATTGTGTGGCACAGAAAGGGGACTCAGCTGGTTGCGGGGGTTAACCCTCTTGTCAAAATCGGGCCATGTCCGCTGAAGTTTTTTAAAAAAAAGGGCCACCCATGCCCCCT
The DNA here is from genome assembly GCF_015228065.2 of Penaeus monodon. Classification (NCBI taxonomy): domain Eukaryota; kingdom Metazoa; phylum Arthropoda; class Malacostraca; order Decapoda; family Penaeidae; genus Penaeus; species Penaeus monodon. The sequence continues at coordinate 19,219,651 of NC_051388.1, read as the reverse complement.
TCAAGACCGCCCAAACAACCAAAACCCCAAAGGGTCCCGGGGGCGTCTCGATCTGGCCACCCCCTTTCGGACCCAAAGTTCGCCAAGAAAACCCAAGGCCTGAAACCCCCCTTTCTTCGCCCAAGTGCTTTCCCCTCCAGAGATAAATCTCCCCTTTTATGCTGGATTCCCCCTTTTTCTGCTAGTCCTGAGCATCATTTTTAAAACTAAAACCTACAATAACATCAGGGGCGCCACGCAGGCGGGACTGAGTGGATCGGAGTCACACGGGGGACCGAAGGAGCTTTAAGACCTTAAATGACGGGCCCTTTAATTTTCACAGGGAATATTGCGGGTTTTTCAAATGATTTTCATTTTTGCTTGCCAAAAATTAAATAAACCCATTTTTCCCCTCAGAAAAATTTTTTCTTTTTTCCAATCCTTCGCTAAAACCCTATAAATGATGAAAATATAAGCTATATCTATCTACTTCCCCAAACTATCTAATACATTTTATAAAATTTAAAATATATATATATATATAAATAAAAATTATTATATATTATATATATATATAATATATAAAATTTTTATGTATGTATGGTGTGTGCACATTAAAACCCTTCTCTATCAATCAATCTGAATTTGTTACACAGCTCTTTTCCCGGGGGGGGGGGCCCTTTTTGGGGCCCAAATGGCACACGTTGGCCATTTTTTGGGGTTAAAGGAAACCCTTTTGCAGGCCCCTTAAATTTGGGCTTTAAAAACCTTTGCCTGACCGACGGGATGTTTCTTTTTCTTCTACTAAAACCCTAGCATTTTTGTTTTTTTCTCTCCCAGTTTAACATCACGGGGGAAACCAAATTTCATAAATTCGAAAACCCCCTTTTTTTCCTTTTTCGTGGGAAAATTTAGCGGGGCGATTAGCGGGGTTTGCTAAAAACCGGCAAACCCTCAGCAAAACACGGGGCCAAAGGAGGGAAAACCAACTGAAAATTAAATGAATGGAGAAATGGGCAAAGAAAACCGTGCACACCCTTTTGGGGAAAATCTTTGATTTTAACAGGGGGACTGCAGTAACCGGAAATCCCTTAGTAAGGGAAAAAGGGTTTGGAGGCATTTAGGTAGCTAGATATGCTTGAACAATGCATATAAAAACTACACAGCACCCTGTATATATATTTTAAATAATATACAGGAGAGACTTTTTTGGATATGCCATGTAGAAGCATTCGGGGGAGAAGACACTAGATTCTGCGATCGTTATCAAAAATTATTTTTATTCTCATTTTTGCTTTTTTGATCTTTTCCCTTTATTATTATTATAAACATTATTAATTTTAAATCATCTTTATTGATATCATTAACATGAATTTTATTACCCTTATTGTTTTTAAAAACACACAAAATAAATTAATACTTTCAAAATCATTCGCATTCCCCCAAAAATTAATTTTAAATTTTTTTAAAATTTTTAAATTATTAAAAATTTTTTTTTATTATTATTTTATTATATTTAAAATTATTTTTATTATTTTATTTTTAATTTTTTTTTCATCATAAATTTATCATCATCTTTATTATTTCTTTTTAAAATTGTAAATTAGTTATGATTATTTTTCATTGTTATTTCAAATCATAATTACTTCTTTTCTAATTTTTAGTTTTTTATTCTTATCATTATATTCATCATTAAACTATTGCTATCTTATCATAATGCAATTCCCCAAAACTGCTTTCAATACTGATAATATATATATTTTATATTATATATATCTTTTAATATATATATATGGGGTGTGTGTTTGTGTGTGTGTGGGGTGTGTGGTGTGGGGAGTATGTGTGTGATGGTGAGAATAATAAAAAAATAGATAAAACTATATATATATATATATATATATATAAATACTGTGTTATATATATATATTTATATATAAAAATATATATATATATATTTTAATACAAATATTTTTATTTTTAAATAAAATTTTTATATATATTATATTAAAACTGTGGGTATAGATAGGGCATTTATATCCCAAAAAATGATTGAGTTTTTCCTGCACATTTAATGCCCCATCGTTACACATCCCCACATAAAAATGGTGTTTACTCAAAAAACTGCCTGGGGTTCCCAAAACCCTTTTGGGACTAGTAAATACAAAAAAGTTCAGCGGGTCCCGATTTTCTTTCCCGCTACCCTTTAAAAATTCTTGCAAAAACAAAAACAGTCAAAAACTATATAAGCATTGATATCCCTGGGGAAAGTGAATCGTTGGGAGTCAAAAGTTTTGGGATATTTTTCCCAAAAATAAATCTGGTCTTCAAAAGTTTAATTAAAAGGCTTTCTGTTCAAACAAAATTTGCAGCTTTATTTTTTTCATAAAAAGGGTTCCCCCGGGAAATACATTAATTGGGTGACTACTGTTTGCTCGGGAAAATTTTTTTTGATTCCCCCATCAGCCCTGGATCGAGGCCTTTGCCTTCTCCCGGTCCTTCCCCAGCCCCATAAATACGGGGGGAGGGAACGGGGGGTGGGCCGCCTGAATCCAGTGCCCCTTCCCGGGAAAGCAAGCAGGTACGGGGGCGGGGACCCCGGGGAACACTTTTTAAAAAATATTTTGCTTTTTATTGTCGATATTAATATGTAAATGGGCGATCTTTTAAATTTTTTTTTAAGTTTCTCAAAATGATAACTTTTTAAAGCGACAAAAACATAAGGCATCCCGCATTTATTTTTTTTATTTTTTTTTATTTTTCTTTTATTTTATTTTTTTTTTAAAATTTTTAATTTTTTTTACCCCTCTTTTTATTATATTTTTTTAAACAAATGCTTTTCCCCCTTCAGTTCAGTCACAAACAACCAAAAACCTCTCGTTTTTGGTCACTCCCCCTGTCCCGGCCCTCGGGGCCTCCCCCGAGTCTCTCCTCCTTTTGGGGACCACCGCCGCAGCCGGGCCCATCGCCGCTACCACTGTCACCGCTTCTGCAGCGGAAGTTTGGGCGTGGGCGCCCTTGCGGTGCTAAAGGGGAGTAATCGTCGGGAAGCACCCTAAAGCGCCGTTACAGGGGGGAAACGTCGATTCCATGGAGTAAAGGGCCAAAATTGGGGTTTTGGTATGAGGGATTTTAAGAGGAAGGTTCTTTTAACATAAAGATCAAAAAAATAATATCTAAATTCCCTTCTCACGAACACAAACGATATTAACGCCCTCCCGGAGTGGTCTAATCCCACAAAACCTTATTCCTCCAAAGGTAAACCGTCCCCCAAGAACCGGGGTTTGGGCCCGGGCCTGCATCCCCAAAGGGTTGCTCTCCCAAATGAGGAAAACCCCCCGCCAAACCCCCCCTCACTTCTATGTCCACCTTCAAGACGGCCTTCGAAAATCCCGAAAAACCTAAGTCCTCCCGCACGAGTACGACCGGGCCACCCGCCCTCGCCAAGGGACGACCCCAAGGGGCAGCGCCCCCGTTTCAGCAAGTGCGTTTTTCCAGGGAGGATCTTTTCGTATGCTCGAAAACCGCCCTTTTTCATGCTAGAAAAAAAACCCATCTTTCACCCTCACTATTTTACGGGCATTTCTACTCAGGGGAATTTTCAAAAATTTTTCTTTTTGCCATTCCCCCTATACATTTTTAATACACCCAAAAAAAATTTGGGAAAAACAAATGCGTTTCATTTTCCCCTTTGAGCAGTTTATTAGCTGTCCAGAATAAGACTGGAATCCGGGGCAAAGTTTATGGATCTGAGAAAACCCCTTCCGTTGCTCGTAATAAGACTAAAAAAATACATACTATACATTACATATAAAAAAAAAGTTTTATATAAAATACATCTGCATACCAGAAAAAACCGCAAAATATATATAATTTATATATATATAATTATATTATATTATAATACATGTCTATATTTTACAGATAAAAAAGATATAGACGTGTATTCACGCCTATATATACTACATGCACAATTTTTAAATGCCCCCCTTGCATACACAGACACACACGCGCACATTATATATATATTATTATATATTATATATATATATAAAATATAATATAAAAGTCTATATTTATACAGATAAATAAAATAGACGTGTATGCACCCTATATATACCCCCCTGCACCTATTTATAAGCAATGCACGTACCACACACATATATTGTGTGTTTGTGGCATAAATCCACCTATCAGCTATCTATATATCAAAAAAAACATATACCCCAAATAAATACGTGGGGAAGCAATTTCCCGTAACGATGTCACAAAAGTAAACACAAGACATTTGTGCGTTCCCGGAAGCCCCGTCCAACCCATCAGCTTATATAAAATATATAGATAATTTTATATATATTTTAGATATATATATACACACACAACAATATATATAGGATTTATAAACCCCAAACCCCAAAACATGTAAAACCAAAATTTCCCGTAACGAACCCGTACAGAAGGAAAAAATAAAAACCTTTGGGGCTTCAGGAAGCCTGTACATAAGGGCTTTAAATAGTATCTTTAATTTAATTTCCCCCAAAAGCCCCTTTCCGCATCATTGGATACGTTTTGGGTTTCCCCCTCAGTCCGAATTGGGTTCTTTTTCCCGCCCTGCTTCCCCTTCCCCTCAGTATAAAATCGCGTTTCCCCCAGGGAAACCCCCATAAAAACCGGGCCTCTTCCTGCCCCGGACCAAGCAGGGAAGGGGCAAACGGGGTCCCCTTTTCTAGTACTTCCGGGGGAAAAATTTTCTCCGATACTTTCTTTAATATTTCGGACGTTTTTTTTTTTTTCTTCTTCTTCTTTTTTACAACGTAGCCTCAAATTGTCGGCTTTTTTCTTCACAGATTCCACCACCATCATGAATTCTCGCATGTTTGTCGCTCCCCCTGTGGGGGCCTCTGGGGGTCCTCCGGTCTCTGCTCCTTTTGGGAACCCCCGCTGCAGCCGGACCATCGCCGCACCCCTGTTTTGCTTCTGCAGCAGCAGCTTTTGGGGGTGGCGCCCTTGGGTGCTCAAGGGAGTACTCGTCGGGAAGAAACTAAGCGCCCGTTACAGGAGGGGCCCCGATTCCATGGAGGAGGACCCTTGCAACGAAGTAAATTATGCTTATATAAACTATTAAAAAAATTTTCTTGTACACCTAGGTAATTTGAACTGGAAAAGTTAAAGGATTTCTGTTTTTTTTTAATGATATTCTTTTTTGCTGCAACAATTGGGAAATACACAGAAAAGGACTCGCTGGTTTCGTGGCTAAGCTCTTGTGCGAAATCGAGTTTTCCCTTTCCCCCTGAAAAGTCACCCCCAGCCATGTCCACCTTCAAGAACCCCCTTGGGCAACAACCAAAACCTCAAGGGCTCCCGAGGGTTACGATCTGGCCATCACCTTCGGATCCAAGTTTCCCAAAACAAGAAGCCAAGGCCTGCAGCGCCCTCTTCGACAAGTGCGTCCTCCCAGAGATGATCTCTCATTCTGCTTGGGTTTCCCCCTTTTCCCTGCTAGTCATGAGCATCCCTTAGACTAAGCACCTCCCAATCACCCTCACGCGCATCACGGCAGGCTGAGTGGATCGGGGTCTTCACCGTGACCGATGGTAGCTTCAGTCCCCCATTGACGGGGCCTTTAAAAGTCCAGGGGATGTCCCCAAAGTGGTTTTTAATTTTTTACTCACTTTTTCCTATCATAAATTTTTAAAAAAAACATAATTATAGAGATTTTTATCCTTTCCTTTTCTACCCGCCAAAAAATAAATGTTTAAAGAATTTTACAGTACGTAGATATGTAATATATATTAATTTTTATATATTTTGCACCCCACATATTTCAAATAACATTTAAAAACACAAACACAAAAACCCCACATATAGTGTGTGTGTGTGTGCATATGTATACATAACACAAACATACCAACACACACAACAAAATATAGAGATATGTATGTTTTTATTAAAAACAAATTAAATTTTTTAAAATTATTTAAAAAATACTATATTTTTTTTTTATAGTATTTTACGATGATAAAATTTTTGTTTCTGTTTAAAAATAACAAAATTTTCCCAAAGCATGAAAATTTTAATTTTAAACATTTATCTTTAAATAAGGGCTTTCCCGATGTTACAAAACGCTTACACATGTCAAAAAGCGTTTTGGGATCGCATACAAAAAAACCTGATATATTTTTTTGCCCTTTGGGGATTTAAAACAACACACACACACACACTTGCCATCCACACCGTACAAACGGACGCGTTTTCCCTCGATTTAATGCCATGTTTTGTCCTTTAATGAAAATTTGCTTTTGTCCCTGACTGGTGTTTCCCCGGGGGTCGTTTTTTGCTCCCCTCTTTCCCCTCACGTTGTCCCTTGATTTTAAAACCCTAATTTTGGGCCCTTTTTCCATTTACGCTGATTTAAATTTGGGGCAGCCGTAAGTAGGGTGAATACTAAATTTTTTTACTTTAATAATTAATCAATATTAAACATTATCGTTTATTAGTGTTTTTGACGTACCGGGTTTTTTTTTTTCCCCATTTTTAAGAAAAAAGGGAATTTTTTTTGTTTTAAAAAAAAAAAATACGGGGTAAACTTTTAATATCGAAAAATTGTAAAAACAGGTCAAGATGTGGATTTTCTCTAACAGTATCAGTTTCTTTTAGATGCTCACGAGGAGGAGAGATATAAAAAAAAGTAGAAAAAAAGAAAGAAACAAAGAGAAAGAGAGGAAAAGGGGGGAGGGAAAGCAATTTTAAAAAAAAAAAATTTAGGCGGGGAACGAGGGAAAAAAAAAAGCCAGATAAAGGGGAATTTTTCCCAAAAATGGGTTAGGAAAAACCCAAAGGCTCCGGGAGGGTTTGCGGGTTTAGTCTCTTTCCCCCATTTGGAAAAAGTCAAAAATTTTTGTGAAAGGGGAGAGATAATTTTTCATGATTTTCCTGTACTTTTTTTAGGAGATTGCTGGGCTGCCCGAATTTTGGGGGGCAGAGCGTAATCATAAAAAAGGGGAAGGGAAAACCCTTTAAAACCTATACGAGTTCGCCCAATAATGTTTTTTCCCAAAATTCCAAAATTTTTTAAAGATTCTTTTCTTTTTAAAAATTAAAATTTCCCTTTGATGCAGGGGTCTTATCGTAAAAAAAAACCAGGGGAAAACAAGGTGAACGACACCAAATCAAGCCAATGTTACTAGAATGGAAAAATACCTAAGGAAGGTTTGATACAAACATAGTTTAGGTGAGGGGGGATTTAAGGGGCCTTTGGCTTTTCCCTTTTTTAGAGACAAAATTCTAAACTACTGGTTTCAATATGGGGGATATTTTTAAAAGAGCGATTTTTTGCAGCTCTCTTTTTTTAGGGTCAAGCGCCGCATTTCCGAAAACCCCGCATCGGGTATTAAAAACGGGAAGATATTCCCCACGAAGAGGAAACGAGTGAAAAGGGACGAAAGCCAAGTCCGAAGGTGGTCGCAAATGCAGAGAACGAGGCCCCATTCGACCCCAACTGTCCTAAATGAAAAAATCGAATTGGATCTTTCTTTTGCAGAAAAGAATTTAAAAAAATCGGGCTCTTAAGAAAGCACCCTTAAATTTTAGGAAAAGCCTTGCCGGGGACCAAGGTTTTTGAACATTTACATGGGAGAATCCCCGGATCTTTCACTATGATAGTTGGGCAAATAAAACGTTAACTGGTTTGTTAAAAAAAATCGGTCATCGGTAACCGTTCTGTAGAGAAATCTGAAATTTAAAAAAGAAGTTGTATATTGTATAAAAATTTTAATTTTATATATTTTATATATAAAATAATATATATTTTATATTTTAAAGGGAATGTAGATACTTAAAATAAAGTGGGTGGGAAAATTCCGCCCCATTTCAAACAGTTGAAACGCATAGCTATGTGGTCACCCCAACCCCGTAGGGTAAAACCCGGGGCGATTTCTTCAGCCCGAAAAGCAGAAAGGTTCTTTAACCCCCTGCATTTCCTTCCGGCCCCTATAAATACGCGCTGAAGCCCCCGGGGCGGTACCCGAATCCTGTAAAGCCCCCCGCCAGGGGAAAACAGGAAAAGGACAGAAAAAAAAAACTTTTGAAATTTTACTTGATTTTTTTTTTGACTTCAGTGTTTTTTTATTGGTAGTGCTACCTTAAAAGTACATAAATGTTGATAAAAATTAGATAATTTGAGCATACAATATGGACATGAAAATATAATAATAATAAAAAAGGGGAAAGATGTCAAGACCAAAAAAAGTACTGCCTTTCTACATTTTTTCCTTTTTAAATACCCAAAAATTTTTCCCCTTTTTTTGCACCATGGGAATTTTTCGCGTGGGTTTGTCGCTCTCGTCCTGTGCGGCCTCTGGGGCCCCCTCCGGTCCCTCCCCTCTTGGGAACCAACCCCCCAGCCCGGGGGCCCTCGCCGCTACCACTGTCCCGAAACTCTGCACGGCAGCCCTTTTGGGGGTGGGGCCCTTGCCAAATGCTTTAAAGGGGGTTTTTATCGGGGAAACATCCCGAAAAGCCGGGTTTCAGGAGGGGCGTCGTTCATGGAGATCGAGGAAGAAGCCGAGGGTTTTTACTGACGAAGAGGAAGGTTCATCTGTAAGTCCCTTTAAAAATTAGGGTGGATAAAATTATTATTTTAAAGGGTGCTTCTCAAAGAAACAAAAAAACCCATATTTACGCACTGGACGGAGTGTGTCTAAACCCACATACCTTATTTCCCCCCAAGGGGGGGCCGGGCGCCCAGAAACCCGGGTTCGGGCCGGGTCATCGCCAAAATTGCTCCTTTCGAGATCGAGGCAACCCCCCGCCGACCGCCCCCACTCCATCCCTGTCCCCCTTTAAGACGGCCTTTGGGGAATTTCCCCACAAAACCCCAAGTTCCCCCCCGCATCGAGGGACGACCAGGCCTCGCCCTCGCCCAAAGGGCGACCCCAAGGCTTTCGCCCTCCAATTCGCAAATGCGGCCCTTTTTCCCGGGAGGAAACTCTTCGTCAGGGCCACGAAAAACCGGGCCCCTTTTTCATGCTGATAAAAACCCCATCATTCACCCATCACTTTATTTTTTACAAACATTTAAAAACTCCGGGGGAGTTACCTTTTTACATTCTCTTTTTCATCTTGAACAAACATTCACCCTTTCAAAAAATTTTTAAAATTTTAATTTAAACACCAAAACCATTAAAATAAAAAATGATTCCTTCCCTAAGCAGGATTTGCTGTCAAGAATCAAAGGGCTGAATTCGTGGGAAAGTGGACTGAAATTTGGGTTTTGAGAACCTGCTTCTGTGCTTTCAAAAAACACAAAAATTTTCCTTTTTGAGACTTATTTTTAAAACCCCCTTTAAAAACCAAATTTCACTTTGGGTTTTTATAAAAATCATGTACATATGGGATAAATATTTACGTTAAAAAGTTTATATTATATTTATTCAAAATAGATTATATATATATATAAATATTTTATAATATAATATATAGGGATATATATGCAATGCCCTATATTATATATATATAAATATTATATATATATAAAATTAATATATATATAATATGTGTGTTTTTGGGGTGTTATATATATATATATATAATATATATATATATATATATCAAATTTTATATTTATATATGCATTACATACCAAAAGTAATATCCTTAAAAAATTTAGTATAGATATTTACGCAGATTTTCATAAAACACAGTAGAAAAATAGAAAAAAACTAAAGAATACTTTCACAAAACCCAAAAACCCAAAAAAATTACGATAAACAATAAGAAATCGTAAAAAACATAAAGTAGAAATTTAAACATTTTTAAAAAACAACAAAAGGCTTTCCCCCTTTGAATTTCCTCACGAATCTTGGATATTTTAAAACAAATTTTCATCACGTTTTTTCCAGTAAAATGTCGAAACGAAGGGTTTCCCCTTTTAATATTTTAAACCCCAAAGCCTTTTTAAATTTCGTTTCGAAATACAGTTGATTCAGTGTGGGAAGCCCATATCATCACAAAATACGAACTTTTTTTTAGGCACAAGGGTTTGCACGACTCCCCGGCCCCATGCTCCGCGGATTCCAAAACAAAGCGTTTTCAAAAACTTTTTTCAAGATATCTGTTCAAAGAACTACAAAAAATTAATTTTTTTCAGTGGAAGGGAAACCCCTTTCTATAAATAAAAAAAATTTTCATAAACATAAAACCTTGGGGGATGAAATGTAGAGAATAAATTTAATTTTTTTTTACACACAAACCATAGGGGTTATAAATATATACATTATATATACATGGAGGAAGTGGGGTGTGTGGGGTGTTTCCTTATATATATTAAATATTATATATAAAATTATATAAAATTTAAAATTTTATTATAAATGGATGGATGTGTGTGGGGTCCATATAATATATAATATATATAAAATATAAAATATTATATATTATTATATATATTTATTTTAAAATACACACACACAAAATGGAGTTATGTGTAAAAAAATTTATAAATTAAATTTCTCGTATCATTTTATAGGGCTAAGTATGTTTTTGAAAAAATAAACCCTACCCTTTGAGGATGAAAGAATACACACACAATAATGTGGGGTATGAATATAATATAAATATAATTTTAATCTATATATATTTTAAAATTATAATATTAAAATTTTTATATATGCATATATTATATATATGCATATATATATATTTATATATATATATATATATACATATATGCATAAATATACATATATAATATATATATAATTTTTATATATATATATATAATCATTTTATGATAAAAATTACATATATACACAATAAGGGGTGTGGATGGGCACATTTATATATAATTAAAAACATATATCTATATAAAATATTTTTGTAATGTGTGGGGAAATTTATTAAAATATACATGATGTAGATAGATAACAGGAATTTACAAATAAAATAACATATGTAATAAAATAGATTTAAAAGAAAAGATAAAAGTTTTTCATAAATACTTTTCTGGATATATAAACATATTTTTATATAAAACGTGTGTGTTTTTGTATGGGTTTTAAAAAAAACGCCCTAACCCAAAAAAGTATAAAGCAACTTCTTGTAACGAACAGTCACAGAAGAAAAAACCAAAAACCCCTTTTTGCTTCAGGAAAAATGTACATAAGGACTGAATTAAAATATATAATTTAACGCCAAAAGGCTTTTTCCTTTCTCCCTAGGATTTTCGGGCCTTTTTCCCCCTTTAACCCGGATAGGTCCTTCACCCCCCCTCCCCGTCCATCGGTATAAAAAATCGCGCTCCCAGGAACCGCCATCACACTCGTCCTCTTCCTGCTTTCCCGAACACAAAACCCGGGGGGACAAACAGCTTCCCTTTTTGGTTTCTTTCTGGAAAGGTTCTTATGGGGTCCATTTCTAAACTTTTTTTTTTCTGCTTGGCCTCACTGTCAATTTTTTTTGCTTACAGACTCCGCTAAACCCTCAGAATTTCGCGTGGGTTTTTCGTCTCCTCTTGGGGCGGCCTTGGCCTTCCCGAGTCTTTCGTTTCCCCTTGGGAAACCCCCGCCCCAGCCGGGCCATCGCCGTACCACCCCACGCCCTTCTGCAGCAGCAGCTTTGGGGGTGGGCCCTTGCGGTTTCTCAAGGGGGTTTGGGGTTCGGGAAGCATCTGAAACGCCGTTACAGGGGGGAGGGCGATTCCCGGAGGATGACGTTGCAACAGAATTTAAATTTCGCTTTATAAAAATATTCACAAAATATCCCTTTTGGACCCAGGTATATGTGAAATAAAAGGAAAAAAGGTTTTTTACTAAAGGGAAAATTTTTTTCCCCTTTAACAGATTGCTGGGCACAGAAGATGGATTCCTGGTTGCTTTGGGTAACTCTTGTGTGAAATCGAGTCCAGTCCTTTGAAAAGCTCACCCCCAACCATGTCCACCCCCAAAACCGCCTTCGAGGGCAACCCCCCAAAATTTAAGGGGGTCCCCAGGGGCCCACGATCTGGGGCCTCACCCTTTGGTCCAAATTCGCCAAACAAAACGCCAAAGGCCCCGCAAACGCCCCTTCGACAAATGGGGGTCCCCCTCCAAAAGAAAGATCTCTCCTTCATGCTGGATTCCCCCTTTTCATGCTTCGTGACACATCTTAGACTAAGCACCCCACAATAACATCCCGCACACCAGGGAGACTGAGTGGGTCGGATTTATCACTGTGACCCAAGGTGCTTTCCGGGCCGTCACCCGACTGGAAACCCGAGAGCAAAAGGGAATTTTCTGGGTGTGTTCATAAATTTTTTTTTCATTTTTTGCTTGCCAAAACAAATTAAATAAATAATTTTTCAGAGAAATTTAATTTTATTTTTCCCAAACCTTCGTAAATACCCTATAAGTGATGGAATATATAAACTATTAAAAAAAAACTACTTTCCTTTTCTATCTATATACGTGTTTATAAAATATATCTTATAATATATATTATATATAATTAAAATATATATATAAAAAGAAAAGTATGTTTTGGGGTGCACATATAGAAAAATCTATAAACAAAATCAATCTGAATTTGTTCCAAATCATTTCCCAGGGGATGGGGTTTTTTGGCCATGGGAAAAACGGTGGCCCCTTTTGTGTTGGGGGTACCCTTGCAGGGCCCTTTAATTGGCTTTTTTTAACCCCGGGCCCGACCCAATGGATGCTTTTGTTTCTACGAAACCCCAGCATTATTTATTGCCTTTTTTTTCTTTCCCCAAAACCACGGAGAAACCTATTTCATAATTCGCAAAAAACCCCCCTTTTCCTTTTCTCGTGGGAAAATAGCAGGGCGATTTGTGGTTGGTGAACCCGGCCCAACCTCAGCAAACCCCCCAGGGGCCAAAGGAGGGGCCAAATGCCAAACTTGGGAAAGGATCCAAAACAAAGTAAAAGTTGCACAGCCTTTGGGGAAAACTTTAGAGTTTACAGAGACTCGCAGTAACCCAAAAACATTAAAGCAAAGTAGAAAAAATAGAGACATTTAGGGGAGTTAGATATGAATTGGGACATAAAGCCCATACATACTACACACGACTCTGTATAAAATTTTAAAAAAATAATACAGAGAGAACGTTTTTTCATATTCCCTTTCTAGAAACATTCGAGGGAAGGAGAAAACTAGATTTTTGTGATCGTTATCAATTAAATTTTTTTTATCATTAAATTTCTATTTGGTCAAATTTTCCATATTTTTACTATAAACATTATTAAAAATTTCATTTTATTGGGTTCATCAACAAAAAAATTATTAGCATTAAATTTTTTTTTTAAAAAATACAACATCATTAATACTTTTAACATCATTCGCATCCTCATTATAAAAAATTTATTAAATTTTTATTATTATTATTATTTTTTTATTCATTTATCATCCATTATCATCATTATTTTTTCTATTTTTTATTGTCATTATAGTTTGATTATTATCATTGTTTTTATCATTTTCATAATTTCTATAAATTTTAATTGTATTTTTTATTCTTTTCATTATTTTCCCTCATTATAAACTATTGCTATCTTATCATAATGCAATATCGCCCAAAGGGGTCAAAACGGGGTATATTATATGTTTTATATATATATATAATATATATTATATATAAAAATATGTGTTGTGTGTGTTGTGTGTGTGTGGGGTTTTGTGGGTGTTTTGTGTGGGGTGTGTAAAAAAAATAAATATACTGTAAATACACACACACACACACACACAAACACCACCCCACACAAAACATATAAAATATTATATAATATAAATATATAAAAATTTTATACAAATATGTTTGATTATACTGTATGTAAAAGGGTCGCATTTTATATACATTTAAAAATATCTTTAGTATTCAGCACATTTTTTATGACCATCGTTCTTTATGCCACATAAGATGGGGTGTTTTTACTCCAAAAACTGCCTGTGTCCCCGAACCCCATTGGACATATTGAAACAAAAAATTCAGCTGGGCCGATTTTCTTTCCCTTTCTATCCTTTTTAAAAATTTATTTCATAACATAAAGATTAAAACTATTTTAAAAAAATGATATGCTGCGGAAAAGATTCGTGGGAATCGAAATTTTTTGGGGAATTTTTTTCAAAATGAATCTGGTCTTTATTAAATGATGAAATTAAAAAAAGGGTTTCTGTTTTTTACGAAAAGCAGGTTTTATTTGGTGCATTAAAGGTATACACATCCAAAGGGAAAAACCCAAACATTGGGTGACAAACTGATGCATCTGGAAATACTTGCCCCGATTCCCCCCATCAGGACTGGATTTGATTTTTTTGCCTTCAAGCAGGTCCTTCCAGCCAAAAAAACGAGGGGATGAAAATGGGGGGGGGCCGCCCGAATCCCGTGCACCCCCTTTCCGGAAAAAAGCAAGATGACGGGGGGGGGACCCCTGGAAACCGTTTTAAAAAAATTTTTTGCGTTTTAGGGTCGATAGTGGGGAAAGTAAAAACGGCCATAAAAATTTTGGGGAAGATTCCCTTTTTAAAGATAAAAATTTTAGCGGGGGGGGGCAAACATAATGCCCCCCCTCCCGCATTTTTTTATTTATTATAATTTTTATATTTTTAATATATATAATTTAATATATATAAAATATTTAAAATATTTTTTTTTTTTTTTTTTTTTATTTTTTTTTTTTTTTTTTTCTTTTTTTTTTTTTTTTTTTTAAAAACTTTAAATTCCCTTTTGCTTCAATCACAAACAACTGAAACCCCCTCGGGGGGTTTTTTTTTCCCCTCTCCCCGTGCGGCCTCTGGGGGGGCCCCCTCCCATTTTCTCCTCCCCCGGGGAAACCCCCGCCGCAGCCTACCATCGCCGCTCCACTGTCAACCCCTTTTTGCCGCGGGAAACTTTTTGGGGGTTTGGGGGCCCTTTTCGGTGTCAAGGGGTTCTTTTCGGGAAGCTTGAAAAGGGGTCGTCGATTTCCCCTGGAGTGGGGGATGAAGGAGGGTTTTTACCGGGTGTTAAGAGGGAAGGGTTTATATTTCAAGTCTAAAAAACAATGGGCAAAAAAATTTCTAAATCGTGCTTCTCACGAAAAACAAACGAATTTTTCGCACTACACGGAGGGGTGTCTAATCCCCCAAAACCTTTTTCCTCCAAGGGGGCCGTCGCCCCGGGAAACCGGATTCGGCCGGCTGCATCGCCCCGTTGCTTTTGGGGAGATCGAGGGAACCCCCGCCCGGGGCCCTCACTCCTTCCCCTGTCCCCTTCAGGGGGCCCTTTGAGAATTCCCCACAACCTTTAAGTCCCCCGTATCGAGTACGACCAGGCCATCCCCCCTCGCCAAGGGAAAGACCCCAAGGGGCTTTGCAAGGGGTCCCAATATTAAAAAAAACCCAATTTACAAACGAATAAAATCGTACTAAGTACCTTTAACAAAACAAGGCTTCCTTAGAATACTTCACGAATCTTGAGATATTTAAGACAATTTACATCACGTTATTTCCAGTAATATGTCGAAACGAAGATTTAACACTTGTAATATTTTCACCGCACGCCTGAGCAATACGTTACGAGTACAGTTGACTTACAGTGTGGCAAGCCTATATCATCACAAAATACGAACTGTTTAGCACACGGATTCGCACGACTCCCTGGCGATGCATCCGCGGATTCAATACAAGCGTTTTCATAGAACTTTCGCTCAAGATATCTGTGTCAAATGAACTACACAAATTAATTTATTCAGTGGAGCAATCCCTTTGCTATAAATAAAATAAAATTCTTCATAAACATACCTTGGAGTATGAAATGATACGAGCAATAATTTATTATTCTTTTACACACAATCCATATGTGTATATAAATATATACATATATATATACATGGATGGATGTGTGTGTGTGTGTGTGTCCATATATATATATATATATATATATATATATATATATATATATATATATATATATATATATATATATATATATATATACACACACACACATGGATGTGTATGTGTAAAAGAATCATAAAGTATTGCTCGTATCATTTCATAGTCTAAGGTATGTTTATGAAGAATAAACATACCTTAGAGTATGAATGAATACACACACACATATATGTGTGTATGTAATATAATATATATATATATATATATATATATATATATATATATATATATATATATATGCATAAATATATATATATATATATATATATATATATACATATATGCATAAATATATATATATATATATATATATATATATATATTATATTTGTGTATATGTGTGTGAATTTATTAGAAATATACATGATGTAGATAGATAGACAGGTAAGTTGACAAATACATATACATATGTCAATAAAAATAGATGCATAGAAACCTGATAAGAAAGGTATACATATATATACTTTTCTGTATATATAAACATATTTTCATATACACGTGTGTGTTTGTGTATGGATTTAAAAATACGCATACAAACACGTATAAAGCAACTTCTTGTAACGAACAGTCACAGAAGAAAACACAAACACATTTGTGCATTCAGGAAGCCTGTACATAAGGACTGAATTACTATACTAATTTAACGCCAATAGGCTTTACCTGCATCATAGGATACGGTCGCTTTCCCTCTCAACCAGGATAGGTCCTTCACCCGCCCTGCCTCCGTCCACTCGGTATAAATATCGCGCTCTGCCAGGAACCGCCATCACACTCGTCCTCTTCCTGCTCCAGAACACAAGCAGGTAAGGAACAAACAGCTTCCCTTTTCTGGTACTTTCTGGAAAGGTTCTCATGGCATCCATTTCTAAACGATTTTCTTTTTCTGCGTGGCCTCACTGTCAATTTTTCTGCTTACAGACTCCGCTACCATCATGAATTCTCGCGTGTTTGTCGCTCTCCTCCTGTGCGGCCTCTGGGCCTCCTCCGAGTCTTTCGTCCTCTTGGGAACCACCGCCGCAGCCGGGACCATCGCCGCTACCACTATCACTGCTTCTGCAGCAGCAGCTTTGGGCGTGGGCGCCCTTGCGGTGCTCAAGGGAGTACTCGTCGGGAAGCATCTGAAACGCCGTTACAGGAGGGATGTCGATTCCATGGAGGAGGACGTTGCAACAGAAGTAAGTTATCGCTTATATAAACTATTCACAAAATATACTTGTGTACCTAGGTATATGTGAAATAAAAGGCATAAAGGTTTTTACTAATGACATTCTTTTTGCTGCAACAGATTGCTGTGGCACAGAAGATGGATTCAGCTGGTTGCGTGGCTAAGCTCTTGTGTGAAATCGAGTCCATGTCCGCTGAACAGCTCACGCCAGCCATGTCCACCTTCAAGTCCGCCTTCGAGGACAACCAAAACCTCAAGGGCTCCCGAGGCGTCTACGATCTGGCCATCACCTTCGGATCCAAGTTCGCCAAGCAAGACGCCAAGGCCTGCAGCGCCCTCTTCGACAAGTGCGTCCTCTCCAGAGATGATCTCTCCTTCATGCTGGATTCCACCTTTTCATGCTAGTCGTGAGCATCATCTTAGACTAAGCACCTCACAATAACATCACGCGCACACGCAGGCAGACTGAGTGGATCGGAGTCATCACTGTGACCGAAGGTAGCTTTCAGACCGTCACTGACTGGACCTGAGAGTCACAGTGAATATCTGCTGTGTTCATAATGCTATTCATCTTTGCTTGCCATCAAATTAAATAAATCATATTTCTCAGAGAAATTATATCTATTTTCCAATCCTTCGCTAAATACGCCTATAAGTGATGTAATATATAGCTATATCTATCTACTTACCTATCTATCTATATACATGTTTATATATATATATATATATATATATATATATATATATATATATATGTATGTGTGTGTGCACATATAGAACATCTATATCAACTCAATCTGAATTTGTTACACAGCTCATTTCCCAGGGGATGGGCTGTTTTGGCCATGGCATCACGGTGGCCACTTTTTGTGTTGAGAGGTACCCTTGCAGGACCTTGAATTGGCTTTACAACCTTTGCCTGACCGACTGGATGCTTCTTGTCTTCTACTGAACCCTAGCATTATTTAGTTGCTTTTTTTCTCTCCCAGATTACATCACGGAGAAACCTATTTCATAAATTCGCAAACCCCCATTTTCCTTTTCTCGTGGTGACAATAGCAGGCGATTAGCTAGGTTGCTGAACCGGCTAACCTCAGCAGACCACAGGGCCAAAGGAGGGACACAACTGCAATCTATGAATGGATGCAATAGCAAAGTAAAACGTGCACAGCCTTTGGGAAATCTTTAGAGTTTACAGAGACTCGCAGTAACCGGAAATACATATATGCAATGTAGAAAAGTAGAGACATTTAGGTAGTTAGATATGCATTGATACATATGCATATACATACATACACACGCACTCTGTATATATATAAATATATATACAGAGAGAGACAGTTTTTGCATATGCCATGCTAGAAACATTCGAGGGAAGGAGACACTAGATTCTGTGATCGTTATCAACATTATTTTTATTATCATTATTGCTATTTGGTCATTATCCATATTATTACTATAAACATTATTAATATTATCATCTTTATTGATATCATCAACATAAATATTATTAGCATTATTTTATTATAAACACTACAACATCATTAATACTTTCAACATCATTCGCATCCTCATTATAACTCTCATTATTATTATTATTATTATTATTATTATTATCATCATCATCATTATCATCATTATTATTTCTATTTATATTGTCATTATAGTTATGATTATTATCATTGTTATTATCATTATCATAATTACTATCATTTTAATTGTAGTTGTTATTCTTATCATTATTTTCATCATTATAACTATTGCTATCATTATCATAATGCATTTTCGCCACTGCGTCAATCTGATAATATATATATGTATATATATATATATATATATTAATATATATATTTTATATATATTTTGGTGTGTGGTGTGTGTGTGTGTGTATGTGTGTGTGTGTGTGTGTTGTGTGTGTGTAAATAAATAAATATACTGTAAATACACACCACACACACACACAAAACACACACACACAACACACACACACATATATATATATATAATATATAATATATATATATATATATATAATACAAATACTGTATATATATCTGTATGTATAGATACGCATTTATATACATAAATATATCTGAGTATTCATGCACAGTTATATGACCATCGTTACTCATGCCACATAAGATGCGTGTTATTACTCTAAAAACTCGCCTGTGTCCCAGAACCTATTGGACATATTGAATACAAAAAGTTCAGCTGTGCCGATTTTCTTTCCCTGCTATCCTTTAAAATTCATTGCATAACATAACAGATCTAAAACTATATAAGCACTGATATGCTGCGGAAGTGATATCGTGGGAATCGAAAGTTTTGGGACATATTTTCAAAATGAATCTGGTCTTCATTAAATGATGAATTAAAAGGCTTTCTGTTCTACGAAATGCAGCGTCTTATTTGGTGCATAATAAGGTACTCACACATCCAGGAATACAATCATTGGGTGACTGCTGATGCATCTGGAAAAACTTGCTCGATTCCCCCCATCAATGGGATCGAGGTCCTTTGCCTTCAAGCAGGGCCTTCCCAGCGCCATAAATACGAGGGGATGAACTGGGGTCGCCGCCTGAATCCTGTGCACCCTTGCCGGAAACGCAAGCATGTACGGGGGCGGGACCCCTGGAACACGTTTTAGAAATATCTTTGCGTTTTAGTGTCGATAGTGATATGTAAATAGCGACCATAAATTTGTAAGATTCTCTTAATGATAACATTTTAGCGACAGAACATAATGCATCCCGCATTTATCTATTTATTTATATATATATATATATATATATATATATATATATATATATATATATATATATATATATATTTTTTTTTTTTTTTTTTTTTTTTTTTTTTTTTTTTTTTTTTCTTTTTTTCTTTTTTTTTTTTTTAACAACTGAATTCCTTCTGCTTCAATCACAAACAACCATGAACTCTCGCGTTTTTGTCACTCTCCTGTGCGGCCTCTGGGCCTCCTCCGAGTCTCTCCTCCTCTTGGGAACCACCGCCGCAGCCGCTACCATCGCCGCTACCACTGTCACCGCTTCTGCAGCGGCAGCTTTGGGCGTGGGCGCCCTTGCGGTGCTCAAGGGAGTTCTTATCGGGAAGCATCTGAAGAAGGATCGTCGATTCCATGGAGATGGAGGATGAAGTTGAGGTTTGTACTGTCGGTGTTAAGAGGAAGGTTCATATTGCAAGTCTAACATCAGATGGGCAAAATATATTTCTAAATCGTGCTTCTCACGAACACAAACGATATTTACGCACTACACGGAGTGTGTCTAATCCCACATACCTTATTCCTCCAAAGGTGGCCGTCGCCCAGAACCTGGATTCGGCCGGCTGCATCGCCAAGTTGCTCTGCGAGATCGAGGCAACGCCCGCCGGCCGCCTCACTCCTTCCATGTCCACCTTCAAGACGGCCTTCGAGAATCCCGACAACCAGAAGTCCTCCCGTATCGAGTACGACCAGGCCATCGCCCTCGCCAAGAACGACCCCAAGGCTTGCAGCGTCCAATTCAGCAAGTGCGTCCTTTCCAGGGAGAATCTCTTCGTCATGCTCGACACCGTCTTCTCATGCTAGATAAAACATCATTATTTACCCATCACTCATTTATACTCAGGAGGAATTTACAAAACATTCTTCTTATTGCCATTCCCTCCTATAAATTCTATTATACATCCAAAACCATTAGGAAAAACAAATGCGATTCACTTCAGTCAACAGAGATTACCTTCTGTGCTCGTAATAAAGGCTAAAATTGAATCTTTTCGCGACTTATTCTCTTTTACTGTGATTCTCTATATCTATACCCATAAAAACATGGACATGTGCATATATGTATATATATGTATATATGTATCATATATATATATATATATATATATATATATATATATATATATATATATAAGTAGTTGTAATATGGACAGAACGGCGCACATTCACACACGTACATGAATGTGAAAGTAGGTCAGTGACCGTGACGTAATCAGTGACCTTGACGAAACCACAAACCGCAAACCGCAACCAATGTCCACAACAACATAATCAATACCCGGAAATCATTAACCTACTTTCACATATGTATTTTATGTTCGTACATGATGCCTCATAAGAGAAATAATGAGAAATAATGAAACAAATGATATACTACAGACGAGTATCCCCTCCAATGCAGGTGACCGGTGACATAGATTAATGATCACAGCGTAACCACACAACCTTATCGAGAGTGAAAGCAGGATAATGTAGGTGGACAGAACGGCGCACATTCACACACGTACATGAATGTGAAAGTAGGTCAGTGACCGTGACGTAATCAGTGACCTTGACGAAACCACAAACCGCAAACCGCAACCAACGTCCACAACAACATAATCAATACCCGGAAATCATTAACCTACTTTCACATATGCATTTTATGTTCGTACATGATGCATCATAAGAGAAATAATGAAACAAATGATGAGCTACAGACGAGTATCCCCTCCAATGCAGGTGACAGGTGACATAGATTAATGATTACTGCGTAACCACACAACCTTATCGAGAGTGAAAGCAGGTTAATGATCACGAGGCAACCACTAGAACCATAGCTAGCGATGGCTAACGCGCACACCTACGGTTGAAAATGATGCAGCATGGACAGAAAGGATGACCACTGAAAGTGATAATAATCAATATCCGTATCGAAATCATTACTTCATAACAGTGATGTACAGACGAGGATCTCCTCCCAATGCAGCGTTGACATAGATCAATGATCACCGAGTAATCACACAACCTTATCGCAGAGTGAAAGCAGGTTAATGATCACGAGTTAAAACTAAACCATAGCTAACGATGGTAACATACTACCTTACAGTCCAAAATAAGTACATCATAACAGAAAGATGACCAATACCTGTAACCGAAATCATTACCAGTTAGGCAGATGCTACAGATGACTCACCGCGGCTCCTCCCACCCACACCGCCAAATTCACCTATGTTTAAACTTGTAACCGAGATCGAGAATTAATTCTAGTTACAGACGAGGGAAACCGTCCTCCTAATGACTTAATTGGAAAAACAAGAATAATAGGTCCCCACGAGGTCTGCTAATGACGAAATTTCTGCTCCGCTCTCCAAACTGTACAGAGATAAGAATACAATACGTGTAAAGGATTATAAAAATCGTTATACAATATATGCTTTTTATTTTTGATGTATAAAAACACTATACAATGCGCTCGCACACACCACACACACACAACACACACACACACAACACACACACAAAACACAACACACACACACACACACAAACACACACACAACACACACACAAACACACAACACACACACACACAAACACCACACACACACACACACACCACAAACACAAACCACCACCACCACCACCAACCTCTTCCATACCCTCCCACCACCACCGCCGCAATAATCACCAATGTTTAAACTTGTACCAGGACGAGAATTTGACCTGTTACAGATGAATGATCATCCCTCCTAATTAATCCTAATCCATACAATGTCCCTCTTAATGATGCTAATACACACACCTAAAGGGTTCCTCTCACCCTCCCCCTTCCTCTCCAAACCACCCTCCTCATTCTAACCGCCCCTGCCCCACCATTCCTCCAACCCAAAGCATTAATAGTCAGAAAAAGAGCAAACAAAACAAATCACAAGTCTTACTTAAGGAGATAATACGTCGGCACCGAAGTGGAGTGATCGCCCTCCTAATGAATGATGCAATCATTAATCAACCGAGGGCCAGGTGTCACTGATGACCCACCTCCCTCACCACCCCTCCTCCCCTCCAACCC
The DNA here is from genome assembly GCF_015228065.2 of Penaeus monodon. Taxonomy (NCBI): domain Eukaryota; kingdom Metazoa; phylum Arthropoda; class Malacostraca; order Decapoda; family Penaeidae; genus Penaeus; species Penaeus monodon. The sequence goes on along the minus strand of NC_051388.1, from coordinate 19,196,749 downwards.
GTCCGCCAATATTCATCGTGTTGAACTTGTACCGGATCCGAGAATTTGACCGTTACAGACGAGTGACCACCCCTCCTAATGAATGAAAAACTGTCATAATCAATAAACCCAACAAGGTCTTGAATATGTCTTTAGTAAAAAAACAGACACAAATACAAATCATATCGCCCGAATTTTCATATAATGAGGATATTGATAATATGATCATTTCTTCTTATTCAGAGTTTAATGACGGTGGTGGTGCACTCTCGTCTTGAGGTGTAACCAACCAGAAAAGGAAAATCCATTTTTAACCCTTACTAAGATTGACAATGTGTCGCATTACGTAAATATAAGGACAAAAATATATGCAATGGACACTAATCCATCTTCTCACTCCATAGATAAAAAAAAAAATACTTGCACAGACCTATAATCATATCTTACAAAGTTTATAAATGATATATACCAAAGATGCAACTCTAATAAAGAATATCTCAACAGAAAATTTCATTAACTTCGCTAGGGAAACGATGAAACTTGCGAACTCCTCTCTTCTTTTTAACATGGTATACTAGTCGTTCTTACATCCCAAAGGTATCTTCATAATAAAAATACAATGCAGGGAAAAGGATCATGAAACTCGTGTTGGAGCCAACATGCCGTTAATATGACTTGTAAGAACACAAACACGCGTCCTAACAGGTGATAACACAAATAAGATAAAAAAACAGGCTTATATTTTTTGTGTAAATGTAAATGGATAACTACCACTACGCACGTTTGAAAATGCAGGCTTATACAACAGGTTAATCATACTATAACAGTGCAACCCTAATAAGAATGAACAACAGAAACATTTCTTAAATTCGCGGGACTATTGATAAGCTATCTTACATCCCAAAAGGCATCTTTCTAATTAAAAATACAATTCACTCAAAAAGGATCATGAAAACTCTTGTTGTATTCAATGTCTGTATTATGACTTTCACAAACAAACCATCTAACAGGCGGTAATACAAATAAATGAAAATAACAAGCTTAAAATTTTCTGGTAAATGTTAAATGCGATAACCACTATCATACTTGAAATTCAGGCTTATACAAACAGTTTAAATTACCTAACAGGTTGAAAAGTTCACCGGTTTTATTATATTAGAGGGTGGGGTGGGGAAAACATTAATAGGGTTTCAACGCATCTGCGCGAGACCAAAGACGGGTTTCCCCCTCCTATTTCCGACTTGAAACAGTTTAATCATCTACAAACTAGGACCACACTTGTCCCCACGTGCCGAACCAGTTATGTTTTGCTAATAACCTAAGGGACAATGGGTATATTCCTAAAATGTCCAGCCTCAACTCTCATTTTTGTACAACCACAATGCAAAACTAGTAAATATGTTCGCTTTCCCATATGTATAAACTCTGTGCACGCCAATTACAGTGATTCTCTTCTGTCTGATTATTAAAAAGGACAGGGGTAAACATCGATTAGGGATCTCTGTTTATGTGATATAGAAAAAGGATGAATTAGAACAGAAGGTGGATTAGCTTTTCAGTAATTTACTCCCCCTCCACAAAATTGTTATAGTACCTCCTACAAGTATATACGAAGAAAAGGAACTATGCAAACGGTAACCACAATGTTGGTTACTAAGTTTCAATGCATCTAGCAAATATGATGTTGTCTGCTACAGGACACGGGGGAAAAAAAAAATATTGTAAAAAGACAAATAACTTGGCCGACGGGAAATAATCCAACCAAACTTTACTTCTCGCTTTCCCTGACATGGTCTTTTCTCACCAGTCTACAAACATGCTATAAGAGACGGGTGCTAGATAAGTGCTATCTTTTAAGTCGGACTACGGCGATTGTGCGTTTCATTTATATAGAAATATGTTTTTTTGTCTCTACAAGAACGGGAAAAATATTATAAAAGGACAACAAAATGACCCTGACAAGGGTATATTTCACCCAAATTTACTTCTCGATTTCCCGTCATTGCTTTCTACAAATATGCAGCAAGAGATAGAGTAGATAAGTGTTATCTTGAAGAGACGATCACCCCCGCCCGGACTATCGGTGATTTACTTCACCGGGAAAACGTACATTAGGACACCGCTTATTAAGTAATACATACATATATTTTCTAAATTCTTTTACAAATTGAGAAAATATATTTAAGTCGACACTGGAATAAACTTGCTACTCGAACCTTCCAATTTTCTGAAGAACTTTAATATACAAGATGCCAAATAAAGAAAACCCAATCCTTCACCTATAATTTTTCACTATGCCATAGTTGCTGCAGTGACGAACGTTAAGACCCATGCAAAAATTCTTAATCTTCAAGAAACAAAAAAGAAGGCTTTGTTAATTGTTAACACATTTTTCCCCTTTTAGCCAATGACTCTTTATCAAAACCAAGAACTTTTATGAATATGAAAAAAGAGGTAAAATATATACACTCCCAATGTATAACGCTTTTTAATGTGTAGCATATGGACCAAGACACACACAAATTAGACTAAAAGAAGGAGATTTTTTGCCATGGGTACTTTTACCAGAGGGAAGTTTAAAAATATACATGGCACCCGCGATGTGTGATAGATCTTAGCATGCAGCATGTGATTTTTCCAACTGATGCGTTTTTTTTCTTTTCTTCTTAAAACCGAGTTATCAACAACTGCATATTATATTTCATTAATCAAAACGTTCTTTGCCAAAAAAATAAATAAAATAAATAAATAAATAAAGGTGGCTTCTTGTTGTGTGTATACATTAGATATTCTTGTTTTACATGCCAGTAAAGGGTAATGACGGAGCAACATACAGTCGAGAGGTAGTTATAGAGAAGGGTGACAATCACAGTCCTAAAGGGGAAAAAGCCGCAACCGAAGCAATATTTCTAAATGACAAGTAAAAAAGCATCGTTTAGGCAGAAAAAAATATTCGCATTACATCATTAATAAGGGAGGGAAAAGTCTTTTCATAACTTTAGAGAAAGCAAATGCCATCTTTTTCAAATACACCAGCCGCCGCGGGAGGTTTTACTTCCCGCGCGAGCATCCGTTCGTCCAGTGATGAGTGCGGCGCGTGTGGGAATATTAGAGCCCCTCGTCTAAGCTGCGGTCAACATTACAGGGAGAAAATATTTCTTTTCTGGACGACGAAGAAGACGGTGATTAACGTAGGCAGTTTACGTGCTGAATGATTATAAATGTAACCGCCAAGTAAAAGTTTTTTAACAAGGCCAATTGTGAGGAGGTGGCATTGGCTGGTAGCATCGCCATTTAGTGGAAAATGTACAGCATTCTCAGAGTATGTTACTGTCTCGCTGAAATGTATTGGATGATTGGTATATTTCCTTCTTTAATAACAAGGTTAGATGGTACTTTTATGCAAAAAAATATTATATATTGATACCATGAGAGTAAGCATTATTGTCATTTAAGAATAAAAAAATTACACCTTTTACATAAGGAAATTTGGTAAAAATACTAGCATGTAAGGGCTAGGATGCGGTTGTAGTATTTATAAGCCGCTATCAGAATCTGAATGAATGCTCCTTCCGACAGAGGTGACATGCCGGAGACAGCAAATCGGTGCCTGTTTACCGTCTCGTATTTCGTCTGCGAATGGTGAAAAAATAAATAATTTGAGGAAAAAGCGAGAAGCAAACCTGAATGTTGAATGATGGAATTATAAATTTGACAAAATTATCGTGGGCAAATGTTTTGTACATGATGATGTGTATGTCATACGAGGAATTACCTATTTTATACTACTAATGAAAGGACATATTACTATGTAGTCAAATTATGTTTTCTTCGCAAGGAACCTCCAAAAAAAAAAGTGTTTGTTGCTTGATAGGCTATAAAGCACCACCAATTCTAAGTCCAATCAATGTCATACATATTTAGGGTTTTTTGTAAAGTTAAGTTTAGCTCAATTATGGTTATACAATCACCATTTTACATCCTCGCGGGTAAATAACAGCATCGGCGCTTGTCGAGGGGATGAGGGGAGGAGGAGCAGATTTAGGAGACTGGGTGAGGCCTCGCAACAAGATATGGCATGTTGATAGGAAGAACAGAGCGTGAGCTAGCGGAACGAGGGGGTGTGAAGAACGAGTGTACGAAGATCAAAACAACCGAGGCGAGAATTTAAAACTTTCGAGCTATATAGAACAGGTGGGGGTTTACCTTGGTCAAATGATGAATGGGTGCGCTTTCCATGTAGATATCATTAACTATGCAGTTCTTCACAGAAAGGAAACGAGAAAAAGTCTTCCATGGTGTCGCTTATTGTGCGCCCTCTTCCTCACTTCGCACGTTCATTAGTGGTTTTACTATGTCGTGTGAAGGATGATCTCGTGAAAAGCAGGGGTATGCCTGAGACCGTCTGAGGTTGTCCGTTATCTGGATATGCCTGGAGCATTGTCAAGAGGTTTTGGAAGCATCTTTAGATAAATAAGGAATTTTGTTAAAAGATGATAGCAATGCTATAACCTTTAACATTACCATTATTTCCCAAGTCTGAAAAACTGCTCAGTTCATTATACATTTACTTCAATAATCACCATTGTATTTGAAAAAAGGCATTTTGCTTTCTCTAAGTTATGAAAAGCAGCTTTTCCCTCCCTTATTATGAGGTAATGCGAATATTTGTTTCTCCTAAACGAATGCTTTTTACTTGTCATTTAGAAATATTGCTTCGGTTGCGGCTTTTTCCCTTTAGGACTGTGATTTTAACCCTTTCTCTATAACTTACCTCTCTACTGTATGTTGCTCGTCATATACCCTTTACTGCCATGTAAAACCAAGCATATCTAATTAGACACCACAACAAGGAAAAAGCACATTTATTTATTATTATTATTATTTTTTTTTTGCCAAAGAACGTTTTGATCTAAGAAATATAATATACAGTTGTTGATAAACTCGGTTTAAGAAAGAAAAAAATCGCCATTCAGTTGGAAAAATCAATGCTGCTGCTAAGATCTATCACATCGCGGGTCCATGTATATTTTACTCCCTCTGGTAAAAGTACCCATGGTCAAAAATCTTGCTTTAGGCTAATTTGTGTGTGTCTTTGTCCCATATGCTAACAATTATAAAAAGCTTTAAACATGGGGAGTTATATTATTTTACATCTTTTTCATATTTCATAAAAGTTTTGGTTTGATTAAAGAGGTCAATTGCTAAAAGGGGAAAATGTGTTAACAATTAATCAAAGCCTCTTTTGTGATCTTGAAGATAGAAATAGTTTGCATGGGTCTTTAACAGTTTTTCGTCACTGCAGCAATAGTGGCATAGTGAAAAAATTATAGGGTGAAGGATGTTTCTTTATTGCATGCTTGTATATTAAGTTCTTTCAGAAAATGTGGCCGAGGTCGAGTAGCACGTTTTTATTCTAGTGTCGACTTAAAGATATGTTCTCAAGTTGTAAAAGATTTAAGAAAATATTATGTATGTATTACTATAATAAGCGGTGTGTATGAATGTACGTTTCCCGGTGAAGTAAAATCACCATAGTCCGGCGGTGAGGTGATCGTCTCTAAAGATAACAACTTATCTAGCTCTATCTCTGCTGCATATTTGTAGAAAGAAATGACGGGAAATCGAGAAGAAAGTTGGTTGAATTATACCCGTGGCAGGGTCATTTGTGTCCTTTTATACTATTTTTTACCTTCTTGTAGGAGACAAAAAAAAACATATTTGCTAGATAAATGAAACTACAATCGCCGTAGTCCGACTAAGATAGCACTTATCTAGCACCGTCTCATTATAGCATGTTGTGAATGGTGAGAAAGACCATGGCAGGGAACAATCGAGAAGTAAGTTAGTTGGATTATTCCGTCGGCAAGGTATTGTTTTTTTACAATATTTTTTCCCGTTCCTGTAGCAGACAAAACAGCATATTTGCTAGATGAATGAAACTATAGTAACAACATAGTGGTACCGTTGATAGTTCCTTTTTCTTCGTATTATAACTTGAGGACGGTACTATAGACAATTTTGTGGAGGGGGAGTAAATTAATGAAAGACTAGTCCACCTTCTGTTCTAATTCAGTCTTTTTCTTAGTTTTTCATCATAAACAGAGGATCCCTAATCGATGTTTACCCTGGTCTTTTTATATCAGAAGAGAATGCACTGTATTGGCGTGACAGAGTCTTATACATATGGGAAAGCTGAACATATTTACTAGTTTGCATTGTAGGTTGTACCAAAATGAGAGTTGAGGCTGGGACATTTTCGGAAATATACCGCATTGTCCCTTAAGGTTCATAGCAAAACATTAACTGGTCGAGCACGTTGGGGACAAAGTGGTGGTCATAGTGTATATAATTAAGGTTCAGGCGGAATTAGGAGGTGCGGAAACCCGTCTTTGGTCTGCGCAGATGCGTTGAAAACCCTATAATGCTCTCTAAATAGAAAAAACCGGTGACTTTTCAAACTGTCAGGTAATTAAAACTGTTGTATAAGCCTGAATTTCAAAGGTTCATGAGATATAGTGGTCTAAATTCGCCATTACATTTCCACAGAAAATTTAAGCTTTTTTTAGGGGGGGGGGTTACCCCCTCGCGGTTAATTCATTTTATTTGTATTACGCCTGAGTATGATGTGTGTTTGTGAAGTCATAATAAAGACATTGAATACAACACGAGTTTCATGCTCCTGTTGAGTGACTTGTATTTTTATTAGAAAGATTGCCTTTGGGAGGTAAGATAGCTTTCAATAGTCCCGCGAAGTTAGAAATTTCTGTTGTTATTCTTATTAGGGTTGCAACCTGTTATATTATGATTAACCTGTTGTAATAAGCCTGCAAATGCAACGTGCGTATTGGTAGTTATGAATTTACATTTAACACAAAAAAGATAAGCCTGTTATTTTTATCTTATTGTGTTATCACCTGTTAGGAAGAGTGTTTGTGTTCTTGAAAGTCTATTAAAGGCTGTGGTACAACAAGAGTTTCATGTCAATTTTCACTGAATGTATTTTATATGAAGATACTTTGGGAATGTACCTTCAACGACTAGGTATAACATGTTAAAAGAAGAGAGGAGTTCGCAAGTTTATCAATCGTTCCCGCGAAAGTTAAGAAATTCTGTGAGATATTCTTTATTAGAGTTGCATCTTGTTATATTATGCATTTATAAACATTTGTAAAGATATTGATTATGTCTTTGAAAGTATTGTTTGAGATATGCATATGGAGTGAGAAATGGATAGGCATATGATTATATTTGTTTATATTTACGAATGCGAACATTGTCAATCTTAGTAAGGGTTAAAATGATTTCCTTTTCTTGGTTGTTACACCTCAAGACGAGGTGCACCACCACCCGTCATTTACCTCTGAATTAGAAGAAATGATCATATTATCATCCTCATTATATTGAAATTCGGGGCGATATGATTTGTATTGTGTTCTGTTTGTTTGTACTAAAAGCTATATGAAGACCTTGTTAGGTTAGTGATTATGACAGTTTCATTCATTAGGGAGGGGGGGTCATCGTCTGTACAGGGTCAATTCTCGATCCGGGTACAATTTAAACACGATGAATATTGCGGGGACGGGTGTGGAGGGGAGGAGGGGTGGTGAGGGAGGTGGGTCATCAGTGACACCTGTGCATTCGGGTGTGATTATGATGCATCATTCATTAGGAAGGGGTGATCACTCGCACTTCGTGCAGGACTGTATGATCTCCTAAAGTAAGACTTGTGATTTGTTTGGTTTGCTTACTTTTTCTGACTATTATTGCTTTGGATGGAGGAATGTGGGCAGGGGCGGTAGGAAGGGAAGGAGGGAGGGTTGGTTTGGAGAGGAAGAGGGGAGGGTGAGAGAACCCTTTAGGTGTGTGTATTAGACTCATTAGAGGGACATTATGGATTATAGATTAATTAGGAGGATGATCATAATCTGTAACAGGTCCAATTCTCGATCCTGGTACACGTTTAAACATGGTGATTATTGCGGGGTGGTGGTTGGGAGGGTATGAAAGAGGTTGGTGGTGGGTGGTGGTGGTGTGTGTGGGTGTGTTTGTGTTGGTGCTGTGGGTGTGTGTGTTGTGTGTGTGTGTGTGTGTGTGGTGGTGTGTGTGTTGTGTGTGTGGTGGTGTGTGATGTGTGCGAGCCGCATGTATAGTGTTTATACAAATCAAAATAAAAGCATATATTGTATAACGAGTTTTTATAATCCCCCTTACATTACTCTGTATTCTTATCTCTGGTACAGTGAGAGAGGGAGCAGAAATTAATCGTCATTAGCAAGACCTGGTTACCTATTTAATTATTGATTAACCAATTAAGCATTAGGAGAGACGGTTTCCCTCGTCGTAACAGAATTAATCTCGATACCTCGTACAAGTTTAAACATGGTGAATATTGCCGGTGGGGGGTGGGAGGAGCCGCGGAGTGAGTCATCTGTAGCATTCTGCCTATGGTAATGATTCGGTACGGATATTGAGTCATCTTTCTGTTATGAGGTACTATTTTGGACTGTAAGGTATGATGTTAGCCATCGTTAGCTGATTGGTTTATGGTTTACCTCGTGATCATAACCTGCTTTCACTCTCGATAAGGTTGTGTGATTACGCGGTGATCATGATCTATGTCAACTGCATTGGAGGAGATCCTCGTCGTACATCCACTGGTTATGAGTATTGATTTCGGATACGGATATTGATTAGTTAATCACTTTCAGTGGTCCTCTTTCGGTTAGGATGCATCATTTCAACCGTTAAGGTGTGTGCGCGTTAGCCATCGTAGCTATGGTCTAGTGGTTGCACCTCGGATAATTAACCTGCTTTCACTCTGATAAGGTGTGGGTTACGCAAGTAATAATTAATCTATGTCACCTGTCCACCTGAATTGGAGGGGGATACTCGTCTGTAGCTCATCATTTGTTTATTATTTCTCTTATTATGTGCATCATGTACGAACATAAAAGCATATGTGAAAGTAGGTTAATGATTTCCGGGTCGTGATTTATGTTGTTGTGGGACGGTGGTTGCGGTTTGCGTTTGTGGGTTTTCGTCAAGGTCACTGATACGTCACGGTCCACTGACCTCCTTCACATTCATGTAGTGTGTGAATGTGCGCCTGGTTCTGTCCACCTACATTATCTGCTTTCACCTTCTCGATAAGGTTGTGTGTGTGGGTGACGCTGTGATCATTAATCTATGTACCGGTCACCTGCATTGGAGGGGATTACTCGTCTGTCAGTGTATCATTTGTTTCATTATTTCTCATTATTTCTCTTATGAGGCATCATGTACGAACATAAAATACATATGTGAAAGTAGGTTAATGAATTTCCGGGTATTGATATGTTGTTGTGGACATTGGTTGCGGGTTTGCGGTTGTGGTTCGTCAAGGTCCATGATTACGTTCACGGTCACGACTACTTTCACATCATGACGTGTGTGAAGTGTGCGCCGTTCTGTCAATATAACAAATACTCTATATATATATATGTCATGTGTAGATAGGATAATTTTACATATATATACAAACAAAATGTAAAATTGAAATCCTTAACAAATTCACACAAAACACATAGCACTTTTATATCTACACATTTAGTATGCAAATATCTAAAAACAATTCAAAGTAGAAAAATATTACAAACACTGAGAATATTTACATAATACAAAATTGAAATTATGACAATAAAATACTAAAATGGTAAGGAAGGACGATCATTTTTAAACATTAAAAAAAAAAAATTCCATTAGGAATACTCTCACAAATTTACCGGATAATTTAACATTGCCCTGAACAGTACATTATGAAGAACCCCAATTGATTTACAGAGTGAACAGCCTAAATCATCACAAAATACTTTTCAGCACACTGCGGATTCGCAGCTCCCTGGCGATGCATCTGCGGATTCAAAAACAAGGTTTTCACAGAACGTTCGCGTAGACCTAGCATAAACTGTGGCTAACGAACCTTTATTAACTCATTAAAATGGGATCAGTCCCTTTGTTATAAAATGGAATAAAAGTGCATATAGTTTAATATATTATATATATATATATAATATATATATATATATATTATATCTATTATAATTTATATATATATATGATATATATATATTACATATATACATAAACATACCAGTATATACACAGTATAGCATTAGGTATGTATTATAATCTATAATAATAGATAGATAGATAGATTACCTATATACATATTTACATACATACATATACACATTACCACACACATATATGTGTGTGTGTGTGTCTGTGCGAGTGCAAATATATTAGAAAATATGACATGTAGACAGACGCAGGTAGGTAAAAAATACATAAATGATAAGTATGGTCAATAAAAATACACGAGTAGATGCCACAGAAAATAGATCATTTCCTGTAGAAAAGCACGTTCAGAAAGTTTTACATTCAGATACATTATATATAAACATGTGCATATACATACATCCGCATACACACACACGCCCAGATATATCATAGATATATATATATATATATATATATATATATAGTATATATAGATATATATATGTATATTATAACACATGTGTGTATATATATAGATAAATATTATATATATATATATTATATATAATATATAATATATATAATATATACTGTATATAATATTATATATTATTATATATATATATATATAATATATGCATATATATTTAGTTATTCTACTAGCTTATATATGCATGTATATATTTATCAAGATAAATAGATCTAGATGTGTATAATGGCCTATTATATACATACAATGCACAATGTTTATAATACATATGCAGCACACACACACACCAACACACATATGTGTGTGTGTGTTTGTGCTAAATCCATCTATCAGCTATATATATATATATATTATATATA
>NC_051388.1:19182818-19185780 GCF_015228065.2 Penaeus monodon | reverse complement strand
GATTATTATTTTTCTTTCTAAATATATAGAAATAGATAGATTACATATATACTTTTTAAAATTATACAAAACACATATACACCACTATATTGTTGGGGGTTTGTGTCTGTCGAGGAAAATTTATATTAGAAATATACAGTAGACAGACGCCAGGAGGTAAAAAAAAAATAAATGATAATGTCAAAAAAAATACACGAGGATGCACAGAAAATTGAATTTTTTGAAAAGCACGTTCAGAAAGTTTAATTCGATCATTATATATAAACATGTGATATAATACATCCGCTAACAACACCCCCTATAATATTATATTATAAAATTTTATTATTTTATATAAAATATATATATATATATAATATATATACATATTATAATTATATATATTATATATTATATATATAATACAAATTGTGTAATATATAGATAAATTATATATATATATTATATATAATATATATATATAATATATATACATTTTAATCTCCATCTACGATTCTCAATATCTAATAATGCATTTTTTTGTTATCTACCATCTCTATATATCCTTTTATTTATACAAAAAAAAGATTTTAATGTGTTAAGCCTTATATACTACAGACATATGTTTTAATACATATGCACCACACAAAAACACACATATGGTGTGTGTGTTTGTGCATAAACCCCACAGCTTATTTATATATTAATATATATTTATATATAATATATATATATTTTACCCCAAAAAACATTTTTATATAGGAATATACCTAAAAAAAAATCATGTAAAGAAATTCCGAAACGAACATCACAAAGGAAAAACACAAGCCCAAATTGTGCGTTTAGGAAGCCCGGAAAATAAGGCTGAAAAAGATACTAATTTAACGCCAATGGCCTTTCCCACATCCTAGGGGTACGTTTGTTTCCGTTTCAGTAAAGGGTTTGGGCCTTTACCTGCCCTTTTCTCTCGGTATAAAATCGCGTTTCCCCCAAGAACCCCCCTTCACACTCCCTCTTTTCCCGCTCCGGAAAACAAGCAGGTAAGGACAAAGTGTCTTTTTTTTGGGACTTCGATTTTTTTTTTTTTTTTTTTACGTAGTCTTTTCGACTTTTTTCCAGACCCACCCTCATAGAAATTTCGCATGTTTGTCGCCCTCCTCCTGTGGGCTCTGGCCTCCTCGAGTCCTTTCTCCTTTGGGGGAACCCCCCGCAGCCGGGGCCCTCGCCGCACCACTTCACCGCTTTTTGCAGCAGCGCTTTGGGGGGGGCGCCCTTTCGGTGCTCAAGGGAGTTCTTATCGGGGGGCTTGAACCCGTTACAGGAGGGGCGTCGATTCCCTTGAAGAGGACGTTTCAACAGAAATAAGTTCCCTTATATAAAAAATTTACAAAAATTTTCTTGGCACCTAGGTTTTTTGAACTGGAAAAAAATAAAAGGTTTTGGTTTTTTTTAATGATATTCTTTTTGCTGCCCAAAAGATTGCTTGGCACAGAAGATGGGCTCAGCTGGGTTTCGTGGGCCAAGCTTTTGTGGGGGAAACGAGTCCAGTCCCCTGAACAGCCCCCACCCATGCCACCTTCAAGACCGCCCTCGAGAATAACCACAACTCGGGGCTCCGGGGTCACGATGGGCCATCCCCTTTTGGCCCCCAAGTTCGCCACGAAAGACCCCAAAGGGCCCGCAGCGTCTCTTCGCAAGTGCCCCTTCCAAGTGATCTCCCCTTCAGTTGGATTCTACTTTTCATGTAGTCATGGCACCCCCTTTAGCAAAACCTCTAATCACACCATCTGGCACACGCAGGGAGATGAGGGACGGAGTCTCAGCGGACCAAAAAAATACTTTCAGTCCCTCATTGATGGACCTGAGATTTTCAGTGTTCCTTTTTTTCTCATCTTTTGCCCTTTATAAATTTAAATAAAAACCCTACTTAAAGAATTTTTCCTTTCCTTTTCTACGGAAACAAAAGTGTATAAATTTAAAAGTACGCGATATGTTATATTACCTTTTTTTTTATTATGCACACACATCCCAAACAAAACACCACACAATTGTGTGGGTGTGTGCAATATATACAACACATCACATACATAAATAATAATACCACAAAAATATATAGATATAATATTTTTTCCCTTAAAATACAAATGAATACAAAAATACAGTCATGTTAGCATTTTAGTGTATATTTACGATGATAACATTTTTTATTTCTGTAAAAAAAACAATTTTCCGATGCATGAATTAAATAAACCCTATTCTTTAAATGAGGCTTTCCTACGCTTCCATTACGAAGCTTTTTGGTTGGGATACAAAATAATGATTATATGCTGATACATACCCCAACCACACACACACACTTGCCATCCCCTCGGCCATGTTCGGCCATTCATGTTTTCGTTTATAGTCAGGGACGGTGTCCCGGTGGTCTAGCTTTTCGTTAGGGGTCACGTTGTTTTAAATTATAAAGCGTTGTGTTTTTGTCTTTACCTTTTACACTTGTTTAAAATTTGGTGCAACCAGTAAGTAGCTAATAAAAAGTATTTTACTTTAATAATTACAATATTAAACATTATCGTTTATTATGTTTTAATGACGTACGTTTTTTCGTGCAAAAAAAAAATAATATTTTGCAAAAAATTAAAATAAACGATGTCATATTTAAATATCGTAGACGAAAAGACCAGTCAAGATGCGGGATTTTCTCTAAAAGATATCATATTTAGATGTTTCGGGAGGAAGATATAAAAAAATAGAGAGAAGAGGGGCAAAGAGAAAAAAAGGGAAAGGGGGGAGAGAATGCAAATTTTTGAAAAATTGAAAATTTAGGGGGAACGAGGAAAAAAACGCCAGCATAAATTGGAATTTTCAAATGGGTTTAGGGAAACCAAGGTCTGTAGTTAACGCGGGTCGTCTGCTTTTTTTCCCGTTTTTAAATTTAAAATTTTTGGGGGGCAGAAAATATTCATAATTATCTTTTACATTT
>NC_051388.1:19142818-19175318 GCF_015228065.2 Penaeus monodon | reverse complement strand
ATCGTGCTTCTCACGAACACAAACGATATTACGCACTACACTGAGTGTGTCTAATCCCACATACCTTATTCCTCCAAAGTTTGCCGTCGCCCAGAACCTGGATTCTGCCGGCTGCATCGCCAAGTTGCTCTGCGAGATCGAGGCAACGCCCGCGGCCGCCTCACTCCTTCCATGTCCACCTTCAAGACGGCCTTCGAGAATCCCGACAACCAGAAGTCCTCCCGTATCGAGTACGACCAGGCCATCGCCCTCGCCAAGAACGACCCCAAGGCTTGCAGCGTCCAATTCAGCAAGTGTGCGTCCTTTCCAGGGAGAATCTCTTCGTCATGCTCGACACCGTTTCTCATGCTAGATAAAACCTCATTATTTACCCATCACTCATTTATACTCAGGAGGAATTTACAAAACATTCTTCTTATTGCCATTCCCTCCATAAATTCTATTATACATCCAAAAAACCATTAGGAAAAAACAAATGCGATTCACTTCAGTCAACAGAGATTACCTTCTGTGCTCGTAATAAAGGCTAAAATTGAATCTTTTCGCGACTTATTCTTTTACTGTGATTCTCTATATCTATACCCATAAAAACATGGACATGTGCATATATGTATATATATGTATATATGTATCATATATATATATATATATATATATATATATATATATATAATCTACATATAAGTAGTTGTAATATGGACAGAACGGCGCACATTCACACACGTACATGAATGTGAAAGTAGGTCAGTGACCGTGACGTAATCAGTGACCTTGACGAAACCACAAACCGCAAACCGCAACCAATGTCCACAACAACATAATCAATACCCGGAAATCATTAAACCTACTTTCACATATGTATTTTATGTTCGTACATGATGCCTCATAAGAGAAATAATGAGAAATAATGAAATAAATGATATACTACAGACGAGTATCCCCTCCAATGCAGGTGACAGGTGACATAGATTAATGATCACAGCGTAACCACACAACCTTATCGAGAGTGAAAGCAGGATAATGTAGGTGGACAGAACGGCGCACATTCACACACGTACATGAATGTGAAAGTAGGTCAGTGACCGTGACGTAATCAGTGACCTTGACGAAACCACAAAACCGCAAACCGCAACCAACGTCCACAACAACATATCAATACCCGGAAATCATTAACCTACTTTCACATATGCATTTTAATTTCGTACATGATGCATCAAAAGAGAAATAATGAAACAAATGATGAGCTACAGACGAGTTCCCCTCCAATGCAGGTGACAGGTGACATAGATAATATTATGCGTAACCACACAACCTTATCGAGAGTGAAAGCAGGTTAATGATCACGAGGCAACCACTAGACCATAGCTAGCGATGGCTAACGCGCACACCTTACGGTTGAAAATGATGCATCATAACAGAAAGATGACCACTGAAAGTGATTACTAATAAATATCCGTATCCGAATCATTACTCATAACCAGTGATGTACAGACGGGATCTCCCCCAAATGCAGGTTGACATAGATCAATGATCACCGCGTAATCACACAACCTTATCGAGAGTGAAAGCAGGTTAATGACACGAGGTAACCACTAAACCATAGCTAACGATGGCTAACATACATACCTTCCCGTCCAAAATAGTACATCATAACAAAAAAGATGACCAATATCCGAAACCGAAATCATTACCAGTAGGCAGATGCTCCCAGATGAACTCACCCGCGGCCCCTCCCACCCAACCGCAATTTCACCATGTTTAAACTTGTACCGAGATCGAGAATTAATTCTGTTACAGACGAGGGAAAACGTCTCTCCTAATGACTGAAATTGTTAAAATCAATAATAAATAGGTCACACAGGTCTGTTAATGACCGATAATTTCTGCTCCTCTCTCACTGTACCAGAATAAAATAAATTAAGTGTAAAGGATTATAAAAACTCGTTATACAATATATGCTTTTATTTTTGATTGATAAACACTATACAATGCGCTCGCACACACACACACACACACACACCACACACACACCACACACACACACACACACACACACAACACACACACACACACACACACACCCACCCCACACACACACACACACACACACACACACCACACCAACCACCACCACCACCCCCCACCTCTTCCATACCCTCCCACCACCACCCCGCAATAATCACCATGTTTAAACTTGTACCAGGATCGAGAATTGCCCCTGTTACAGATGAATGATCATCCCTCCTAATTAATCATAATCCCAAAAATGTCCCTCTAATGATGTCACATACACACACCTAAAGGGTTCCTCTCACCCTCCCTCTTCCTCTCCAAACCAACCCTCCTTCCCTTCCTACCGCCCCTGCCCCACATTCCTCCATACCCAAGCAATAATAGTCAGAAAAAGTAGCAAACACAAATCACAAGTCTTACTTAAGGAGATAATACAGTCCTGCACCGAAGTGCGAGTGATCACCCCTCCTAATGAATGATGCAATCATAATCCAACCCGATGCCAGGTGTCACTGATGACCCACCTCCCTCACCACCCCTCCTCCCCTCCACACCCGTCCCCGCAATATTCATCGTGTTTGAATTTGTACCCGGATCGAGAATTGACCCTGTTACAGACGAGTGACCACCCCTCCTAATGAATGAAACTGTCATAATCAATAACCCTAACAAGGTCTTCATATATGTTTTTTAGTACAAACAAACAGACACAATACAAATCATATCGCCCCGAATTTCATATAATGAGGATGAAAATATGATCTTTTCTTCTTATTCAGAGGTAATGACGGTGGTGGTGCACTCTCGTCTTGAGGTGAAACCCAAACCCAAGAAAAGGAATCCATTTTAACCCTTACTAAGATTGACAATGTTCGCATTACGTAAATATAAGACAAAAATATATGCATATGACACTATCCATTCTCACTCCATATGCATATATAAAAAACAAATACTTCCCAAAGACCATAATCAATATCTTTACAATTTTTTATAAATGCATTATATAACAAGATGCAACTCTAATAAGATATCTCAACAGAAATTTCTTAACTTCGCGGGAACGATTGAAAAACTTGCGAACTCCTCTCTTCTTTTAACATGTTATACTAGTCTTTTCTACATCCCAAAGGTATTTTCATAATAAAAATACAATTCAGTTAAAATGTATCATGAAACTCTTGTTGTACCCAACCTGCCTTTAATATGACTTTAAAGAACACAAACACGCGTCCTAACAGGTGATAACACAAATAAGATAAAAAAAAACAGGCTTATATTTTTTGTGTAAATGTAAATGGCGTAACTACCACTACGCACGTTTGAAAATTGCAGGCTTATACAACAGGTTAATCAAAATTTAAAACAGGTGCAACCCTAAAAGAATAACAACAGAAATTTTTTAAACTTCGCGGGACTATTGATAAGCTATCTTACATCCCAAAAGGCATTTTAATAAAATAAAAATTCACTCAAAAGGATCATGAAACTCTGTTGTATTCAATGTCTTTATTATGACTTTCACAAACACACATCAAAAACAGGCGGTAATACAAATAAAATGAAATAAAAAGCTTAAATTTTCTGTGTAAATGTAAATGCGATAACCACTATCTCATACCTTTGAAAATTTCGGGCTTATACAACAGTTTTAATTACCTAACAGGTTGAAAAGTCACCGGTTTTATTCTATTTAGAGAGCATTAATAGGGTTTTCAACGCATCTGCGCGAGCCCAAAGACGGGTTTCCCCCTCCTATTTCCGCCTGAACAGTTAATTATATACCAACTAGGCCCACCACTTGCCCCCACGTGCCGAACCGGGTTTGTTTTGCTAATTAACCTTAAGGGACATGCGGTTTTTCCTAAAATGTCCCAGCCTCAACTCTCATTTTTGTACAACCTACAATGAAAACTAGTAAATATGTTCAGCTTTCCCATATGTATAACTCTTTTGCACGCCAATACAGTGCATTCTCTTCTGATAAAAAAAAGACCAGGGTAAACATCGATTAGGGATCCTCTGTTTATGATGATATAAGAAAAGATGAATTAGAACAAAAGGTGGCAGCTTTTCAGTAATTTACTCCCCCTCCACAAATTGTCTATAGTACCCCCCTACAAGTATATACAAAGAAAAGGAACTATGCAACGGTAACCACTAATGTTGGTTACTATAGTTTCATTCAATCTAGCAAATATGCTGTTTTGTCTGCTACGGGAAGGGGAAAAAATATTGTAAAAAGAAAAAATCCCTTGCCGACGGGAAATAATCCAACAAAAACTTTACTTCTCGTTTTCCCCTGACATGGTCTTTCTCACAGTCTACAAACTGCTATAAGAGACGGGGCTAGATAAGTTGCTATTTTTAAGTCGGACTACGGCGACTGTAGTTTCATTTATCTAGCAAATATGTTTTTTTGTCTCCTACAAGAAGGGGAAAAATATTAAAAAAGGACCAAATGACCCTGCCAACGGTATAATTCACCAAACTTTACTTCTCGATTTCCCCGTCATTGCCTTTCTACAAATATGCAGAAAGAGATAGAGCTAGATAAGTTGTTATCTTTAAGAGACGATCACCTCACCGCCGGACTATGGTGATTTACTTCACCGGGAAACGTAATTCAGAAAACCGCTTATTAAGTAATACATACATATATTTTCTTAAATCTTTTAAAAATTTGGAAAATTTATCTTTAAGTCGACACTGAATAACTTGCTACTCGACCTCTTCCACATTTTCTAAAGAACTTAATATACAAGCATGCCAATAAAGAAAACATCTTCACCTATAATTTTTCACTATGCCACTAGTTGCTGCAGTGACGAAAACTGTTAAAGCCCCATGCAAACTATTTCTATCTTCAAGAATCAAAAAAGAAGGCTTTGTTTAATTGTTAACACATTTTCCCCTTTTAGCAATTGACTCTTTATCAAAACCAAGAACTTTTATGAAATATGAAAAAAGAGGTAAAATAATATAACTCCCCATGTTATAAAGCTTTTATAATTGTTCGCATATTGGACAAAGACACACACAAATTAGCCTAAAGCAGAGATTTTTGACCATGGGTACTTTTACCAGAGGGAGAAAAAAATATACATGGCACCCGCGATGTGATAGATCTTAGCAGGCAGCATGTGATTTTCCAACTGATGCGTTTTTTTCTTTTCTTAAACCGAGTTATCAACAACTGTATATTATATTTCTTAATCAAAACGTTCTTTGCAAAAAAAAAATAATAATAATAAATAAATAAAGGTGCTTTCTTGTTGTGTGTCTACATTAGATATTCTTGTTTACTGGCAGTAAAGGGTATATGACGAGCAACATACAGTCGAGGGGGTAGTTATGGAGAAAGGGTTGAAAATCACAGTTATAAAGGGGAAAAAGCCGCAACCGAAGCAATATTTTCTAAATGACAATTAAAAAGCATTCGTTTAGGAGAAAAAATATTCGCATTACCTCATAATAAGGGAGGGAAAAGCTTCTTTTCATAACTTAGAGAAAGCAAAATGCCCTTTTTTCAAATACAACGCCGCCGCCGCGTGCGGTTTTACTTCCCCGCGCGCGCATCCGCGTCAGTGATGAGTGCGGCGCGTGCGGGAATATAGAGCCCCTCGTTTTAAGCTGCGGTCAACATTACAGGGAGAAATATTCTCTGACGACGAAGAAGACGGTGATAACGTAGGCAGTTTACGTGCTGAATGATTATAATGTAACCGCCAAGTAAAAGTTTTGTTAACAAGGCATTGTGAGGAGTGCCATTGGCGGTCGCACATTTAGTGGGAAAATGTACAGCATTCTCAGACGTATGTACTTTCTCGTGGAAAATGTATTGGAGGATTGGGTATATTTCTTCCTTTAATAAAAAGGTTAGATGGTACTTTTATGAAAAAAAATATATATTGATACCATTGGTAAGCATTATTTGTAATTTAAGAATAAAAATTACACTTTTACATAAGGAAATTTTGGTAAAATACTAGCATGTAATGGCTCGATGCGGTTGTTAGTATTTATAAGCCTCTATCAGAATCTGAATGCTCCTTCCGACAGAGTAAACATGCCCGGAAGACAGCAAATCGTGCCTGTTACCGTCGTTTTTCTGTCTGCGAAGGGGAAAAAAAATAAAAAATTGTGAGGAAAAGCGAGAAGCAAAACTTGAATGTGAATGATGGAATTATAAATTCTGACAATTTTTCGTGGCAAATGTTTTGTACTATGATGATTGTGTATTGTCATACGAGTAATTACCTTTTTTAAAACTACTAATGAAAGACATATTCTATTTTAAAAATTTTATGTTTTCTTCGCAAGGAACCTCCAAGTTTGATATGGTATAAGCACCACCAATTCAAGTCAATCAATGTAAATACATATTTAGTGTTTGTGTAAAGTTATGTTATAGTTTCAATTATGGTTATAATCACCATTTTTTACATCCTCGCGGTAAATACAGCATCGCGCTTTAGTCGAGGGGAGAGGGGAGGAGGAGCAGATTTAGGAGAAGGGGTTTGAGGCCTCGCCCAACAAGATATGGCATGTTTGATAGGAAGAACAGAGCGTGAGCTAGCGGAACGAGTGGGTGTGAAGAACGATGTGCTACGAAGATCAACAACCGAGGCGAGCATTTCTAAAACTTTCTAGCTATCTAGAACATGGGGGGGTTTACCTTGGTCAATGATTGAATGGGTGCGATTTCCATGTAGATATTCATTACTATGCAGTTCTTCACAAAAGGAAACGAGAAAAGTACTTCCATGGTGTCGCTCTATTGTTCGCCTTTTCCTCACTTTCGCACGTCATTGATGGTTTTACTATGTCGTGAAGTTATTATCTCGTGACAAGCAGGGGTATTCCCTGATACCTGTCTGAGGTTGTCCGTTATCTGGATATTGCCTGGAGCATTGTCAGATTTTTGGGGAAAGGCATCTTTAGATAAATAAGACTTTTTGTTAAAGATGATAGCAATGCTATAACATTTTAACACTTACCATATATTTCCCAAGTCTAAAAAAACTGCTCAGTTCATATACATTTACTTCAATAATCACCCTTGTATTGAAAAAAAAAGGGGATTTGCTTTCTCTAAGTATGAAAGAAGCTTTTCCCTCCCTTATTATGAGGTAATGCGAATATTTTTTTCTCCTAAACGAATGCTTTTTACTTGTCATTTAGAAAATATTGCTTCGGTTGCGGCTTTTTCCCCTTTAGGACTGTGATTTTCAACCCTTTCTCTATACTTACCTCCTCGATTGTATGTTGCTCGTCATATACCCTTTACTGCCATGTAAAACAAAAATATCATGTAGACACACAACAAAAAAGCAACCCTTTTTTTATTTATTATTATTATTTTTTTTTTGCAAAAGAACGTTTTTATTAAGAAATATAATATACAGTGTTGATAACTCGGTTTAAGAAAAGAAAAAACGCATCAGTTGGAAAATCACATGCTGCCTGCTAAGATCTATCACATCGCGGGTGCCATGTTAAATTTTTTCTCCCTCTGGTAAAAGTACCCATGGTCAAAAATCTCTGCTTTAGGGTAATTTTTGTGTGTCTTTGTCCAATATGCGAACAATTATAAAAGCTTTATAACATGGGGAGTTATATTATTTTACCTCTTTTTTTCATATTTCAAAAGTTCTTGGTTTTTATAAAGAGTCAATTGCTAAAAGGGGGAAATGTGTTAACAATTAGTCAAAGCCTTCTTTTTTGATTTTTGAAGATAAAAATAGTTTGCATGGGTCTTTAACAGTTTTCGTCACTGCAGCAACTAGTGGCATAGTGAAAAATTATAGGTGAAGGATGTTTTCTTATTTGGGATGCTTGTATATTAAGTTCTTCAGAAAATGTGGGAAAAGGTCGAGTAGCAAGTTTTATTCAGTGTCGACTTAAAAATATTTTCTCAATTTGTAAAAGATTTAAGAAAATATATGTATGTATTACTTAATAATCGGTGTCTGAATGTACGTTTCCCGGTGAAGTAAATCACCATAGTCCGTCGGTGAGGTGATCGTCTCTTAAAGATAACAACTTATCTAGCTCTATCTCTTGCTGCATATTTGTAGAAAGGCAATGACGGGGAAATCGAGAAGTAAAGTTTGGTTGAATTATACCCGTTGGCAGGGTCATTTGTGTCCTTTTATAATATTTTTCCCGTTCTTGTAGGAGACAAAAAAACATATTTGCTAGATAAATGAAACTACAATCGCCGTAGTCCGACTTAAAGATAGCAACTTATCTAGCCCCGTCTCTTATAGCATGTTGTAGACTGGTGGAAAGACCATGTCGGGAAATCGAGAAGTAAAGTTTAGTTGGATTATTTCCCGTCGGCAAGGTTATTTGTCTTTTTACAATATTTTTTCCCGTTCCTGTAGCAGACAAAACAGCATATTTGCTAGATGAATGAAACTATAGTAACCAACATTAGTGGTTACCGTTGCTAGTTCCTTTTCTTCGTATATACTTGTGGGGGGTACTATAGACAATTTTTTTGGAGGGGGAGTAAATTACTGAAAGCTAGTCCACCTTCTGTTCTAATTCATCTTTTCTTTTATCTCATAAACAGAGGATCCCTAATCGTGTTTACCTGGTCTTTTTATATCAGAAGAGAATGCACTGTATTGGCGTTGCACAGAGTTATCTATGGGAAGCTGACATATTTACTAGTTTGCATTGTAGGTTGTACAAAAATGAGAGTTGAGGCTGGGACATTTTAGGAAATATACCGCATTGTCCCTTAAGGTTAATTAGCAAAACATAACTGGTTCGGCACGTGGGGACAAGTGGTGGTCCTAGTTGGTATATAATTAACTGTTCAGGCGGAAATAGGAGGGGGAAAAACCCCTTCCCTTTGGTCTCGCGCAAAATGCGTTGAAAACCCTATTAATGCTCTCTAAAAAAGAATAAAACCGGTGACTTTTCAACCCGTTAGGTAATTAAACTGTTGTAAAGCCTGAAATTTTCAAAGGTATGAGATAGTGGTTATCGCATTTACATTTACACAGAAAAAATTTTAAACTTGTTATTTTTCTTTTATTTGTATTACCCCCTTTATGATTGTGTTTGTGAAAGTCATAATAAAGACATTGAATACAACAAGAGTTTCATGATCCTTTTGAGTGAATTGTATTTTTATTAGAAAGATGCCTTTGGGATGTAAGATAGCTTATCAATAGTCCCGCGAAGTTAAGAAATTTATGTTGTTATTCTTTTTAGGGTTGCACCTGTTATATTATGATTAACTGTTGTATAAGCCTGCAATTTTCAAACGTGGCGTATGTTTGTTATCGCATTTACATTTACCAAAAAAAAATATAAGCCTGTTATTTTTTTCTTATTTGTGTTATCACCTGTTTTGGACGCGTGTTTGGTTCTTGAAAGTCATATTAAAAGGGATGTTGGGTACAACAAGAGTTTCATGATCATTTTCACTGAATTGGGATTTTTATTATGAGATCCCTTGGGA
Organism: Penaeus monodon; assembly: GCF_015228065.2. NCBI lineage: Eukaryota > Metazoa > Arthropoda > Malacostraca > Decapoda > Penaeidae > Penaeus > Penaeus monodon. The sequence goes on along the minus strand of NC_051388.1, from coordinate 19,165,825 downwards.
TGTAAGAACGACTAGTATAACATGTTAAAAAAAGAGAGGAGTTCGCAAGTTTTAACAAACGTTCCCGCGAAGTTAAGAAATTCTGTTGAGATATTCTTATTAGAGTTGCATCTTTGTTATATTATGCATTTATAAACATTGTAAAGATATTGATTATGGTCTTTGCAATATTTGTTTTTATATATGCATATGGAGTGAGAAATGGATAGTGTCATATGCATTTTATTTTTTGTCTTATATTACGTAATGCGAACATTGTCATCTTAGTAAGGGTTAAAAAGGATTTCCTTTTCTTGGTTTGGGTTTTTACCTCAAGACGAGAGTGCACCCCCACCGTCTTACCTCTGAATTAGAAGAAATGATCATATTATCATCCTCATTATATGAAATTCGGGGGGATAATGATTTTTTATTTGTGTCTGTTTGTTGTACTAAAGCATATATGAAAACCTTGTTAGGGTTATTGATTATGACAGTTTCATTCATTAGGAGGGGTGGTCACTCGTCTGTAACAGGGTTCAATTCTCGATCCGGGTACAAGTTCAAACACGATGAATATTGCGGGGAAGGGTGTGGAGGGGGGGAGGGGTGGTGAGGGAGGTGGGTCATCAGTGACACCTGGCATCGGGTTGGATTATGATTGCATCATTCATTGGAGGGTGATCACTCGCACTTCGGTGCGGACTGTATTATCTCCTTAAGTAAGACTTGTGATTTGTTTGTTTGTACTTTTTTTTTGACTATTATTGCTTTGGGTATGGAGGAATGTGGGGGAGGGGCGGTAGGGAAAGGGGAAAGGGGGGTTGGTTTGGAGAGGAAGAGGGGGGGGTGAGAGGAACCCTTTAGGTGTGTGTATTAGACATCATTAGAGGGACATTTATGGATTATGTTAATTAGGGGATGATCATTCATCTGTAACAGGGTCAATTCTCGTCCTGGTACAAGTTTAAACTGGTGATTATTGCGGGGTGGTGGTGGGGGGGTATGGAAGAGGGTGGTGGTGGTGGTGGTGGTGGTGTGTGTGTTGTGTGTGTGTTGTGTGTGTGTGTGTGTGTGTGTGTGTGTGTGTGTGTGTGTGTGTGTGTGTGTGTGTGTGTGCGAGCGCATTTTATAGTGTTTATACAAACAAAAATAAAAGCATATATTGTATAAGAGTTTTTATAATCCTTTACACTTAATTTTATTCTTACTCTGGTACGTGAGAGAGGAGCGAAATTATCGGGGCATTAGCAGACCTGTGTGGGCCTATTTATTATTGATTTTAACAATTACAGTCATTAGGAGAGACGGTTTCCCTCGTCGTAAAAGAATTAATTCTCGATCTCGGTACAAGTTTAAACATGGTGAATATTGCGGTGTGGGTGGGAGGAGCCGCGGGGGGAGTCATCTGTAGCATCTGCCTACTGGTAATGATTTCGGTTACGGATTTTTGGTCATCTTTCTGTTATGATGTACTATTTTTGGACGTAAGGTATGTTGTTACCATCGTTAGCTATGGTTTAGTGGTTACCTCGTGATCATTAACCGCTTCACTCTCGATAAGGTTGTGTGATTACGCGGTGATCATTGATCTATGTCAACCTGCATTGGAGGAGATCCTCGTCTGTACATCACTGGTTATGAGTAATGATTTCGGATACGGATATTGATTAGTTAATCACTTTTCAGTGGTCATCTTTCTGTTATGATGCTCATTTTCAAAACCCTAAGGGGTGCGCGGGTTTGCCATCGCTAGCTATGGTCTAGTGGTTGCCTCGTGATCATTAACCTGCTTTACTCTCGATAAGGTTGTGTGGTTACGCAGTAATCATTAATCTATGTCACCTGTCACCTGCATTGGAGGGGATACTGTCTGTAGCTCATCATTTTTTTCATTATTTCTCTTTTGTTGGGTCTTGTACGAACATAAAATGCATATGTGAAAGTAGGTTTAATGATTTCCGGGTATTGATTTTGTTGTTGTGGACTTGGTTGCGGTTTGCGGTTTGTGTTTTCGTCATGGTCACTGATTACGTCACGGTCACTGACCTACCTTTCACATTCATGTACGTTGTGAATGTGCGCCGTTCTGTCCACCTACATTATTTCCTGCTTTCACTCTCGATAAGTTGTGTGGTTTCGCTGTGATCATTAATCTATGTCACCGGGCACCTGCATTGGAGGGGATACTCGTCTGTAGTATATCATTTGTTTTCATTATTTCTCATTATTTCTCTTATGAGGCATCATGTACGAACATAAAATACATATGTGAAAGTAGGTTAATGATTTCCGGGTATTGATTATGTTGTTGTGGACATTGGTTGCGGTTTGCGGTTTGTGGTTTCGTCAAGGTCACTGATTACGTCACGGTCACTGACCTACTTTCACATTCATGTACGTGTGTGAATGTGCGCCGTTCTGTCCATATTACAACTACTTATATATATATATGTCATGTGTATATAGATAATTTTACATATATATACAAACAAATGTACAAATTGAAATCCTTACAAATTCACACATAAACACATACGCACTTTTTTTATATACACATTTAGTATGCAAATATCTAAACAATTCAAAGTAGAAAAATATACAAACACTGAAGAATATTTACATAATACAAAATTGAAATATTGACAATAAAATAATAAAATGGTAAAGAAGACGATCATTTAAACATTAAAAAAAAAAAATTCCCTTAGAATACTCTCACAAATTTACCGAGATAATATACATTGCACTGAACAAGTACATTATGAATACAATTGTTTACGAAGTGAACAGCCTAAATCATCACAAAATACTTTTCAGCACACGTCGGATTCGCACGACTCCCTGGCGATGCATCTGCGGATTTAAAACAAGGGTTTTCATAGAACGTTCGCGTAAAGGGCTAGCATAACTGTGGCTAACGACCTTTATTAACTCATTAAATGGATCAAATCCCTTTGTTATAAATGGAATAAAATGTGCATATATATATATATATATATATATTATATATATATATATATATATATATATATATATATGTATGTATTAATATATATATTACATATATACATACATACCAGTATATACATATGGATTAGCATTAGTGTATGTATTCATATATCTATAATATATAGATAGATAGATAGATTACATATATACATATTTACATATATACATATACACATACACACACATATATGTGTGTGTGTGTGTCTGTGCGAGTGCAAATATATTAGAAATATACATGTAGACAGACAGCCAGGTAGGTAAAAAATACATAAATGATAAGTATGTCAATAAAAATACACGAGTAGATGCACAGAAAATTGATCATTTCCTGTAGAAAAGCACGTTCAGAAAGTTTTACATTCAGATACATTATATATAAACATGTGCATTACATACATCCGACATTCAGATACCACACAAAGCCCATATATATCATTTTATATATATATATATATATATATATATATATTATATATATATATATATTATAATATATACCCTACTATACATATATATATATTATATATATATATATTTTATATATTATATATATATATATATTATATAAAATATATACATATATATATACATATTAATCCCCCATCTATCGATCTCTCAATATATATATAATATATATATATATATATATATATATATATATATATATATATTTTGCATATTATTTAGTTATTACCTATCTCTATATATGCATGTATATATTTTACAGATAAATAGATATAGATGTGTATAATGCCCATATATACATCATGCACTATGTTTATAATAATATGCACGCACAAAACACAACCACACACATATGTGTGTGTGTGTTTGTGCATAAATCCATTATCAGCTATATATATATATATATATATATATATATATATATATATATATATACACAAACATATATATATAGGGTATATACCCAACAAATACATGTAAAGCAATTTCCTGTAACGAACAGTCACGAAGGAAACACAGGCACATTTGTGCGTTCAGGAAGCCGGAACATAAGGACTGAAATAGTATACTAATTTAACGCCAATAGGCTTTAACTACATCCTAGGATATGTTCGATTTCCGTTTCAGTCAGGATTGGTCCTTTACCTGCCCTGCCTTCTTCTACTCGGTATAAATATCGTGTTCCTCCAGGAACCGCCTTCACACTCGCCCTCTTCCTGCTCCGGAACACAAGCAGGTAAGGGACAAACGTGTCCTTTTTTCTGGTACTTCCGATTTTTTTTTTTTACGTAGCCTCATTGTCGACTTTTTTCACAGACTCACCATCATCATGAATTCTCGCATGTTTGTCGCCCTCCTCCTGTGCGGCCTCTGGGCCTCCTCCAAGTCTCTGCTCCTTCTGGGAACCACCGCTGCAGCCGGGACCATCGCCGTGACCACTGTCACCGCTTCTGCAGCGGCAGCTTTGGGCGTGGGCGCCCTTGCGGTGCTCAAAGGAGTTCTTATCGGGAAGCATCTGAAGCGCCGTTACAGGAGGGACGTCGATTCCATTGAAGAGGACGTTGCAACAGAAGTAAGTTCACGCTTATATAAACTATTCACAAAATTTACTTGTGCACCTAGGTATATGTGAACTGGAAAAATATAAAGGAATTCTGGTTTTTATTAATGTTATTCTTTTCGCTGCAACAGATTGCTGTGGCACAGAAGATGGACTCAGCTGGTTGCGTGGCCAAGCTTTTGTGCGAAATCGAGTCCATGTCTGATGAACAGCTCACGCCAGCCATGTCCACCTTCAAGTCCGCCTTCGAGAATAACCACAACCTCGAGGGCTCTCGAGGCGTCTACGATCTGGCCATCACCTTTGGCTCCAAGTTCGCCACGAAAGACGCCAAGGCCTGCAGCGTCCTCTTCGACAAGTGCGTCCTCTCCAGAGAGGATCTCTCCTTCATGTTGGATTCTACCTTTTCATGCTAGTCATGAGCACCACCTTAGACTAAGAACCTCATAATCACACCATCATGCGCACACGCAGGCAGACTGAGTGGATCGGAGTCTTCAGCATGACCAGAGATAGCTTTCAGTCCCTCATTGACTGGACCTGAGAGTTACAGTGTTCACTTTATTACTCATCTTTTGCCTATCATAAATTTAAAAAAACCATACTTAAAAAGATTATATCCCTTTCCTTTTCTCTAAAAACTAAATGTTATAAGTTAAATACGAAGATATTAATAGAATACCTTTTATATATTAGTACACACATATAAACATACACAAAACACACACACATATATGTGGTGTGTGTGTGCATATATATACACCACATACACATATCTACAACAACAACATACATATATGATTTTAATATGTTCATTAAAATCAAATAAACAAAAATTACAGCATGTGTAGCTGTTAGTGTATATTTACGATGATAAAGTTTTAGTTTCTGTAAAAAAAAACAATTTTCATATGCATAAATTAAATAATCATATATCTCTAAATGGGGCCCTTTCCTACGTTTACACATGTACGACGCGTTTTGGTATGGCATACAAAATAATGTATATATGCATGTATAATATACACACACCATACACACTTGCCACCAATCGTGCATGTTCGTCATTCATGAATTCGCTTAAAAGTCATGACGGTGTGCCGGTGGTCGTAGCCGTCGTATGGTCACGTTGTCTTATTATAAAGCGTTGTGTTTTGTCATTATTATTTACGACTTGTTTATTTGGGGTGCAACCAGTAAGTAGCTGAATACTAACGTATTTTACTTTAATAATTAATCAATATTAAACATTATCGTTTATTAGTGTTTTTGACGTACGTTTTTCTAAGTGTCAAGAAAAAAAAATATTTTGTTAAAATTAAAATAAAAGATGTCACATTTAAATATCGTTTGACTGTAAAGACCAGTCAAGATGCGGGACTTTCTCTAGAAGATATCAATACCTTTAGATGCTTACGAGGAGGAGAGATATAAAGAATAGAGAGAAGAGGAGCAAAGAGAAAGAGGGAAAGGGAGAGAGAATGCCCAAAATTTAAGAAATTGAAATTGAGGCGGAAGCAGGAAAAGACGCCAGCATAAGTTGGAATTTCTAAAATGGGTTTAGGAAACCAAGGCTCTGTAGTTTAACGCGGGTCAGTCTGCTTTTCCCCATTTCAAATGTCACAATTTCTGTGAGGGCAAAAGATATATTCATAATTATCTTGTACATTTTGAGGAGATTGTGGTCTGCAGAATTGTGAGGCAGAGCGTTATCATAAAGGTTTAAGTAAGCCTTGAAAACTTATACGAGTTCACCCAAAAATGTTTTCTAAAAATTACAAATTTCTTAAAGGATGTCTTTGCTTAAAACTTAATTCCTTAGATGCAGAGTCTTATCGTAACAAATCCAGGAAAGCAAAGTGAACGACACCAAGTCGTAAGTTGAATTAGTTACTAGAAGGGAACAAAAATCTAAGAAGTTAGATACTCATAGTGAGGTGAGGGGGGATTTAAATGCCCTTTTGTGACTTCCTTGTTAGAGACGAATTACTAAGCCACTGGTCTTCAGATATGAGGATATTTTTAAAAGAGCGATTATTTGACAGCTCTCTTTATATGGCTCAAGCTGCCGACATATTCCGAGCCTCCGCATCGGAGAATCAAATCGCGGAAGACATTCCCCACGAGAGAGGAACGAGTGAAAGGCACGACGCCAAGCCCGAAGCGGTGTGTCCCCAACTGCAGAGCAACAAGGCACATTCGACCTAACTGTCCTAAAGAAAAAAACTAAATGAAAAAGTTTATATATATGTATATATATATATATATATATATATATATATATTATTGATATATTACATATACATATATATGTATATATATATATATATATATATATATATATATAATGTGTGTGTGTGTGTGTGTGTATATATATATATATATATATATATATATATATATATTATATATATATGCCATGTAGATACATTAATATATGTGTGTGTGTAACTTCCGCCTATCCCACACAGTTGAAACGCATAGCTATGTGGTCAGCCAACACGTAGGGTAACCCTGCGCGATGCTTCACCCAGATGCAGAAAGGTTCTTCACCCCCTGCATGTCCTTCGGCCGCTATAAATACGCACTGAACCCCTTTCGGGTCGGTCCCAGAACCCTGTACGCCCTCCCCAGGAACACAGGTACAGGACAGAGACTCTGAAATTTGACTTGATTTTTTTAGACTGTCAGTGTTTATTTATTGGTTGCGCTAGCCTTAAAAGTACATAAATGTTGATAACAATTAGACTAATAGAGCATTTCAATGATAGACATGAGAATATAATAATAATAATGATAATCATGAGAATGATGTCAAGACAAAAATGTACTGCATTCTACATTTTTCTTTGAAATACCAATTTCTCCCTTTAGCTTGCACCGTGAATTCTCGCGTGTTCGTCGCTCTCCTCCTGTGCGGCCTCTGGGCCTCCTCCGAGTCTCTCCTCCTCTTGGGAACCACCGCCGCAGCCGGGACCATCGCCGCTACCACTGTCACCGCTTCTGCAGCGGCAGCTTTGGGCGTGGGCGCCCTTGCGGTGCTCAAGGGAGTTCTTATCGGGAAGCATCTGAAGCGCCGTTACAGGAGGGACGTCGATTCCATGGAGATCGAGGACGAAGCCGAGGTTTGTACTGCCGAAGAGGAAGGTTCTACTGAAAGTCTTTAACATTAGATAGATAGATTATTATTTTAAAGCGTGCTTCTCACGAACACAAACAATATTTACGCACTGCACGAAGTGTGTCTAATCCCACATACCTTATTCCTCCAAAGGTGGCCGTCGCCCAGAACCTGGATTCGGCCGGATGCATCGCCAAGTTGCTCTGCGAGTCGGGGCACGCCCGCCGACCGCCTCACTCCATCCATGTCCACCTTCAAGACGGCCCTCGAGAATCCGACAACCTCAAGTCTCCCGCATCGAGTACGACCGGGCCATCGCCCTCGCCAAGGACGACCCCAAGGCTTGCAGCGTCCAATTCGCAATGCTCCTTTCCAGGGAGGATCTCTTCGTCATGCTCGACACCGTCTTTTCATGCTAGATAAACCTCATCATTCACCCATCACTCATTTTATACAAACATTTATCTCAGGAGTTTACTAGACATTCTCTTTCCTCATCTTGAACAATCATTCAAAATTTCACATTCTAATTTACACACTACTGATTCACTTTCCCTGAGCAAAGATTAGCTGTCAAGAATCAAAGACTGGAATCTCGTGCAAAGTGTGACTGATTGGATCTGAGAACCTGCTTCTGTGCTTGCAATAAACACTAAAACTTATCCTTTTCGAGACTTATTTATAAACCTCTCTTCAATAACCACTTCACTTCGATTCTATAAAAATCATGTACATATGCATAAATATTCTACGTTATAAATAAGTTTATATTATATATATTCATATATATATATATATATAAAATATATATGTTATATATGCATATGCATATATATATTATAATTATATATATTTTATATATTATATATATACATTATATATATATATATATTATATTTTAAAACCTATATATATATAATATTATATATATATATATTTTAAAATATGCATGTTCATACAAATGTAGATATCCTTACAAATTTAGGTATAGATATTTACGCAGATATCTTCAAAAATCACATGAAAATACTAAAGAATATTTACACAAAAAAAAACCGAAATATTGCGAAAAACGAATAAAAATCGTAAGAACATAAAGTAGACCATTTAAACATTTAACAAACAACAAAAGGTTTTCCCTTAGAATACTCTCAGGGAATCTATTGAGATATTTAAGAAAATTTACATCACGTTATTTCCAGTATATACCCGAAACGAAGATTTAACACTTGTAATATTTTCACCGCACGCCTGAGCAATACGTTACGAATACAGTTGACTTACAGTGTGGCAAGCTGTATCATCACAAAATACAAAATGTTCAGCCCCACGGATTCACACGACTCCCTGGCGAGGGCATCCGTGGATTCAATACAAGCGTTTTCATAAAAACTTTCGCATCAAGATATCTCTATCAAATGAACTACACAAATAATTTATTCAGTGGAACAATCCCTTTGCTATAAATAAAATAAAAATTCTTCCCATAAACATACCTTAGAGTATAAAATGATACGAGCATACTTTATTATTATTTTACACACACACACATCCATGTTCGTGTAATTTTATATACATATTTATACATGGATGGACGTGTGTGTGTGTGTGTGTGTCCATGTGTTATATATATATATATATATATATATATATAAAATATATTATATATATATATTTATACACATGGATGGTATGTGTGTAAAAGAATCAAAAAGTTTTGCTCGTATCTTTTCAACTCTAAGGTATGTTTGAAAAGAATTTATTTTATTTATAGCAAAGGGATTGTTCCCTGAATAAATTCATTTGTGTAGTTCTTTTTGACACACATATCTCCCACATGTTATATACACATGGATGTTGTGTGTGTGTGTGTGTGGGTGTAAATGAATCATAAAGTATTGCTCGTATCATTTCATACTCTAAGGTATGTTTATGAAGAATAAACATACTTAGGTATGAATGATACACACACACATATATGTGTGTGTGTAATATAATATATAGATAAAATATATATATATAATATATATTATATATATATGCATATATGTATATATATATGCATATATGTATATATATGCATATATATATACATATATGCATAAATATAAAATATATATATATTATAATATAATATATATCATATTAAAATGCTATATATACATTATATGTACATATTTGTGTATGGATGTGGCACATTTATATATATATACATATAAAATATTTGTGTATATGTGCGTGAATTTATAAAATATACATGATGTAGATAGATAGACAGGTAGGCTGACAAATCATATACATATGTCAAAAAAATAGATGCATAGAAACCTGATCAGAAAGGTTACATATTTTACTTTTCTGTATATATAAACATATTTTCATAATACACGTGTGTTTTTTGTGTATGGATTTAAAAATACGCATACAACACGTATAAAGCAACTTCTTGTAACGAACAGTCACAAAAGGAAACACAAGCAATTTGTGCTTTCAGGAACCCTTTGTACATAAGGACTGAATTACTATACTAATTTAACGCCAATAGGCCTTACCTGCATCATAGGATACGGTCGCTTTCCCTCTAAACCAGGATAGGTTCCTTCACCCGCCCTCCCCTCCGTCCACTCGTATAAATATCGCGCTCTGCCAGAACCGCCATCACACTCGTCCCTTCCTGCTCCGGAACACAAGCAGGTAAGGAACAAACAGCTTCCCTTTTCTGGTACTTTCGGGAAATGGTTCTCATGGCACCATTTCTAAGCGATTTTCTTTTTCTGCTTAACCTCACTGTCAACTTTTCTGCTTACAGACTCCGCTACCATCATGAATTCTCGCATGTTTGTCGCTCTCCTCCTGTGCGGCCTCTGGGCGTCCTCCCAGTCTTTTGTCCCCTTGGAACCACCGCTGCAGCCGGGACCCTCGCCGCTACCACTATCACCGCTTCTGCAGCGGCAGCTTTGGGCGTGGGTGCCCTTGCGGTGCTCAAGGGAGTTCTCGTCGGGAAGCATCTGAAGCGCCGTTACAGGAGGGACGTCGATTCCATGGGGAGGACGTTGCAACAGAAGTAAGTTATCGCTTTTATAAACTATATTCCCCAAAATTTACTTGTGCATTTAGGTCCACGTGAAATGAAAAGGGATAAAGGAATTTCGGTTTTTACTTATGATATTCTTTTCGCTGCAACAGATTGCTGTGGCACAGAAGATGGACTCAGCTGGCTGCGTGGCCAAGCTTTTTGTGCGAAATCGAGTCCCTGTCCGCTGAACAGTCCGCCAGCCATGTCCACCCCTTTAACACCGCCTTCGACAACAACCAAAACCTCAAGGGCTCCCGAGGCGTCTACGATCTGGCCATCACCTTCGGATCCAATTCGCCCAAACAAGACGCCAAAGGGCCCGCAGCGCCTCTTCGACAAGTGCGTCCTCTCCAGAGAGGATCTCTCCTTCATGCTGGATTCCACCTTCGCATGCCAGTGATGAGCATCATCTTAGACTAAGCACTTCACAATCACATCATCACAAGGTAGACTGAGTGGATCGGAGTCATCACTGTGACCGAAGGTAGCTTTCAGACCGTCACTGACTGGACCTGAGAGTCACAGTGAATATCTGCTGTGTTCATAATGATATTCATCTTTGCTTGTCATCAAATTGAATAAATCATATTTCTCAGAGAAATATTTATTTTCCAATCCTTCCCTAAATGCGCCTATAAGTGGTCATGCAATATATAGCTATATCCATCTACCTACCTGTCTATCTATATACATGTTTATACATTTATGTATATGTGTGTGCACACATAGAACAATCTCTATCAATTCTCTGAGTCTGTTACACAGCTCATTTCCCAAGGGACGGGTGGTTTTGCCTATGATATCACGCTGGGCACTTTTTGTGATTGATGAGGTACCCCTTGCAGGACCTTGAATTGCCTTTTGCCGCCCTTGCCTGACTGAATGGATGCCCTTCTTGTCTTCTACTGAACCCTACCATTGTTCTGTAGATTTTCCGAGATTACATCACGGAGACACCTATTTCATAAATTCGCAAATCCCCATCTTACTTTTTCTCATGGCGACAATAGCAGTCGATTAGCTAGGTTGCTGAGACGGCTAACCTCAGTAGACCAGGAGGGCCAAAGAGAAATAAAAGATAGACAACTGCAAATTTAGTGAATGAATACAATAGCAAAACAAAACGTGCACTACCTTTGGGAAATCTTTAGAGCTTAGGAGACTCGCAGTAGCCGGAAATACATTATATGCAATGTAGATAAGTTTGAGACAAGTAGACTAATATGCATATGTACATATGCATATATATAAATTATAAAAATATATAATAACACATTTCATATGCACTCATATATAGATAGACATTTAAAGTATATACAGGGAGGGGCCAGTTTTTAGGATATGCCATGTGAGAAGCATTCGAGGGAGGGAGACATAGATTTTGTGATCATTATCAACATTATCTTTGATTATCATTATTGCCCCGTATAATCATTACCTTATCATGATTAATATTATTATTGATATCATTAACATTATCATCATTGTTATTATTATCGCTACCATTGTCACTGCAGTTCTTATTTTCATTATCATTATTGTCATTATCACTAGCAATATACTTATCATTATCACTATTTGAATCATTATCCTAATGCCTAAAGAAAACGTCGAGAAAATCTTCACTGGGGTCAACAAAGAATATACTATATTTATACATACATATAATATATAAAATATATATATATATATATAAGTGGTGTGTGTGTGTGTGTGTGTGTGTGTGTGTGTGTGTGTGTGTGTGTGTGTGTGTGTGTGGATACTTATATATGTATATAGATATACATATATGTTGTATTAAAATACTGTGTAATAATATTATATATATATATATATATATATAATATATTATATATATATACATACAGTATATATGTGTATATATATACACACACAGTGTATATGTATATATATACACAGTATATATATACATACATATATAGTATATCTATATACATATATATGTATCCACACACACACACACACACACACACACACACACATATATATATATATATATATATATATCTATATATATCTCTATGTGTGTGGTGTGTGTGTGTGTGTGTGTGTGTGTGTGTGTGTGTTGTGTTATTATATATTTATATATATATATATATATATATATATATATATATGCATGTACACACAAATGTAAAAAAAAAAAAAAAAGATATAAAAAAAATAGTGCGCAAATATCTTAGTAAGTCAAAGTAGAAAATATGAATATACTGATGAAAACTTACACAAAACAAAACCGAAATGTTGACGATAAGCGAGTAAGAAATCTTCAGAACATAAAGTAGACCATTTAAACATTAAACAAAAAAATGCCTTCCCTTAGAATACTCTCACGAATCTATTGAGATATTTAAGACAATTTGCATCTAGTCATATCAAGTAATATTCACCGAGACTTGACTCTTGTATATTTTCCAATACGCAAACGCCTGAGAAATACATTACGAGTACAGTTGACTTACAGTGTTCAGCACACGTCGGATTCGCACGACTCCCTGGCGATGCATCCGCGGATTTAAAACAAGCGTTTTCATAGAACGTTCGCGTAAGATTAGCATACCTTTGTCTAACGAACTACACAAATTATTTATTTCAATGGAGTTGAAGAAGCCTTTGCTATAAATAAAGTAAAATTATTCATAAATATAGCTTAGAATATGAAATGATACGCAATACGTTATGATTCCTTTATACACCCAAATACACACCCACACACAGATATATATACATATATGTATATAAATATTTATATGTCTACATATATACATACATGTGCGTGTATGTATATATATATATATATATATATATATATATATATATGTATATATATGTATGTGTGAATGTATTAGAAATATACATGATATAATAATAGACAGGTGGTTGACAAATACATATACATATTATTTCTATAAAAATGGATGCATAGAAACCTGATCAGAAAGGTATACATACGTATACTTTTCTTTATTTAGACATGTATATATATGCATACATATATATACATATACATACTTATATATACATACATATATACCTACACACGTGTGTGTTTATGTGTGTGGATTTAAAAATACGAATACAAATACGTATAAAGCAACTTTGTAACAGCATCACAAGAAGAAAACACAAACACATTTGTGCATTCAGAAGCCTGTACATAGGACGAATTACTATACTAATTTAACGCAATAGGCCTTACCTGCATCCTATGATACGGTCGCTTTCCTCTCACCAGGATAGGTCCTTCCCCGCCCTGCCTCCGTCCACTTCGGTATAAATATCGCGCTCTGCCAGAGAACCGCCATCACACTCGTCCTCTTCCTGCTCCAGATCACAAGCCGGTAAGGAACAATCAGCTTCCCTTTTCTGGTACTTTCTGGAAAGTTTCTCATGGCATCCTTTCCTAAACGATTGTCTTTTTTCTGCGTAGCCTCACTGTCAATTTTTCTGCTTCCGACTCCGCCACCTCATGATTCTCGCGTGCTTGTCGCTCCTCCTGTGCGGCCTCTGGGCCTCTCCGATTCTTTCGCCTCTTGGGAACACCGCTGCAGACCGGACCGTCGCCGCTACCACTATCACTGCTTCTGCAGCAGCAAGCTTTGCGGCGTGGGGGGCGCCCTTGCGGTGCTCAAGGAGTACTCTCGGGAAGCATCCGAAACGCCGTTACAGGAGGGATGTTCGATTCCATGGAGGAGGGACGTTGCCAACAAGAAGTAAAGTTAATCGCTATATAAACTATTCACAAAATATACTTGTGTACCTAGGTATATTTAAATAAAGGCATAAGGTGGGTTTAAACTAAAAAATACAATTCTTTTGTGCTGCAACAGATTGCTGTGGCACAGAAGATGACTCAGGCTGTTGCGTGGCTTAAGCTCGTTGTGCGAAATCGGGCCAATGTCCTCTGAACACTCACGCCACCATGGTCCACCTTCAAGCCGCCTTCGAGGAGAACCAAAACCTCAAGGGCTCCCGAGGCGTCCTCACGATCTTGCCATCACCTTCGGATCCAAGTTTCGCCACGAAAGACGCAGGCCTGCGTCGCCCCTCTTCGACAAGTGCGTCCTCTCCAGAGATGATCTCTCCTTCATGCTGATTCACCTTTTCATGCTAGTCGTGAGCATCATCTTAGACTTGCCCTCACAATAACATCACGCGCACACGCAGGCAGACTGAGTGGATCGAGTCTCACTGTGACCGAAGGTAGCTTTCAAGACTGTCAATGACGGGAACCTGAGTAGTCCAGTGAATATCTGCTGTTTTCTAATGATATTTCATCTTTGCTTTGCCCAATTAATAATCATATTTTCTCAAGAAATTATAATCTATTTTTTCCAATCCTTCGCTAAATCGCCTATAAGTGATGTAATATATAGCGATATCTAGCTACTTACCTGTCTATGTATATACATGTTTATATATATATATATATATATATATATATATATATATAATATATAATATAATATATATATATAATATATATTGTTATGTATGTTGAGTGTGTGCACATATAGAACAATCTCTATCACTCAATCTGAATTTGTTCACAAAGCTCATTTCCCAGTGGGATGGGCTGGTTTGGACATGGCATCACGTGGCCACTTTTGTGGGTTGAGAGGTACCTTGCGGACCTTGAATTGGCTTACAACCTTGCCTGACCGACTGGATGCTTCTTGTCTTCTACTGAACCCTAGCATTAATTTTGCTTTTTTTCTCTCCCAGATTACATCACGGAGAACCGATTTCATAATTCGCAACACACACCATTTTTCCTTTTCTCGTGTGACAATAGCAGGCGATTATCTAGGTTGCTGGACCTGCTAACCTCAGCAGACCACAGGGCCCAAGGAGGGACACAACTGCAATCTTGAATGGATGCATAGCACGTAAAACTTGCACAGACCTTTGGGAATCTTTAGAGTTTTACAAGACTCTGAAGTAACCGAAATACATATATGCAATGTAGAAAAGGTGGAGAGACTTTTAGGTAGCTAATATTCATTATACATATGCATATACATACATACACATCGCACGTCTGTATATATATAAATATATAACAGCAGAGGAACAGTCTTTGGATATGCATGCTAGAAGCATTCGAGGGAGAGAGACACTAGATTCTGCGATCGTTATCAACATTATCTTTATATCATTATTGGCTATTTGATCATTTATCCTTATTATTATTATAAACATTATTAATATTATCTCTTTATTGATATCATTAACATGAATAATTATTAGCATTATTGTGTAATAAACACTACACATCCATTTAATACTTTCAACATCATTCGCATTCTCATTATGACTCTCATTATTAATTATTATTTATTAAATTATTATTATTATTAGTTATTTATTATTATTATATTTTTATTATCATCATCATCATCATCATCTTTCCATCATCATTATTATTTTCTATTGATATTGTCAATATAGTTTGATTATTATCATTGTTATTATCATTATCATAATAACTATCATTCTAATTGTAGTTGGTATTCTTTCATTATAATTCATCATTATAACTATTGCTATCATTATCATAATGCAATAAATAGCCACTTCGTCCAATACTGATAATATATAGATATATATATATATATAATATTTTATTTTATATATATAATATATATATATATATAGGGTTGTGGTGTGTGTGTGTTGTTGTGTGTGTGTGTGTGTGAGTATGTTGGTGTATGTGTGTAGATACATAAATAAATGATATACTATATATTATATATTATATTATATATATCGATATATATATATATATATACTATTGTAGATATATATATATATATATATTATATATAATATATACTGTATGTATAGATACGCAATTTATATACATAAATATATCTGAGTATTCATGCACAGTTAATGAACCATCGTTACACATGCCACATAAGATGCGTGTTATACGCTCAAAAACTCGCCTGTGTCCCAGAACCTATTGGACATAGTGAATCCAAAAGTTCGCTTGCCGATTTTCTTTCCTGCTATCCTTTAAAATTCATTGCATAACATAACGTATCACAACTAGATAAGCACTGATATGCTGCGGAGTGATATCGTGGGATCGAAAGTTTTGGGACATAATTTTCAAAATGAATCTGGTCTTCATTAAATGATGAATTAAAAGGCTTTCTGTTCTACGAATGCAGCGTCTTTATTTTGTGCATAATAAGGTACCACACATCCAGGAATAACAATCATTGGGTGACTAGCTGATGCATCTGGAAAACCTTGCTCGATTCCTCCATCAGATGTGGATCGAGGTCCTTTGCCTTCAGCAGGTCCTTCCCAGCGCCATAAATAAGAGGGATGACTGGAGTCGCCGCCTGAATCCTGTGCACCCTTGCCGGAAACGCAGCATGTACGGGGGGCGGGACGCCCTGGAACACGTTTTAGAAATATCTTTGCGTTTTAGTGTGATAGTGATTGTAAAATAGAGGCCCATAACTTTTGTAAATTCTCTTAATGATAACATTTTAGGCGACAGAACATACTGCATCCGCATTATCTATTTATTTATATATGTATACTATATTATATATAAATATATATATATATTTATTTAATCTATTTTTTATTTATTTATTTATATATATATATATATATATATATATATTTTTTTTTTTTTTTTTTTTTGTTTTTTTTTTTTGTTTTTTTAACAACTGAATTCCTTTCTGCTCAATCACAAACACCATTAACTCTCGGTTTTTGTTGTCACTCCCTGTGCGGCCTCTGGCCTCCTCCGAGTCTCTCCTCCCTCTTGGGAACCACCGCGCCGCAGCCGCTACCATCGCCGCTACCACTGTCACCTTCTGCAGCGGCAGCTTTGGGCGTGGGCGCCCTTGCGGTGCTCAAGGGAGTTTCTTATCGGGAAGCATCTGAAGAAGGATCGTCGATTCATGGAGATGGAGGATGAGTTTGAGGTTTTGTACTGTCGGTGGTTAAGAGAAGTTTTCTATTGCCAGACTTTAACATCAGATGGGCAAAATATTTTCTAAATCGTGCTTCTCACGAACACGAACAAACGACATTTACGCACTTATACGGAGCGTGTCTAATCCCACATACCTATTCCCTCAAAGGTGGCCGTCGCCCAGAACCTGGATTTCGACCCGGCTGCATCCCAAGTTTTGCTCTGCGAGATCGAGCCACGCCCCGCCGGCCGCCTCACTCTTCCATGTCCATCCTTCCTTCAAGACGGCCCTTCGAAATCCCGATACCTCAGTCCTCCCGCATCGAGTACGACCAGGCCAGCGCCCTCCCAAGGACGACCCCAAGGCTTGCAGCGTCCAATTCAGCAAGTTCGTCCTTTCAGGGAGGATCTTTCGTCCTGCTCGACACCGTCTTCTCATCTAGATAAAACCTCATCATTTACCCTCACTCATTTTATACTCAGAGGAATTTACAAACTTCTTCTTATTGCCATTCCACTTCCTATAAATCTATCATACATCCAAAACATTAGGAAAGAAACAAAATGCGATCACTTCAGTTAACTGAGATTACCTTGGCTGTGCTCGTAATAAAAGGCTAAAATTGAATCTTTTCGCGACTTATTGCTCTTTTACTGTGTTCTCTCTATATCATACCCTAAAACCATGACATGTGCATATATGTTATATGTATATATTATCATAATATATATAGTATATCTATATATATATATTATATATAATATATTATTTATATTCATGTGTATATAGATAATTTTACATATATCTACAACAAATGTACAAATTGAAATCCTTACAATTCACCCATAAACACATGGCGCACTTTATATATACACATTTAGTATGCAGAAATAAAATATCTAGAACACTCAAGTAGAAATAATACAAACACCTGAAGATCTTTACATAATACAAAATTGAAATATTGACAATAAAATAATAAATGGTAAAGAAGACGATCATTTAAACCTTTAAAAAATGTTTTCCCTTAGATACTCTCACGAATTTACCGAGATAATATACATTGCACGAACAGTACATTAGAATACAATTGATTTACAGAGTGAACAGCCTTAATCATCAACAAAATACTTTTCAGCAACTGCGGATTCGCACGACTCCCTGGCGATGCAATCTGCGGATTCAAAACAAGGTTTTTCCACAGAACGTTAGCGTAAGACTAGCATAACTGTGCTACGACCTTTATTAGACTCATTAATTGGATCAGTACTTTGTTTTAAATGGAATAAATGTGCATATATATATATATCTATATATATATCATATATATATATATATATATATAACTATATATTAGATATATATCATATAATATATATATATATATATATATATGTATGTATTACTATATACTACATACCAGTATATACAATGTATTAGCATTAGTGTATTGTAAATTCATATTATCTATAATATATAATAGATAGATAGATTACATATATACATATATACATATATACATCTACACATATACACATACATATATGTGTGTGTTTGTGTCTGTGCGAGTGCACATATATTAGAATATACATGTAGCGACAGACAGCCAGGTAGGTAAAAAATACATAAATGATAAGTAATGTCAATAAAAATACACGAGTAGGTATGCACAGAAAATAGATCATTTTCTTGTAGAAAAGCCACGGTCAGAAGTTTTACATTCAGATATCATTATATATAAACATGTGTATATACATACATCCGCATACCCCACGCCCTATATATATCTTAATATATAGTATTATTATATATATTATATATATAGATATATATATGATTATATATATATATATACACATGTGTGTATATATATATATAAATTATTATTATATATATATATTATGTATATATATATATATATACATATTAATCTCATCTATCGATCTCGTTCAATATACATATATATATGCTATATATTTAGTTATCTACCTATCTCTTATTGCATGTATATATTTATACAGATAAATAGATATAGAGTGTATAATCCTATATATAACATACAATGCCCCATATGTTTATAATAACATATGCACGCACCTACAACACACACATATGTGTGTGTGTGTTTGTGCATAAATCCATCTATCCGCTTATATTATATATATATATATATATATATTATATATATAATATATATATATATATTATATATCACACAAACATATATATATAGGATATATACACTAAAACAAATACATGTAAAGACATTTCCTTAACGACAGTCACAGAAGGAACACAAGCACATTGGTGCGTTCAGGAAGCCGGAACGAGGACTGAAATAGTATACTAATTTAACGCCAATAGGCCTTACCTACATCCTAGGATACGTTCGATTCCTTTCATCCGTCAGGATTGGTCCCTTTACCTGCCCCTCTTCTACTCGGATAATCTCGCGTTCCTCCCAGAACCGACTCACACTCGTCCTCTTCCTGCTCCGGAACACAAGCCGGTCAGGGACAAACGTGTCCTTTTTTCTGTACTATCGAATTTTTTTTTTTTTTTTTTACTATCCTCATGTCGACTTTTTTTCACAGACTCCACCATCATCATGAATATCTCGCATGTTTGTCGCCCTCCTCCTGTGGGGCGGCCTCTGGCCTCCTCCGAGTCCTCTGCTCCTTCTGGAACACCGCTGCGCCGGGACCATCGCCGGACCACTGTCACCGCTTCTGCAGCAGCAGCTTTTGTGCGTGGGCGCCCTTGCGGTGCTCAAGGGAGTTCTTATCGGAAGCCTCTGAAGCGCCGTTACAGGAGGGAACGTCGATTCAATTGAAGAGACTGTTACAACAGAATAAGTTCACGCTTATATAAAATAATTCACAAATTTTACTTGTGCACCTAGGTATATGTGACTGGAAAAATATAAAGGATTCTGTTTTTATTAATGATATCTTTTCGCTGCAACAGATTTGCTGTGGCACAGAAGATGGACCTCAGCTGTTGCGTTGGCCAAGCTTTTGTGCGAATCTAGTCCATGTCGCTGAAACAGCTCCGCCAGCCATGTCCACCTTTCAAGACCGCCTTCGAGCATAACCACAACCTCGAGGGCTCTCGAGGCGTCTACGATCTGGCCAATCACCTTTGCTCCAGTTCGCCACGAAAGACGCCAAGGCCTGCAGCGTCCTCTTCGACAAGTGCGTCCTCTCCAGAGATGATCTCTCCTTCTGTTGGATTCTAGAACCTTTTCATGCTAGTCCATGAGCACCACCTTTAGACTAAGACCTCATAATCACCCATCTGGCGCACACGCAGGCAGACTGAGTGTATCGGAGTCTTCAGCGTGACCAAAGATTAGCTTTCAGTCCCTCATTGACTGGACCTGAGAGCTTACCGTGGTTCCTTTATTACTCATCTTTTGCTATCATAAATTAATAAACCATACTTTAAGAGATATATTCCTTTTCCTTTTCTACTGCAAACTAAATGTGTATAATTTAAAGTACGCAGATATGGTAATTATATAACCTTTTTATTATTATTATGCACACACATATACACATACACAAACACCACACATATATGTGGGTGTGTGTGTGCATATATATACCCCATAACACATACTACATACATACATACACACATACATATATAGATATATATCTGTTTACATTAAAATACAATGAATACAAAAAATACAGTCATGTTAGCATGTAGTGTAAATATTTACGTGATAACCAGTTTTTTAGTTTTCTGTAAAAAATAACAATTTTCCGATGCATGAAATGAATCAATCATATTCTTTTAAATGAGGCCTTTTCTACGCTTACGGACATGTACTAACCGTTTTTGGTATAGCATACAAAAATACATGATATATAGCATGTATCCATATACACACACACACACACATCACTTGCCCATCCACACTCGTGCCACCAGGTTCGGTCCATTCACGAATTCCGCTTATATCCATGACTGGTGTGCCCCGGGAGGGGCGGTGTCGTATCTCGTTCGTTACGGTCCGTTGTCTTATTATAAAGCGTTGTGTTTTTTTGTCCATACCATTTACAGACTTGGAAGTAACTTTGGTGCAACCAGTAAAGTAGCTGAATACTAAAGTATTTACTTTAATAATTATCAATATTAAACATTTATCGTTTATTAGTGTTTTACCTGACGTACGTTTTTTCTGTGTCAAGAAGAAATTATTATTTTCCTTAATTAAAATAAACGATGCATATTTTTAAATATCGTGACGGTAAGACCAGTCAAGATTGCGGGACTTTCGCTAGAAGATATCAAATACTTTAGATGCTTACGGGAGGAGAGATATAAAGAAATAGAGAGAAGAGGAGCAAAGAGAAAGAATGAATGGGAGAGAGAATGCAATTTAAGAAATTAGAACTTGAGGCGGAAGCGAGGTAAAGACGCAGCCATAAGTTGGAATTATCTAAACTGGGTATAGGAAACCAAGGCTCTGTAAGTTTACCGGCGGGTCAGTCTGCTTTTCCCGATTTCAAATGTCAAATTTCTGTGAGGGCAGAGGATAATATTCATAATTATCCCCCCCCCCCCTTGTAGCATTTTGAGGAATTGATGGTCTGCAGATTGTGAGGCAGAGCGGTATCAAAAAGATTAATGTAAGCCTTGAAAACCTTATAACGAGTTCACCCAATAATGTTTTCTCAAATTACAAATTTCATAAGATGTCTTTCTTAAAACTTAATTCCTTAGATGCAGAGTCTTATCGTAACAAATCCAGGGAAAGCAAAGAGGAACGACACCATCGTAAGTTTAATTAGTTACTAGTAATGGAAACAATACCTAGAATGTTAATACATCATAGTGAGGTGAGGAGGATTTTGCATATGACCTTTGTGATTCTCTTGTTAGAGACGATTACTAAGGCTACTGGTCTTCAGATATGAAGGATATTTTTAAGAGCGATTATTTGACAGCTTCTCTTTATAATGGCTCAAGCTGCCGAACATATTCCGAGCCTCGCATCGGAGTATCAAATCGCGAAAGACATTCCCCACGAGAGAGGAAACGAGTGAAAGGCACGACGCCAAGTCCGAAGCGGTGTGTCGCGAACTGGCAGATCCACAAGGCGCATTCGACCTAACTGGCCTAAATGAAAAAGACCGATTGGATTCTTACTTCGCGAACGAATAAAAAAATCGACTCTTTCTGATGCACCTTATTTTTCAGGAAAAAGCCTGCCGAGACCAGAGGTGTTTCGATATTTACATGCGGAGAATCAATTAATCTTACTATGATAGTGAGTCAAATAGAGCGTTTACGTGGTTTGTTAAATAAAATCGTTTCA